>NC_135236.1:199427383-199735924 GCF_051348905.1 Ranitomeya variabilis
GACAGTGGTTTTTGGTATATGTAGCAATGATGTATCATTTCTGTATGTAGCACAAGCGATCAGACCTTCGCATATTCAAGTCCCCTAAGGGGGCTAACAAAAACAGAAAAAGTAAAAAAAAGTTTTGAAAAAAATAAAAAAATTGAAAGTTCAAATAACACCTCTTTTCCCACATAGAAAATAAATATATTAAAAATAAATAAATAAAATACACATATGTGGAATAGCTGCGTTCTGAAAAGCCTGATCTATCATAATATAAAAACAGTTAACTCGATCGGTAAACAAACACTGTAGATGAAAAAAATTCTAGAGCGCTAAAGTAAGTTTTCTGGTCGCCACAATTCCACAAAAAGGTAAATCTATCCCAAAATGATATTAATAAAAATGTAATCCCAACCCCCACAAAATAAGTCACAACACAGCTCCATCAACAAAAAAATACAACTGTTACTGGTCTACAAAAATGGTGACTCAACCTCAACATTTTTTTTTGCAAACCTTTGATTTTTTTCAACACTAAAATAATGAAAAAAAAACCCTGAACATGTTGAGTATCGCTGTAATTGTATTGATGAGGAGAATTATATTGCAAAGTCATTTGTACAACAAAATTTACACCATAAAAACAATTCCCGAAAACAATGTCAGAATTGCATATTTTTAACAATTTCCCTTTACTTGGAATTCCTTCCCCATTTTCCAGTGCACTATGTGGTAAAATGAATGGTGCTATTCTAAAGTACAACTCGTCCTGCAAAAAACAAGCCCTCATACAGAAAAATAAAAGAGTTATAGCTTTGGGAAGAAGGGGAGAAAAAAAACGGAAAAGCAAAAACGTCAAGTGGCAGCGACATGAAGGGCTTAATAACTTGAACGATATCATGGCAAGGCATGTAAGTGCAGGGATTTCTGTGCATGGAGCTTATGCCCTATATTGGATAAATTGAGATGTTTCTCCAAAGAAAGAGCATTTCCTAAAGCAGTCTCCTCTCCTCTTAAAAAATGCATCAAAAAACTTTCTGCCTGTACACACTCTTACTTTGCCTAAAACATTCATTCTCTGTAGACTCGGCCTAAGTGCAAGTAGAAATTTGAGGTTCTGTCTTTTGATTGATACTTCGGATGGCTCAAACCATTACCATCAATTTACTTGGCCTGTTCTAGTAATAAGTTTAAGTTCAGAAAAGAAAACAGAAAGAAATGAACGTGTAGCTCGTACCTCACAAGTAATGTATTTTCACTATGAAAGCCTCAAGACCTACAATACTACATCATATTAACTGTATCTGGTAACCGAAAAATTAATTATTTTAAGGTAATATAACTGGAATATAGTTAAAATGATTTATTTAATGCACTGGAGGCTTTTATGGGGCAAATTCTGAATGCTGTTGCTATAGCGACATCCCTACAGTTCTCTGATGTGATTGCGTTATTTATAATACATTTGTTACATTCCTCCGGGCACAGAACCAAAAAAAAGAGATTTCTGTAATATGATCAGGGATAGAACATACTAAATGTGTTCTATGCTAACAGCAAAATATGGCTTAAAATGTAACTTTACTGAAGTTTTTATAGGCCAAATTACACGGCTGCATTTACAAACTATGTCGCTGTGTAAACCATGCACAGGTATGCACTGTGTACAGTTCTTGACGTTTATTTCTTTCATCTACGGACAATGAAGGCTGTCTTATCATTATTTCTTTGTATTTTTTTTTATAACAGTATGCATTTGCTAATACATGGGTGCCGGATTAGGCTACATTCACATTTGCGTTGTTGGGCGCTGCGTCATCGACGCAACGCACAACGCATGTCAAACGCATACACAACGCAGTGTTTTTTGACGCATGCGATGTCCTATACAATTGACGATCCAATACGCCCCCCAAAAAATACATTTAGTCAAAAGGCGCATGCGTCAAAAAACGCGGCTCAATGCAGGCAACTGCGCCCTATGCATTTTTCATAGACACTAATGTGTTTTTTTGGCGCATTTACGACACAGGTGCGTTGCATGCGTTTTTCTTCGGAAATGTGACGTATCAAAACTGCAACCTGTAGCGTCCTCTGCGCCCTATCTGGTGCGCCAAAAAAACGCATGCGTCATAAAACGCATGACAATGCATACCGGTGCATGTCCATGCGCCCCCCATGTTAAAGATAGGGGCACATGACACACGCGTTGGTATGCGTCGACGACGCTGCGCCCAACAACGCGAATGTGAACGTAGCCTTACAAATGTAACAATGTCTGACTTTTTGGTAAATGGAATGGCATTGTAGAGCCCAGTGGAGTAGCAGAGCTGGGTATGTCAGGAGACTAGCTTGTGACAGTATAGCAAAGTCCAGCAGCACAGCAGAGCAGGTCAGAGGACACTTAGTGAATGAAGCAAAGTCCAGCTGTTGCAGCAGAACTGAATTTGTCAAGAAACTTAGTGGTTGCAGAAGAGGACATACATTTTATCTGATCCCAAAGGTTATAGAACAGCCGATAGTAAAGCCCACCGAGGTAGCAGTGGTGAGAACTCTAACTTCCTGAATACTCAGGTGGCATTTCATTGTATGAACTAACACATAAGGCTTTAAGGAATTACATCTAAGTAGTTTTCGAGTTGCCATAGTAACCTAACATGCATAAAAACAGAGGGAAATGGTCGCAGAAGAAGCAGGATGAACAGTCAGATTCTTGAGCAGGGACATGTGAATAACAGGTTTCGTCTTTATTTACTTTTATTATGACTCATACAAAACCAAATTTGACCGTGTTGTCCCATTTTAGGACTAAATTCAGACTATTCTCTGACTTTTACTAAGGATTTGTTTTTAGAATATGGCGATCGAATGGATAACTAATGTACAATATGCATACCTTATACTCACTGGTAGAATAATAACTTTATACCATATAGTCATACTAGTTCTTTGCCTTGTGGTGGCTGATACATGTGAACTAGCCTGGCAATAGGCAGAGTACCAGCAGGGACAGACGTGGTGTTTCCTACTGCAATTTTCACTCCAGATCCCAACAGTTGTACAACCTTGATAACATGTAGATACTTTTGAAGGGCTCATTTACATCGATCATCACTGCACTGTAGGAATGTGAAAAATCAATAGGTTTGTGTGAGTTTTTTTTTTTCTTTATTCCTAAGCAGCAAAAAAAGGACTTAAAAATCCTACAAAACATTGAGAAAAGTATAAGCAGAGCAGATATGTTTACCTGCCCAGGCCCCCAGACACATGAACTAACAGGATGCAGTGGACCCACCTAGCACAGGTGCAAAAAAAGCCGATGAGACAACCACCACTCACGACCTGCCAATCCATGGAGGGGGTGGTTGCTTGGCATATTAATGCACAAAAAAAGGTCTGTCTGTGGCACTGTCACACAAAGGCGATGCAGAGCATCCAGTTTACAGCCTATTGGTCACGCCACTACTATTAGATTAGGCGGGCTGTCCAGTGCTATCCAGAATGCATCCCATGTGAACAGACACCAGAGTTCACAGAGCCAAATGGGCCCAACTGCACCCTAAAAATAAAGTGCAAAAAACACATACAAAAATATGTGAAGTATTAGTTGATACTTTGGCCAAAATATGTAAGCTCGTAACCCACGTCCCCTCTATGGATTGGCAGGTCAGACCTTTTTTTGTGCATTATTATGCCAAGCAACCACCCCCTCCATGGATTGGCAGGTCGTGAGTGGTGGTTGTCTCATCGGCTTTTTTTGCACCTGTGCTAGGCGGGTCCACTGCATCCTGTTAGTGCATGTGTCTGGAGGCCTGGGCAGGTAAACATCTCTGCTCTGCTTATACTTTTTTTCTTTCTTGTCTCAATCTGATGTGATTGCCCAGACTCTTAGTGAATGGTGAAATGTCGATTTTGAAGATAAATCATTTATTTGCTTGATGATTTGTTTTTATGAAATAATTTTCAGTATAAATATGATATAATAATTCTAATTTACAGGAAAAAGTTATAATTTACAGAGAGAAGATTTAGAGCAGCTAAAAGATTAAAGACGTTCTGTGAAACTCCATGCCCAAATGATTGTATAATCCTAATATTAAAATGGGCATTTTACAATTTCTGGTCTAGTTCTAGCTGAACTCATAAAATGCTCATTTTAATATATCAGGAAACATTTTCAAAAAGGACAATCAGCTCAGGTGCAATCATCTGAAGGAACATGTCTGAAAGCGTTCACTTTCACTGATTTACCAACACAAAATAAATGTAGTACTAAAAGGTACCCATTGAAATCAGCAAAAGAAACGCTCTTGCAGCTACCCATCTCCCTAGTAAATTATGGGAAGTATCAAATAAATAAGAAGCAAAAATCCAGCAAAAAGATTAATAAAAAGTCACCTTTATTATAATATATTAAAATGCATGTAGAAAAATTCCATCCAACACCATAGAAATAGCAGATGCATTTCAGACAGTCTTTAGTCATTGCCTTTTCAAGACTGTATCTGAAACGCATCTGATTTTTCTATGGTGTTGGATTAAAATTTTATACAAGCGTTTTAATATATTTTAATAAACGTGATTTTCCCTTCCCCATGACAGCACCGTACAAGAGAGATGGCATCCGCCCCCAGGAACAGGAAACCTGCAGCAGAGATAAAAGAAGGGGGCGGCACCTCTCTCCTCAGTTTTTGTTTCCTGTTCCTGCAGGTGGATGCCTGTGGCAGATCGCATACCTCCAGGGGGATCCACCTCTGATGATACCGGTCCGTAGACCGAGGCCCATGGTGTGGGGGCAGCTGGGCATGGTGGAGCACGCCCATCATCCTGGCGTCCTGGGGGCTGCCATGTGCCGCGCCTCATTCCCCGCTGGACTCCCTGGCAACTGCTCCTGTCAGAAGGCTGGGCCGAAAAGGGGTGTGTCCATCATGACGCAGGCGCTGAGTGAATGGGACGGCTCCCGGTTGCACAGGAAGAGACGTCACACGCTGGAGGAGACGGTGTGCTGGAGACTTTCGGGAGAGAGTTGCTCCAGAGGCGCGCACACCTCTCCTACCAAATAAAGTAAGGATGGATGCAGCAGCAGCTTCTCATGAAAGCATGGTGGAATCCACAGTAGAACCGTGTGTACCAGATGAAGAAGTGAACCCACAGGCTACCGGCGTACCCAGGGTCCTGGATGGGTGAGTGCCTCTGTAAGGCAAAACATGTGGTAATGACGGCCTCTGTATCATGTTTTTCTCAGGGGAAAAAGGTCACATCAAAGCAGAAAAACACAGCATGTGCACTATGTAAAGAAACCCTCTCTAGAACATATAACAAGTGAATCTGTTGTTCGTGTATTGATAAAACAGTAGCCGAGGAGTCTCCATCTCTACTCCAGAGCATAAAATCGATTATTCGAGAGGAAGTAAAGACAACAGTAAAGGAACAGTTAAAGCAGCATACTGCTCTAGGTTCCTGAAAGCCCACCCCTCCCCCTCCTTCTATAAATATCCAGAGTCCTGATGTAGATTCTGAGGAAGGGCCGGGAGAATTAACACCTTCTGATGACTCAGACCTGTACTCCTCGAACGAGGAATATGGCCGCCCTTATTTTTTATCCGAGGATATCGGAAAATTACTCAAGCTTGTTAGGGCTACTATGGGGGTGGAGACTCCTTGGGGAACAACGAACAATTCAGGATTCCATGTTGAGTAACCTGGAGGGGAAAAAATGCAGAGTTTTTCCCTTTCATAATAATATCCTGAATTTGATTAAAACAGAGTGGAAAAAAGCAAACAAAATGATGTCCATCCCACAGACATTAAAGCGCAAATACCCATTTGACAAGGAAGTCTGTGAGAAATGGGAAAAGGCTCCTAGACTGGATGCTGCTATCGCTAGTACCTCTAGAGGGGTTGCCCTACCATTTGAGGACATGGGTGCCTTAAAAGATCCTCTTGACAAAAAAGCAGATGCCTTTCTAAAGTCAGCTTGGGAGGCATCGCCATGGTCATTTAAACCTGGGGTCGCCGCCACTTGTACAGCTCGTGCTATGGTCAAGTGGTTAGAGGAATTAAGTGAGCAGATAAAAGACAAATGCCCAGGGGAGAGGCTATTGGGGGCAATATCCTCCTTGCAAGGAGCGGTGGGGTTCTTAGCGGATGCTGCACTTGACTCCGTCTGATGTGCTGCCCGTGCATGCGCCCTATCTAATTCAGGTCGCAGAGCACTGTGGTTAAAAAACTGGGCTGCAGACTTTCAATTGAAAGTTAAACTCTGTGCAGTCCCTTGTGAGGGACAGTACCTCTTTGGGAAGCATTGGATGAAATCCTAGAGAAGGCGTCAGACAAGAAAAACAGTTTCCGTCACACCCCTTTTCTAGACATCGTTGGGATAACTCTCGCTCGTCCTTTCAAGGGTCGGGGAACAGAGGGGGCCGAGGCCGTTCAGATGACAGGTCCATAGGAAGCAGACCCAGTGCTAAAATGCATCCTGTGTGAACAGAGACCACAGTGTACAGAACCATTTGGGCCCAACTGCACCCTGCAAAAAATAAATACGTGCAAAGCAAAACATATAAATACCTTACATATATTTATATGTTTTGTTTTGCACGTATATTTTTTGCAGGGTGCAGTTGGGCCCAAATGGTTCTGTACACTGTAACCTCTGTTCACACAGGATGCATTTTAGCACTGGGCAGCCCGCCATAGGGCGTCATTAATAGGCTGGAGCCAGATGCTTGCATTCCTTGTGTGAACATGCCACATACAGAGTATGTATCTTAGTGCATTGGTGTACCACACGGCCAATACCTGATTGAAGGCTGGCTGTTTCATTAGGTATTGCACCTGTGCATTTGCTATTTTATTTGGGTCCGCTGCACCCTGCTTGTGCATTTGTATTGAGGCCTATTTAGACAGGTAAGCATCTCTGCCTGTTTTTGGTGTGTTTTCTTCAAAGGATTCTACAGCATCTTGTTCCTCATGCCAAAGCTGGATGGCTCACTGAGGACAATATTCAATTTAAAAGCACTGAATCGCTATATCCGGGTGGATAGTTTCAAAATGGAAACTCTAAAGTCAGCAGTAAGACTACTTGATCCAGGCTGCTACATGGCATTAATAGATCTCACAGATGCTTACTACCATGTACCAATTTGTTTGGAGCATCAGTAGTATCTAAGATTGGTAGTGAAGATAGCACAAATCCCCACTCATCTACAATACCAATGTCTTCCTTTCGGGGTGTCAGTAGCTCTGCGTATTTTCACAAAGATAATTTCTGAAGTAGCATCAATCGTGAGAAAAGAAAATATACTACTGGTACTCTATTTGGATGACTTTCTCGTGGTGGCAGACAACAAGGAAAACTATGTAAGGACAGTCACGAGAGTGCTGGAGGTACTAACCAGGCTGGGTTGGATAATAAATTTTTAAAAAATCAAGGTTAGTTCCAGCTCAGGAACAGGAATTCCTCGGGATTCAATTGAATTCAGCCAGACAAGAGTGTGTCCTCCCAGAAAGAAAAATTTGGACCATTCAACAAAAGATACAATAGGTGCAACCTGGTCAGCCCATCTCGGTAAGAAAGGCGATGTTACTCTTGGGTATCCTAACAGCGACAATCCCAGCTGTCCAGTGGGCGCAAGTCCACACGAGAGAATTACAATGGCAGATCCTATCCAAGCAGGCGAAGCATCCGTACAGCTTGAGTTGGAAGATTCTTCTAAAAATTAATTAAAGTGGTGGCTGAGCACCGAAAACTTAAACAACGCTGTACCTTGGTCGGTGCGGAACCCAGTGGTGCTGACTACGGATGCAAGTCTATTGGGTTGGGGAGCACACCTAGCAGGTCGGATCCTACAGGGCCAATGGGAACCCTCAATGAGGGCAGCATCTTCCAACCTAAAAGAATTGACAGCTGTGAGGCGAGCAGTTCTTCATGCAAAAGAGGAAGTCCAAGGAAAACATCTGGCAGTATTAGCTGACAACAGCACGACTATAGCTTACATAAATCGGCAAGGGGGCACAAGGTCAACATCCCTGATGGCAAGAGCCAAAGAGCTGTTCATATGGGCAGAAAGCAACCTTTTGTCCCTGTCAGGTACACACTTGAAAGGGACGGAAAATCTTGTAGCAGATTTCTTAAGTGGTCATGTATTACATCAGGGAGAATGGTCTCTGAATCAAGAAATGCCTGAAAAAATCTGTGCCATCTGGGGCACGCCAGAAGTGGATCTGTTTGCCACAAAAGAAAATCGGAAGGTGAACAAATTGTACTCCCTAAACCCAAGAGAACACCCAGAGGGAGTGGATGCACTTCTATACCGCTGGAAGTTTCATCTGGTGTATGCATTTCCACCGATTTCATTAATCCCAATAGTCCTGAAGAAAATTTGGGAAGAAAAGACACGAGTAATCCTTGTCGCTCCCGTTTGGCCAAAAAGGTCATGGTTCACATGGCTCAGATGCATGTCTATGTCGGACCCATGGATCCTTCTGGATATCCCCAATCTCTTGCACCAGGGTCCAGTAGAACACCCTCAGGTACACAAACTCCATCTCACCGCCTGGAACTTGAGAGGGGACTCCTACTAGCAAAAGGATTATCGGACCCTTTAGTGACCACTTTGCTCGCTAGCAGGAAAAAGGCCACATGGGACAAATACCAAAACATTTGGGAAAGATTCCTGGAATTTTCAGGGCGACAGTTGTCTGAAACAAGCCAAGAAGTTCCGGTAAAAGAAGTTCTAGAATTTCTCCAAAAAGGGATAGAAAGAGGACTATCTACCAGCACCCCAAAAGTGAAAGTCTCTGCCCTGGGTGCGTTGTTTGACCAAAAATTGCTGATCACCCTTGGGTCTATAGGTTCATTCGAGCCTCCTTTACAGCCAGACCCTCAAAATCACTACCTAAGGTAGCTCCCTGGGATCTAAATTTAGTTTTAAATGCCCTAACTTCTCCTCCTTGTGAGCCTCTTACTTCCATTTCAATAAAGGCTTTGACACTGAAGACAGTTCTCCTGGTTGCCCTGACTTCAGCTTGATGTACCTGCGAGCTGCAAGCTATATCAGTAAATACCCCATATACTACCTTTCTGGATGACAGAGTAAATATAAAGACTGACCCAGCCTACATTCTGAAGGTCAATTCAAAATTTCACAGAGACCAGGAAATAGTTTTGCCCTCGTTTTGTGCCAACCCAAAATCCCAGGGAGAGCAAACCTTCCATTGTCTAGATGTCAAACGTTGGCTGCTCCAATATATAGAAGCCTCAAAATCTTGGCGCAAGTCATCAGCTCTTTTTGTCTCCTTTCAGGGGACAAACAGGGGAAAAAAGAACTCAAAATCGACTATTGCACGGTGGCTTCGTATGGCTATTTCACTTTCATATTCCTCTTCTGGACAAGTTCCCCCACTGTGCGTAACAGCTCACTCTACAAGGGCCATTGCCACATCCTGGGCGGAAAGGGCAAATGCTTCTGTGGAGCAGATTTGAAGAGCAGCGGTATGGTCTTCACCCTCCCCTTTCTTCTGTTATTATAGGTTAGATCTAGGACTGTCAAATCTAGCTTTTGGGAGAAAGGTGTTATCTGCTGTTGTCCAACCCTAGGAGTCTTTGCTATTTCTTCCTCTCATGTATGGTGCTGTCATGGGGAAGGGAAAAAATGATAATTACTTACCGGTAATTTGATTTTTCCAGAGCCATGACAGCACCGCATTAATTCCCACCCTATTTTGGTGATGGTTGTGTGATGCACAAAAAAATAAAAAATAAAGAAGGGAAAATGGATAAGAGTGACTATGTCAAAATGAATGTAATATACATATGTGAACATATGCGGTTAACTTGCACACTCTGAAACAAACTGAGGAGAGAGGTGCCACCCCCTTCTTTTATCTCTGCTGCAGGTTTCCTGTTCCTGGGGACGGATGCCATCTCTCATGTACGGTACTGTCATGGCTCTGGAAAATCAAATTACCGGTAAGTAATTATCATTTTTCTTTTGGATCTTTTTGCTGGATTTTTGCTTCCTCATGGATCTTGCAGTACAATGTGCAATTGGTATCCTCATTCCGCAGGTAAGCTGACCTTCCATTTTTTAATCCGCTATAAAAAATCCACCTTTAAATTAGAATGGGCTTATTACAGTATTTTTCATATTTAGAATTTTTTTTTAAATATTTTATGCTCACATTCATAGTAGCCATCTTTTTCAATTGCCATGTCTCCATTATTTTCATTAGTTCTCTATAATAATTGGATTTTTTGGGACTTATTTCTTACAGTAATGTAAACATTTTGTCATCTACCTAAAAACCATGACTAACATGTATAAATAAAAGTACTGCTAAGAGAATAACACACAGGCTGAATACAAAGAGACCAATTTTCAATGTTATATTTTTAGCCCTTGTAAAATACTGTAACCTTTTTTTAGGAAATGAGAAAATAATGAGACTGCTATTTTGGGACATATTAGACTTAAGAGCTTAACATGTCAAAGGAAAAGTATATAAATTCAAGGTTTAGGACTACTGAATTTTTTTTCAAATAAACAAGGAGTTTGCATGTTCTCCCAGTGTTTGCGTGGGTTTCCTCTGGGTTCTCTGGTTTCCTCCCACATTCCAAAGACATACTGATAGGGAATCTAGATTGTGAGCCCCAGTGCAGATAGTGATGATGAAATTTGTAAAGCGCTGTGCAGTTACTGGTGCTATATAAGTGAATAAAATAATATAAATAAAGGTTGCCCCTTTCTACATAACATTAGGTATATGGTATATATCTGTGCCACAAGCCACCGAAAGCCTACCTGTACGTCACTCCAAATATTCGCTGCAGTTATCCTCCACATCTTACCACACACATATTGCACTTTTAGGCCGGTTTCACACTTGCGTTTGTAGCAGCTGCGGAGGGCTGCGGACTTCCTCCGTGAAGCCCCACCCTCCACCGCTAGCTCCGCCTATTTCTGCATGCGGCAGTCGATGCGGAGACCAGCGTAGGACGCAGCTTGTAGCAATTTTTTTTTTCCGCATCGTCAAAACGACGCATGCGGAAGCATCCGCATGCTGCGGCACGACCTGCGTACCTAATGTTAAATATAGGTACACAGGCCACATGCCGGCTGCATGCAGAAATAGGCGGAGCTAGCGGCGGAGGGCGGGGCTTCACGGAGGAAGTCTGCAGCCCTCCGCAGCTGCTACAAACGCAAGTGTGAAAGTAGCCTTAGCGATCCTGTCTGAGAAAAGTTACCTGTAGAAGTCTAATAGCTAAATATTTCATAATTTATTGAGTAAGTATGATTAATCTCTTTTTATCTGTTCCCAGAAAAACCTTTGGTTATTATAATAGTTTATTACTCAATGATTAGGAAACTTGTCTATTGACAGCTTTACGTCAAGTTCAAATTAAGAGTACCATGAAATACTGTAACATTTTTAGCTATTCTTTTTTGTTGTCAAGTACAGTACTTTTTAACCCCTTTCTGTCGTCGGACGGAATAGTACGTCTGAGGACAGAACCCGCGTTTTGATGTGGGCTCCCGCGGTGAGCCTGCATCAAAGCCGGGACATGTCATCTATTTTGTACAGCTGACATGTGCCCGCAATAGCGGCGGGTGGAATTGCGATCCACCTGCCGCTATTATCTAGTTAAATGCCGCTGTCAAACTCTGACAGCGGCATTTAACTATCGCTTCCGGCCATTGGGCCGGAAATGCGCGTACCGCTGACCCCTGTCACATGATCGGGGGTCAACGATGAATCGGCATGACAACCTGAGGTCTACTGAATACCTCTACGGTTGTTGATGCCGGATTGCTGTGAGCGCCACACTGCGGTCGGCGCTCATAACAATGCAGCAATTCTACTACATAGGAGCGATCTGAGCATCGCTCCTATGTAGCAGAGCTGATCAGGCTATGCCAACTTATAGCCTCCCATGGAGGCTATTGAAGCAAGGCAATAGTAAAACAAAAAATGTTTTAAAAAATTAAAAAAATATATAAAAGTTTAAATCACCCCCCTTTCGCCCCATTTAAAATAGAACAATAAAAAAATCAAACATACACATATTTGGTAACGCCACGTTCACAGTCACCCAGTCTATCAAGAAAAAAAAGGATTAACCTGATCGCTAAACGGCGTGGCGAGAAAAAAATTCAAAAAGCCAGAATTACATTTTTTTGGTCACCACAACATTGCATTACCATGCAATAACGGGCGATCAAAAGAACGTATCTGCACCGAAATGGTATCATTAAAAACGTCAGGTCGGCACTTAAAAAATAAGCCCTCACTCGACTCCAGATCATGAAAAATAGAGATGCTACGGGTATCGGAAAATTGTGCAATTATTTTTTTTGCAAAGTTTGGAATTTTTTTATCACTTAGATAAAAAATAACCTAGATGTGTTTGGTGTCTGTGAACTCATAATGACTTGGAGAATCACAATGGCATGTCAGTTTTAGCATTTAGCGAACCTAGCAAAAAAGCCAAATAAAAAACAAGTGTGGGATTGCAAAGACCACAAAAAACACACTGGCGCTAAAATGGTTATGAAGCTGCTGATATCACGACAAACGCTGTGCCAACTTTGTCAAAGTGAAAAAAAAATGCACAAAGGATAGTGTGAATATCGCGCTACAATTATGACCTAAAAAATGCCCAATAGCAAGGGAACTACTTCAGGTAAAATGTCTGTTTAATACTGCTATTTAATAGAAAATGTGCGTGGTGTATGATACCAAGTGTCCAATACACCTTACCCACACTGAAGAATATATAAATGCCAGGCGTAAATGTTGATTAATGCCCAATGGTATATAGTGAGCAAGTATAAATGCCACCGTACCCCCTGCAGCCTATGTTTACCATACACCAATACTTGATAATGCAAGAATGCTGTTTTATCAAACAGTGTTGTGTATGTCACGAGTAAAATAAACATGAAATGTGTGCATTCTGTAACATCAACTGTGTGTATTGGTTAGTGAATCTAATATCCAGACCAAACCACGTTTCCTTACCTACTTGGTGGTATTAGGCTGTTCAAAAAGTGTGGGATTGCACTTTTTTTGCAATTTCACCGCACTTGGAATTTATTTCCCGTTTTCTAGTACACGTCATGCTAAAACCAATAATGTTGTTCAAAAGTACAACTTGTCCCACAAAAAATAAGCCTTCATATGGCAATATTTATGGAAAAATAAAAAAGTTATGGCTCTGGGAAGAATTGGAGCCAAAAACGAATATGCAAAACCGAAAAAGCTCTGGTCATGAAGGGGTTAATATATGATGTCCCATAAGTTTAGAATTGCTAAATTATAGAGATTGTCCCTTTTGAATAATTTCTTTTTGTTAGAAATACTAATTTCTTAACATCCTATGAAGCATGTTTTCATCATAAATCATTAAGAAATGTATGAAGCAGTCTGAGGAGCTGTCTAATCTTAGTCTGAGGAGTTGATCTTGCTCCATACCAGGCAGACACCTCAATGCGCTCCAATCACTGTAGTTTAACCACCGTTGTTAATCTCTGCATTTAAATGACAGTGCCAGTGTCATTGGTGAGACGTGATCGTGGAAACACATAAGCCCTATGGCAAGTGAGGGTCTGCTGAAGACCCCTGTAACTGCCATCCTAGTCCTACAGTAAAACTTAGCCTAAGGCTGAATTCCATAGGAGGACCATGGTACCTCTATACACTGGAATACTCTGGTACTCCAGTGTATAGTATAATTGATCAAATGACCGCAGGTTCAACTTTTTTAATGGGACTAATAAATAATATAAAAAAAATCAAAATCTAATTTGTACCCCAAAATGGTATCAATAAAAAAGCCCCGTGCTGAAAAAATAAGCCCTGAATCATCACTATGGATAAAGAAAGTATGGGTCTCAGAACAATTTTTCTATTTTACTAATAAAGTACCAACAAAAACTGGACAATTTTGGTGTCACCATAATCATAATGACATTAAGAATCATGTTGCCAGGTAATTTTTACCATACAATGAAGATCGCAAAACAAAAAAAAATAGCAGAAGTGCGTTTTTTCACACTTTTACGGCCGCTGAATTTCTTTTCTATTTTTTCAGTAAATTATATGGTAAAATGAATGATCTGATTCAAAACTACAACTTATCATGCAAAAACAAGCTCTAATATGGCTAAATTGAAGGAAAAGTAAAAAGTTATGACTCTTGGAAGAAGGGAGATAAAAATATAAGCGCAAACATTGGATCTTTAAGGGGTTAATGGGTTATTTCCAAGATGGTGAGCTAATACCTATCGACAGCATAGGGGCTCTGAAACCCAGGAACTGGGCTTTGCAGAGCCCCATCTTAAATGTAGAAGAGTTGCGCATTCTCAAACTACATATATTGTCTGTCACACTGGTAACTAGCTTGTACCCTCAAGGCCGCCCCACTCACTGTGCAGTGTCTCCTTGCAGCAGGCCATGACGCTGAATTGGCTTCTTCCTGTGCTTCTCTGTGTTGCTGCTGCTGAATGTGCAATCCATCAGGCCTTAGGGGAGCATGGCTGGTCTCTGCAGGAATTTAACCCTGCTGTGTCCTGACTCCTGATAGATTTGGTTCCCCAACCTATCTCTTGCCAGCAGGGCCTATTTTAGGCAGCTCCATCACCATTCCTTGCTTGCATGTGGTTTCTGCTTCATCAGTCTATGTGCACAGAACCTCTTGTATCCAGCTTCCCATTTATGACCCAGCCTGTTTACTCATCCTGTCTAACGCCTCCGCTCCTGACCTTTGTGGCATTTTTCTGATCATCTGTTGTCTTCCCTAACCTCAGGTAATCTAAGCTTGCCTCTGTTTCGCCCCCATACCACATACCTGTGCCTCTTACCCTTTCGCCAGCTGCCACAGTTCCGGGGACTGCAATGTAGTGATGTCTGTAGACTACCTGTGGCCAAGCCTATTCTCACCACCAGAATTTAGTTAACATCAGGTAGTCATTTAGTCATGCTCTTCCAGGTTAAGCCTGGCCTGTGGCACAGTGGGCATATACCCACCAGCGTGACATTGTCTAATGGACTATCAGAAATAGCTGACCGCTGTACTCAGTTGTGGGCATAGAGCATCAATCAAATTCAATTAGAAAGCCAAACATCTCCAGACCCAAAGACAGCCTTTTAACCACTCTCCACTCTAATGGAGTCAAGGGCATGTTTCTACTAACTCGCAATCCCCGAAAACATTTGGAAAATAGGCTAAAACAAATAAACAACAATATTATATATAATATATTGGCATGAAGCACTAAAATTTGGAACATTTACTAGCTCCATCTCAAACCTACAAATTTAGATGCTATGGGTGGCAAAAGTGCAGCTTTAGCCAAAGTGTAAGTAGGGAGGTCTTGTTTTCCCAACCCCAGTAGATGTAGGGATCATGCTAGCAAAAGAGAACATGCAAGGTAAAATGCTGCTGGTGCCAGTAAATCTGAAATAGACTACATACCAGTAGGGTTGAGCGAAACGGGTCGATCATTTTCAAAAGTCGCCGACTTTTGGCTAAGTCGGCGTCTCATGAAACCCGATCCGACCCCTGTGCTTGTCGGCCATGCGGTACGCGACTTTCGCGCCAAAGTCGCGTTTCAATGACGCGAAAAGCGCCATTTCTCAGCCAATGAAGGTGAACGCAGAGTGTGGGCAGCGTGATGACATAGATCCTGGTCCCCACCATCTTAGAGAAGGGCATTGCAGTGATTGGCTTGCTGTCTGCGGCGTCACAGGGGCTATAAAGGGGCGTTCCCGCCGACCGCCATCTTACTGCTGCTGATCTGAGCTTAGGGACAGGTTGCTGCCGCTTCATCAGAAGCAGGGAGAGCGTTAGGCAGGGTCCACTAACCACCAAACCGCTTGTGCTGCAGCGATTTCCACTGTCCAACACCACCTTCGGTGTGCAGGAACAGTGGAAGCTATTTTTTTTTTTTTTTCCCCTCAGCGCTGTAGCTCATTGGGCTGCCCTAGAAGGCTCCGTGATAGCTGTATTGCTGTGTGTACGCCACTGTGGAAACCAACTGCTTTTTTCAAAGCACATATCCTCTTGTTCCTTCCTTTCTGCACAGCTATCTTTTTTGTTTGTCCACACTTTTTATTTAATTTGTGCATCAGTCCACTCCTATTGCTGCCTGCCATACCTGGCTTACATTACTGCAGGGAGATAGTAATTGTAGGACAGTTTTTTTTTTTTTTTTGTTTTTTTTTTGTGGGAGATTAAGATTGGCATTTCTGCTACAGTGCCATCCCTGTGTGTGCCATCTCTCACTGAGTGGGCCATAGAAAGCCTATTTATTTTTTCCGTGATTTGTGTTCTAAAATCTACCTCAACACAGAAACACTACATCAATCAGTGGGAGAAAAATATTGGCCTCAGTCAGGGCTTGTGTGCCACTGCTGTGTGTGCGCTATCTCTCATTCAGTGGGCTATAGCAAGCCTATATTTTTTTTTTTTTTTTTTTTTTTTTAATATTATTTGGTTTCAAAAGTCTCCCTGAAAAAAAAAAAAAACCTAAAAAAACAGTGGGAGAGTAATATTGCCCTTTCAGCTTGTGTGCCAGTCTTGACTCCTGGGTGTGCCACCTCTCTCCCTCTCATTCAGTGGGCCATAGAAAGCCTATTTATTTTTTTTTTTAAATATTATTGGGTTTCTAAAGTCTCCCTGAAAAAACAAAAAATACATAAAAAAACAGTGGGAGAGTAATATTGCCCTTTCAGCTTGTGTGCCAGTCTTGACTCCTGGGTGTGCCACCTCTCTCCCTTTCATTCAGTGGGCCATAGAAAGCCTATTTTTTTTTTTTTTTTAATATTATTTGGTTTCTAATTCTCCCTGAAAAAAAAAAAAAAACCTAAAAAAACAGTGGGAGAGTAATATTGCCCTTTCAGCTTGTGTGCCAGTCTTGACTCCTGGGTGTGTCACCTCTCTCCCTCTCATTCAGTGGGCCATAGAAAGCCTATTTATTTTTTTTTTTAAATATTATTGGGTTTCTAAAGTCTCCCTGAAAAAACAAAAAATACATAAAAAAACAGTGGGAGAGTAATATTGCCCTTTCAGCTTGTGTGCCAGTCTTGACTCCTGGGTGTGCCACCTCTCTCCCTCTCATTCAGTGGGCCATAGAAAGCCTTTTTTTTTTTTGGTTTTTTTAATATTATTTGGTTTCTAAAGTCTCCCTGAAAAAAACAAAAAAAACATAAAAAACAGTGGGAGAGTAATATTGCCCTTTCAGCTTGTGCGCCAGTCTTGACTCCTGGTTGTGCCACCTCTCTCTCTCTAATTGTGGGCCATAGAAAGCCTTTTTTTTTTTTTTTTTTAATATTATTTGGTTTCTAAAGTCTCCCTGAGAAAAAAAAATAAATAAATTAGGTGGGAGATTAATATTGACATTAGTGCTTGAGTGACAGTCCTGCGTGTGTGTCATCTCTGTGATTTTGTGCCACAGAAAACAGAGTGTGTAACATTGTGCCTGATTTTCCTTGTGGTCTCACCAACCTGTTAAGGGATATTGAAATCATACTGAAGTTATAGCTCACCGTGTAAGTTGTTTGATAGCAACAAATAAAGTTACTTTGGTTAAGATTTTAAAACAATGAGGAAGTCTGGTGCAAGAGGTCGTCGTGGGCGTTCATTGTCAGCTGGTAATGATGGTAGTGGTAGTGGAGCATCAGGTGGTCGTGGGGATAAAAATATTCCACCTAAGTCTGGAGCTGTGGAGCCAGTTTCGTCGTCAGGCTACACAAGGCCTCGAACGCTCTCTTTTCTGGGAGTAGGAAAACCGCTTTTAAAGGCGGAGCAGCAACAGCAAGTTTTGGCTTACATTGCAGACTCAGCCTCTAGCTCTTTTGCCTCCTCTTCCGAAACTGGTAAATGTAAAAGCAGCGCGTCGCTTGTGGATGTTCACGGTCAGGGACAAGTCGCTTCCTTGTCCTCCTCAGCAAAAACTACAACAAGAGAGAAGGATGCAGCAGGCGACACAACGGGTCACTCCATGGAGCTCTTTACACATACCGTCCCTGGCTTAGAAAGTGAAACATTTAACAGGCCATGCCCATTACAAGTATATTCTGACATGGAGTGCACTGATGCACAGCCACAGCCAGAGTACTATGCTGCTCCTTTGACTCAGACCACCACATTGCCCTCTCAGGGTACAGATCCACAATCAGACCCTGATGAGACTATGTTGCCCCGCCACGAACGCTATACCACCGACCGAAACAGTGACACAGACGAAGTTGCACACGAGCTCGAAGAGGAGGTAATAGATGACCCAGTTATTGACCCCGATTGGCAGCCATTGGGGGAACAGGGTGCAGGCGGCAGTAGTTCAGAAGCGGAGGTGGAGGAGGGGCCGCAGCAGGCATCAACATCGCAACAGGTTCCATCTGCCGGGCCCGTATCTGGACCAAAACGCGTGTCAAAGCCAAAACCTGTTGGAGCACAGCGTTGCCATCCGGTTAAAGCTCAGTCTGCAATCCCTGAAAAGGGATCAGAGTCTAGGAAGAGTGCAGTCTGGCATTTTTTTAAACAACATCCAACTGATCAGCGCAAAGTCATCTGTCAAAAATGTTCAACTAGCTTAAGCAGAGGTCAGAATCTGAAAAGTCTAAATACTAGTTGCATGCATAGACACTTAACCACCATGCATTCTCAAGCCTGGACTAACTACCAAACGTCCCTCAAGGTTGTAGCACCCTCGGCCAATGAAGCTAGTCAGCAACGCAACATCCCTTCCGTCACTGTAAGGCCACCATTTTCCGCACCACCGGCAGTATCTGTGCAGGTTTCTTTGCCAGCCAAAAGCAGTCAGGGTCAGGGAATCACCAGTTTTGTAGGAGGAAATATTGCATGTAGGGCACCGGCGGAAACAATACCGTCTCCAACCGTCTCTCAGTCTGCCATGTCCACCGGCACACCCGAAAGTTCCACGATCTACAGCTCTCCAGTCCAGCTCACCCTACATGAGACTCTGGTTAGAAAAAGGAAGTACTTATCCTCGCATCCGCGTACACAGGGTTTTAACGCCCACATAGCTAGACTAATCTCGTTAGAGATGATGCCCTACCGGTTAGTTGAAAGCGAAGCTTTCAAAGCCCTGATGGAGTACGCTGAACCACGATACGAGCTACCCAGTCGACACTTTTTTTCCAGAAAAGCCATCCCAGCCCTGCACCAGCATGTTAAACAGCGCATCGTCCATGCACTCAGGCAATCTGTGAGTACAAAGGTGCACCTGACTACAGATGCATGGACCAGTAGGCATGGCCAGGGACGTTATGTGTCCATCACGGCACACTGGGTGAATGTGGTGGATGCAGGGTCCACAGGCGACATCAATTTAGGGACAGTTGTGCCTAGCCCACGGTCTAGGAAACAGTTGGCTGTAGGCGTTCGCACCCCCTCCTCCTCCTCCTCGTCCTCCTGCAGAAGCTACAGCTCTTCCACAGAACGCAGTCGGCCAACCACTCCATCGGCAGATGACACTGTTGCACACCAGTTGTCCCATTATGGGCCAGCTACTGCCAAGCGTCAGCAGGCTGTATTGGCTATGAAGTGTTTGGGCGACAACAGACACACCGCGGAAGTTCTGTCCGAGTTCTTGCAACAAGAAACGCAGTCGTGGCTGGGCACAGTAGATCTTGAGGCAGGCAAGGTAGTGAGTGATAACGGAAGGAATTTCATGGCTGCCATCTCCCTTTCCCAACTGAAACACATTCCTTGCCTGGCTCACACCTTAAACCTGGTGGTGCAGTGCTTATTGAAAACTTATCCTGGGTTCTCCGACCTGCTCCTCAAAGTGCGTGCACTTTGCTCACATATCCGACGTTCGCCTGTACACGCCAGCCGTATGCAGACCTATCAGCGGTCTTTGAACCTTCCCCAGCATCGCCTAATCATAGACGTTGCAACAAGGTGGAACTCAACACTGCACATGCTTCAGAGACTGTGCGAACAGAGGCGTGCTGTTATTTATTTGTGGGAGGATACACGGGCAGGCAGTAGGATGGCAGACATGGAGTTGTCAGGTGTGCAGTGGTCGAAGATACAAGACATGTGTCAAGTCCTTCAGTGTTTTGAGGAATGCACACGGCTGGTTAGTGCAGACAACGCCGTAATAAGCATGAGCATCCCCCTAATGCGTCTGCTGATGCAAAGTTTGACGCACATAAAGGAGCAGGCGTCTGCACCAGAGGAAGAGGGAAGCCTTGATGACAGTCAGCCATTGTCTGGTCAGGGCAGTGTACAGGACGAGGTAGCGGGCGAAGAGGAGGTGGAGGACGAGGAGGATGATGGGGATGAGTATATTTTTAATGCGGAAACTTTCACGGGGGCACAGGAAATTGGTTGCGTGTCACGGCCGGGTTCTGGTTTTTTGAGGGACACAAGTGACGTAGATTTGCCTGCAACTGCCCCTCAACCAATCACAACCGGAGATTTGACAAGTGGAACTTTGGCCCACATGGCGGATTATGCCTTACGTATCCTACAAAGGGACACACGCATTACGAAAATGATGAACGATGACGATTACTGGTTGGCCTGCCTCCTTGATCCACGCTATAAAGGCAAATTGCAAAATATTATGCCACATGAGAACTTGGAACTAATATTAGCAACCAAACAATCAACTCTTGTTGACCGTTTGCTTCAGGCATTCCCAGCACACAGCGCACGTGATCGTTCTCACACGAGCTCCAGGGGGCAGCAGACTAGGAGTGTTAGGGGTGCACACATCAGAAGTGGCGTTGGACAGAGGGGTTTTCTGACCAGGTTGTGGAGTGATTTTGCTATGACCGCAGACAGGACAGGTACTGCTGCATCAATTGAAAGTGACAGGAGACAACATTTGTCCAGTATGGTTACTAACTATTTTTCATCCCTTATCGATGTTCTCCCTCAACCGTCATTCCCATTTGATTACTGGGCCTCCAAATTAGACACCTGGCCAGAATTGGCAGAATATGCATTGCAGGAGCTTGCTTGCCCGGCAGCAAGTGTCCTATCAGAAAGAGTATTCAGTGCTGCAGGGTCAATATTAACCGAAAAAAGGACTCGTCTGGCTACCCAAAATGTTGACGATCTAACATTCATTAAAATGAACCACAACTGGATTTCAAAATCTTTTGCCCCACCTTGCCCGGCCGACACCTAGCTTTCCTATGAAAAGCTCTTGCCTGTGAATTACTTTTCTAATGTCTAATTTGCTGCTGCAGATTGTACAGCATACGACATGTTTACACCTCCCTAAATGGCCAAACTCCCCACACGGGGCCGTGGTATCGCGACTTGGCGCAAGCACCCGTGAGACTGCTGTTTGTCTGAAGAGGTGGGTGTGCTCGCTTTTGGTTGACGGCATTGCTACTGGGTCCCTCATAGTACAATGTAGTGTCTCTGGCGGTGGTGGTGCGCACCCAACGTCAGACACACCGTTGTAACATGAGTGGCCCTGGGGCGGTCCCGCCGGCCTCAAGAGAGTTCCCCCCTACCCCAGCTCAAACTGGGCTCTACTACGTGCAAAATTATGTCGCACAGCTCCACCAATCTTTAGTCTATTCGCTGACATCATTCAATGTCTGGCACTGACAATACAAATTTGTAGACATCTATGATGCAACTTAAAGTAGTCTGTGTCTGTGTCCTATATTGGCACCATTAAATAGTTACTGCCAAATTACTATGTCAGAAACACAGCAGATGAGCCCACCCCTGTACCTAAGTATGCCATCTTTTTTTTTGTTTTGGTTGTTTTGCGAGACATTAACATCTATTTATATTTTGGGAGTACTGGGACAGACACTCCTTGCACTACTCCTCCACTCAGCACCAAGCTGCCTGCCCGTGTATCCATGTAACCGCTGTAAAACTGCCATGAGCCTATTGTTTGTTATTTTAGGCCTTTGAAGCCTTTCTGCGCTCCCTCCTTCCACTAGTCCTCCACTGACCAGACCACTGCTGCCCGTGTACCCCTGGAACCAATTTTAAAGTGCCTACAGCCAGCCCATTTTATTGTGTTAGGCCTTCGAAGCCTGTCTGCGGTCCCTCCTTCCACTAGGCCTCCACTGACCAGACCACTGCTGCCCGTGTACCCCTGGAACCAATTTTAAAGTGCCTACAGCCAGCCCATTTTATTGTGTTAGGCCTTCGAAGCCTGTCTGCGGTCCATACTTTAAATACTCCTCCACTCACCACCAAGCTGCCTGCCCGTGTATCCATGTAACCGCTGTAAAACTGCCATGAGCCTATTGTTTGTTATGTTAGGCCTTTGATAGCCTGTCTGCGGTCCCTACTTTAAATACTCCTCCACTCACCACCACCAAGCTGCCTGCCCGTGTATCCATGTAACCGCTGTGAAACTGCCATGAGCCTATTGTTTTTTTATGTTAGGCCTTTGATAGCCTGTCTGCGGTCCCTACTTTAAATACTCCTCCACTCACCACCACCAAGCTGCCTGCCCGTGTATCCATGTAACCGCTGTAAAACTGCCATGAGCCTATTGTTTGTTATGTTAGGCCTTTGAAGCCTTTCTGCGCTCCCTCCTTCCACTAGTCCTCCACTGACCAGACCACTGCTGCCCGTGTACCCCTGGAACCAATTTTAAAGTGCCTACAGCCAGCCCATTTTATTGTGTTAGGCCTTCGAAGCCTGTCTGCGGTCCATACTTCCACTAGTCCTCCACTGACCAGACCACTGCTGCCCGTGTACCCCTGGAACCAATTTTAAAGTGCCTACAGCCAGCCCATTTTATTGTGTTAGGCCTTCGAAGCCTGTCTGCGGTCCATACTTCCACTAGGCCTCCACTGACCAGACCACTGCTGCCCGTGTACCCCTGGAACCAATTTTAAAGTGCCTACAGCCAGCCCATTTTATTGTGTTAGGCCTTCGAAGCCTGTCTGCGGTCCATACTTCCACTAGTCCTCCACTGACCAGACCACTGCTGCCCGTGTACCCCTGGAACCAATTTTAAAGTGCCTACAGCCAGCCCATTTTATTGTGTTAGGCCTTCGAAGCCTGTCTGCGGTCCATACTTCCACTAGGCCTCCACTGACCAGACCACTGCTGCCCGTGTACCCCTGGAACCAATTTTAAAGTGCCTACAGCCAGCCCATTTTATTGTGTTAGGCCTTCGAAGCCTGTCTGCGGTCCATACTTCCACTAGGCCTCCACTGACCAGACCACTGCTGCCCGTGTACCCCTGGAACCAATTTTAAAGTGCCTACAGCCAGCCCATTTTATTGTGTTAGGCCTTCGAAGCCTGTCTGCGGTCCATACTTTAAATACTCCTCCACTCACCACCAAGCTGCCTGCCCGTGTATCCATGTAACCGCTGTAAAACTGCCATGAGCCTATTGTTTGTTATGTTAGGCCTTTGATAGCCTGTCTGCGGTCCTTACTTTAAATACTCCTCCACTCACCACCTA
Source organism: Ranitomeya variabilis (assembly GCF_051348905.1). Taxonomy (NCBI): domain Eukaryota; kingdom Metazoa; phylum Chordata; class Amphibia; order Anura; family Dendrobatidae; genus Ranitomeya; species Ranitomeya variabilis. Next base: position 199,450,805 of record NC_135236.1, read on the forward strand.
GCTGCCTGTGTATCCATGTAACCGATGTAAAACTGCCATGACTGCCTACTGTTTGTTATTTTAGGCCTTTGATAGCCTGTCTGCGGCCCCTACTTGCAATACTCCTCCACTGACCACAATGCTGCCTGGAGTGCCTGCCTGTGTATCCATGTAACCGATGTAAAACTGCCATGACTGCCTACTGTTTGTTATTTTAGGCCTTTGATAGCCTGTCTGCGGCCCCTACTTGCAATACTCCTCCACTGAGCACAATGCTGCCTGGAGTGCCTGCCTGTGTATCCATGTAACCGATGTAAAACTGCCATGACTGCCTACTGTTTGTTATTTTAGGCCTTTGATAGCCTGTCTGCAGCCCCTACTTGCAATACTCCTCCACTGACCACACCAATGCTGCCCGTGTACCCCTGGAACCTATTTAAAAGTTCATAGAGCTTAGTTATATATTTTATTTACTATTAATAAGGCCATGATGGACTACGCTGTACCACGCTACAAGCTAACCAGTCGACACTTCTTTTGCGAGAAAAGCCATCCCAACCCTCCACCAGCATGTAGAAGACCGCATTGTCCATGCACTCTGGCAATCTGTGAGTACAAAGGTGCACCTGACAACAGACGCATGGACCTGTAGGCATGGCCACGGAAGATTACGTGTCCATTACGGTGCAATGGGTTAATGTGGTGGATGCATGGTCCACAGGGGACAGCCTACTAAGTCTGTCTGCAGTCCCTAATTCAAATTGTCCTCCACTGTCTAAATCGGAACTTCCACCTTCTGGCTTTCGGCCTATAGTATCAGAAATTAAACTGCATTTGGCCTTCAACTTTGGTTAGGGCCTACTAACGGCTTCTGCCCCTCCCTGGTGTTGCCCTCAACTAAATAAAGCTGAGCTTCAACCTTCCGGCTCTCATTATGTGGTTTTAAAAAAAAAAATGGTGGTTAGGGCCTACTAACGGCTTCTGCCCCTCCCTGGTGTTGTCCTCAACTAAATAAAGCTGAGCTTCAACCTTCCGGCTCTCATTAAGTGGTTTTAAAAAAAAAAAAAATGGTGGTTAGGGCCTACTAACGGCTTCTGCCCCTCCCTGGTGTTGTCCTCAACTAAATAAAGCTGAGCTTCAACCTTCCGGCTCTCATTAAGTGGTTTTAAAAAAAAAATGGTGGTTAGGGCCTACTAACGGCTTCTGCCCCTCCCTGGTGTTGTCCTCAACTAAATAAAGCTGAGCTTCAACCTTCCGGCTCTCATTATGTGGTTTTAAAAAAAAAAATGGTGGTTAGGGCCTACTAACGGCTTCTGCCCCTCCCTGGTGTTGTCCTCAACTAAATAAAGCTGAGCTTCAACCTTCCGGCTCTCATTATGTGGTTTTAAAAAAAAAAATGGTGGTTAGGGCCTACTAACGGCTTCTGCCCCTCCCTGGTGTTGTCCTCAACTAAATAAAGCTGAGCTTCAACCTTCCGGCTCTCATTATGTGGTTTTAAAAAAAAAAAAAATGGTGGTTAGGGCCTACTAACGGCTTCTGCCCCTCCCTGGTGTTGTCCTCAACTAAATAAAGCTGAGCTTCAACCTTCCGGCTCTCATTAAGTGGTTTTAAAAAAAAAAAAAATGGTGGTTAGGGCCTACTAACGGCTTCTGCCCCTCCCTGGTGTTGTCCTCAACTAAATAAAGCTGAGCTTCAACCTTCCGGCTCTCATTATGTGGTTTTAAAAAAAAAATGGTGGTTAGGGCCTACTAACGGCTTCTGCCCCTCCCTGGTGTTGTCCTCAACTAAATAAAGCTGAGCTTCAACCTTCCGGCTCTCATTAAGTGGTTTTAAAAAAAAAAAAAATGGTGGTTAGGGCCTACTAACGGCTTCTGCCCCTCCCTGGTGTTGCCCTCAACTAAATAAAGCTGAGCTTCAACCTTCTGCTCCAAATTACCATTTTAAAAAATGCAATAGGCTTTTCCGGCCTACTAAAGGTGTCTGCCCCTCCCTGGTGTTGTCCTCAACTGAACAAAGCTGAGCTTCCACATTCTGGCTTTCGCCCTATACTATCAGATATTAAACTGCATTTGGCCTACTAGTGTGGTTAGGCCCTTGAAACAGTGTCTGCTGCTCTTGGGTTTGCTACTCCACTGAACAAAGCAATGCCGCCTGTTTAGTCCTGTTACCAATTTTGAACTGCATGTAGCCTACTTTATTCTTTGGCCCTATATCTGTTTCCTCCTCATCCTGCCCATTGCCCAGCCACTGCTAAATGAGTCTGCTGGTACATTGACCTAGACCACTACATTCCCCTTGTACTCTACACAGCCAGAATCTGTCCCTGCTGAAAGTAAGGTTCCCCTTCCCGCATGTTATACCACCTTACACAGGGACAAAGAGGAAGGTGCAGATGAAAGTGCAGGTTCCTTCATCAGGTGGGGGGGCATACTCGTTGGCGACGTCACTGGCACAGGGCCCCTCAGAGTACGCAAAAGTGTCGCTGCTGGTGGGAGGCGCCCCCGCCATGCAAACACACCGCCGTACTTTGAGGGGCCCTGTGCCAGTGGCAATGCGAACGAGTGGGCCCCCCCTGCTTGCTCAGGATCACAGCACTTGCAACTTTTAAATACTTACCTTTCCCTGCAACACCGCCGTGACGTAGTCCGCATTTCCTGGGCCCACGAAAAACTTGAGCCAGCCCTACTCCCCCCACAACTTTCCCCCAATTCCCTATGCCCAACTATTATTATACAGTTAATTAAGATTGGCAAGCTTCAGAAACAAGAATGGATGTTTTTGGCATTAAAATGGGCACTGTAGGTGTTTTCCTGGCCTCCACTCACTGCCGACTATGCTTCCCCATTGACTTGCATTGGGTTTCGTGTTTCGGTCGATCCCCGACTTTTAGCGATAATCGGCCGACTGCACTCGACTCGACTCTGGACAAAATCGGGTTTCCCAAAACCCTACTCGATCTTAAAAAAATGAAAGTCGCTCAACCCTACATACCAGGTTAATCAAACTGAAAGCTTATGATAGCACATCGCATTCCTAGTCTAATGTTATGCACCTGCTATCTTCTCCTATGGCTGCATTCTTTGTTTGGGGTCCACATCTTGTTTCACAGGTTGCTTGCCAAACTCCAGTGATGTCATTGCCCAAGGCTTTTTATTCAGTTTATGTGTGCTTTAGAGGTTGCTTCCTCAGTTTTCCAAAGCTGGCTATCTTCTTTGCAAACTCCAGTGATTTCTACAACCATCATCACTTTCCAGGCTCAGACCTGCTATTTAACCCTTTATCTACTGTAAGCATCACAAACTCCTCTTCGGACTGCATTGGAAACGTTATTGGTTCTGAGTAGTGATGAGCCAGTATACTCATTACTCTGGTGGTTTTCGAGTATTTGTTAGTACTCAGAGATTTAGTTTTCATTGATTTACGGCTGCTAGACAGGCTGAATACATGTGAGGAATGCCTGTTTGTTAGGGAATCCCCACATGTGTTAAAGGCTGTCTAGCAGCCATAAATCATGCAGCTGAGGTGAGGAAAACGAAATCTCTGAGCACTAACAAATACTCGGAGATCATCCGAGTATGTTCGGGAAAACCCGATCAATGAGTATACTCGAGTATACTCGCTCATCACTAGTTCTAAGTGTATCTGTTCTATAAACAACCTTACCTCTTCATCTCTGCTGCCAGTAGCTATCCATTAATGTGCTAATTAACTCTTCATGTTCTGTAAGAGTAGCAAACTTTTCTCTGGACTTGCTCACATTCCAAATGCTGCAATTCCTTGACTGATTATACATTTCAGTTCCTGTATTTGTCTACACGCATGGCTCTGTGTCCTCTTTGGTGTGTCCTGTTCTGCTTGTCTGCCTGCTATCCTTCTAAACCCATTGTCATTGACCTTGCTGCTCCATGTGCCATCCTGTAAATCCTGCCCATTGTGCTCTCACATTTGGTCCGTAGGTTCACCCTAACCTGTGGCTTAGTGAATCCTCCTCACCAGGTGAGCTCTAACGTTCAATTCATCTCAAGCAAAACCCACCTACTCCCCTTTCCTGTATGAAGGTTTTCAAAAATGTTTCACTTTGTTAGTGCATGTAATCCATGATTAAGACTCTTTTGAGTTGAAACGCATTGGATTTTTTACCATCCACTGGGGGTATCCACTGTCTGTAATATGTTCTTTTAACAAAAGAAATAAAGGAATAATTTTTAAACTTACCTTCCCGCCTGAGATCGTTGGAGATTACTGTGTATTTGGACTTGTATCCACCAGGCCAGGGCGGCTCCGTGCGACGGTGTGGATCCTGCTGTCCAAGGACGCTAAGGGGTGAGCTGAACATTTTCTTTTCAAACAAAACCCTATTGGTTACAAATGCAACCACCTCTAATGAATATCGTACAAATATAAGTGCTTATTTTTGAAAATACAACAACAATATATTATTCCTAATTGTGTTGTACAGAATAATAAGACAATAAAGCCCTATACAGTATGAAAAAGACCATAAATAATAGACTTATTGTAAATAATAGACTTATGTACAATTATATACGATGTATGTTAATCTACATTCATGAGCAATGGATCCAGATCTGAGGACAATAAAATGATCAAAATACAAGATGAACATTTTACTTTCAGCCCTAAATGGTCACAATGTATGTATAATGATTAACATGTAAATAGGATTGAAGTGCATCTCTTTATATTGATGGTTTTTGTGCAACTCATTAAACCTTGTATATTTCTGAATGATATCATAACGTTTTGTGCAATCTCGGGACCAATAATAAACATTTATATAATGTTTTTGCTGTAAACCAGCATGGAATGAGTCAGTGTAGGCAGATAATAATATTGATGTGCTGCAGCTGCTGCCTTAAATATTACATTCATACAGAAACTAATATCCCCATAATTCTACAAAGAGTCATATTATTTATTCTAAGGGTCTACTGGAATTGACAACTCAGAGGAAAACCTCCGTTTTTGTATTTGAAGATTTAATAGGATTTTCATATTCTATAATCCATAATCCTCGACACATGCTATCTGTTTCTTCAAGGAATTAAACTATGGCAACGAAAATCTCTAAAAACATAGTTATATAGCAACGCAGTGCAGATACCTATGTGACAAAGATTATGTGTCCTTTACTGTGTTAATTAGCTAGCTTGGCTTTTAGAGTCCTCTATAACGGCACATACAACACAACGTTCTAACAGCTACACTCATTGATTTTTACTGATTTATGTTTCCTGGTTATTCTTTTTGTTGTTGTTGTTTTGGCTTTTGGCGCACACTTATTATTTTCACGAAATAAAAAAATATAGATGTTGCCAAAGAGACTTGTTAATCTAAAGCTGCTTTACTCATTGAAAAGCATTAATCCACACAGATGTACCGCTATGTGGTTCAGTGAGATAACAAGAGGGCAGAGCAATACAGTGTTTCTGACAGATAGGCTTCTGTATAAACTGTGGGGCTATTATGGGGTCATGCACCTAATATTTATGATGTTACAATTCTTCACCTTTCAATCCTTGCTTTGTATGTATGATAAGACAACGCATGTTCAAATATCTTTATATTCTTCTTGTGGCCATGAGTAGTTTTCAGAATGGAGTTGTAGAACAGACGCTAGGAGATAACAAGATCAGGTGTCTGATCCATGATGGTTTATTAAAGACTAGGAAGATCCTAGATTACTAGTCATACAATGAACTGACACGGAGACTTAGGTTATGAATGACCAATGCAAGCAGCGGCTATGTTGGATCGTAATTTGTTATCATGCATGACTTTGGTCTTAGCATTCATGCACATGGCTGTATTATGAGTCTGCATTGTTTGTATCTTTATGTCAGTTCTAATTACGATCCAAAGGGCCAAGACTGTACATCTTTAAACCTCCCATTGCATGGCTTTCTTGGATTACATGTGACAGATAATAAATTATGGTATTTTCCATCAAATACTATTTATATGTGGCTCTTACCCAGAATCATTTTATGTAGGGAAGGATAACTTTAGACATACAGCTACCAATGAAGCCGGAAACATTATGCATGGTAGATATGTTATAAAGTGTCTGTATTGTCCTACTGGCTCTATAGACATGGTTCTTCCATGGTGCCTTACTCTCAATACACAATATATATTGTAGGTTTATGTCTGATGCATATTGTAAATGCATTGTTAGTAGACATGAGCGGAACTTTCGAAGGCCAGCATTGCCAAGTTTCCTCCAAAATTTGATTCGTAAATGCTAATATTAATGTCAGATGAGAAAGAGGAAGAGAGAGGAGAAAAGGGAGCATGAGAGGGAGTAGAGATACAGGGAAAGGAGAAGGAGATGTCATAGCTATATGACAACATGGTTCACTAATGTATAACGTATGTCACAGGCGCAGGGAATTATGGGGAAGCCAATGTGGCAACTCAAAATGATAATTGCCGACTCACTCAAGCTTCAATATTTTGGAAAACGGTACTGTTTATTTCCGAAAATCACTAGTCGAATCTCAAAGTGTTTGAATTTGTATGAAACTGCAAATTTCAGGAAATTCAACTCAAACTCAATCGTCCACAAATCAATCTACTCATTTCTAATTGTGAGGATAATCTTGTACCTCTGTAATAAATATCGAAGATATAGATAGACATGATGCTCCTCTGAGGCAGTCACATATATTACAAAGTTCTGGACGGAAATAATCATGCATTTACAGAAATTAGAATCTTACTGCAAGAGCACTGAGAAAGCGTTAATATTTTTTTAAAGAAAAGTACATCACAGAAGCAAAAATATTGGCAGACCTAAAAGTATGAAGAATATGGCTTCCAAACTTTTTCACCGTGTTGATGCAAGTGATAAGTACATGAAAAGGTATTCCCAGCTCACATATTTATTGCATAACCACAGAATATGCCATAAATGTGTGATGAATTAGGTCCCATCTTGCACTATCGATATTAGGGAGGTCATCCAACATGTATGGCTCTCTATGCATTTCTAAGGGAGCACTGAAAATAACTTAGCAAGTGTGCATGAACCCTAAAGTGGAACCATCATGTATCATACATTTATGGCATATCCTGCTGATATGGTATAAATGTCAGAGATAAGAATATCCGTTTAATAAAATTATGTATGATTCTTACTAGACATGTTTTTTGTTGGTTGAGTAATCAACACTTGATATGGGCTGGTATCCTTAAACATGGATTGAAGGACAAAGAAATCTGCTAATCTTCAACAGTCCTTGTAAAGTTACCTGAACTTAAATTTGGATTGTCAAGTTAATATTCAATTCCTAATAATCTGCTATTATGCTACTCAAATATTCTACCTTGACTCTATGAACATTGGCCTGCAAACGATGACTTAGAACAGTTTATTCCAAGTTCCTTCTAACATGCTGCTTAGACGTAAATCTCCGGCATGTTATCGGAAAGAAATTAACTGAAGATCACCCATCTAAAATAACTGCAATCAGTAAAGGTATATGTGTGTTCAATGCAAACTGTTGTTTCTTTCAACTCGAAGGACTGTCTTTAATGCAGGTGGTAGACAAAGCCATGTGTCATGTGATCCAGCTTCAGAAGACAGCTACTCTTACTTTTATAAAAGGATTAATCAGAGTGGAAAACCAAAGACAAAACCTGTCTTTCTTCCCTCAGAGATCTGAGTATCCGGCCACTACTTTTCATTTCTTTATCTAGATTCTCATTCAAGGAACACAAGGAAAAGAACAAGCATTTTCATACACTTCAGAAGACCCGAATAATAAAGGGTAAAATGAGACTTATCTTAGTGCTTGTTAGCAGCTCAACATAAGTCTGGATCATGTAAAAGTTCTTTGCTGACGCAGTGACGTTGAATATTCATTTAATGCTCACCTTGTTAAGATGATGGATTTGAAATGCTGAAACTAAAAACAAAAAGATAAAAAAGAAGACTAAAGAATATAAAAAGATGGCAAAGAGTTCAGTAGAATCTTGCCTCATCACCATCTTATTCATGAATTATGTTCTGAATAAGGCCTTGCCCTAAATATGAAGCATGTTCTTGTACAATTCATAAAGTGGTAGACAGGTAGGATATATACTTGTTATCATGGTTCGAGCATATATTCTGTTCTTTAACTAATTTTCTACAAAATTGAATACCATAATTCTTTTAGCTATGTTCTTTTCAACCTCTTTATCTCTTTCTCCCCATCCCCCATTTGTAATACTCAGAGGAAAACGAAAAGATATATTCTGTGTTTCTGGCTTGCTTTGCCTGGCTAAGGATGCTCAGCAAATTCTGCCTCATTTATGTCTGACTCAAGCATAATACAACTAATATTTGTGAATGCAACCTAAGCCTTTGATATATTATATTAAGAACTTAACATTAAAGGGGTTGTCCAGTCTTATGAGACTGCAGACTTGTGGATCCTTACATCTTACTCACTGCTTGCTGTTAGGATTTTCAAGTGCCAGCTCTTGGAGCCACGAGAACATGACCATACTTGCGGTCACATGACTCCTGGCACTGGAGAATCCACACAGTGAGCAGTGTGTGCAATGTGAGGATTAACAAGCCTGCAGACTTGTAACCTAAGGCCGGAAACCCTTTTAAGAGACCCCATATACTGCTTAAATTTGGGTAGATTAACGACTTCTGATGGGAGAAGTTATCTATCTTAAGTGCATTAGGGTCTCCCGACTCTCTCCCAAAAGATGATGCCAGGGTGAAAAAGATTGGGCATGAAGTCCATAGCTTTATTAATTTGTTCTCAGGGGATCTGGATCATTGCATAATGACAATCTAGGACTGCAGTTGATGGCAAGTAAAATTCTCCATAGCCCTGTATATGATGCTATTGCCACTGAATCCCCTCCTTGCTGCTTCCTGTTTCCTGTAGATGAGGTTATGCTAACCAGTTATGTCTACAGTATGAAACAATATTTTTTGACTATTAGAAAGAAATCTGGTTATTTTGTTTACTATATGTGACACATTTAGGAGCTCTCTAATTAGTAGTAATGCTAAAATAATGTTAAATCCCATTGTAGTGAAAAACTGTGGGTTGGGAGTTACAGTATAAAAACAATTATCCTATAAAAACCTTTTTCATTATAGTATTCTGTAAAAGAGACAAAAACAAATGCCATATTTTCCTATGCTCATTATCATGATGGTTATCTGTGTCTACTGCAAACTAGAGGCCTACAAACAGAAAGCTTTACAAAATGGACAGAATGGTGATTCAGGAATTAGTGTCCAGGGGTCTATGGCAAAGAGGATCTATATTTCCTTATAGTGCTAGAACATACTATATATAAGTCAGCAACATGGGATGACTTTTCAAAGTGTATGGGTTGTCCCAACTCCATTTGAACATGTCTAATGTCTCACATTAGAGATACAGTAACCTGCTGTCAGAGTGGTGTCTAAAATAAAAACAAAAGCATGCTCAGTTGAACCAAGTGTGGATGTTTATGGTGGAGTTTGGAAGTATGGCTGCTGGTTCAACAATTGTTTGGCTGACAGCTAAATAAAGGCTACCATACCTTTGATATTTGAATGCTCATGCAGTCATCAGCTTTACTTCAGAGCCTCCCATACACAACACTTTTGCTTAGTATCCTTGAAAGGAAGAATAGAAGAATTTAAATTGTCGAAATCAAACATGCCTAAACTTTTTATCCCCCAGCACAGTATGGTAGGTCCATCAGTCTAAAATTTGCAGATTTGGACAACATTAAAGGGGTTTCTGGTCTAAAAGACAAGTCTTCAGTCACTCTATGTGACTGCAGACTTATGAATCCTCACATTGCGTGCACCATGCGTTATGGAGATTCTCCGGTACCAGCATCGGATGACGAGGGGATGTGACCGCCCGTATGCATTATGCTCACATGCACTCACGTGTCATCTAGACTGTATCTGGCCTCGGTCTAATTGAAATGTGGCTGGAAGTAAGCAAATCGCATACCTGTGGTCACATGACCGCTCACCTGTCAGTGCCGGCACTGGAGAATTCTCACAGCATGCAATGCGCGCAATGTGATGATTTACAAGTCTACAGTCAGAAAGTGTGATTGCTGACTTATAGTTTTAGATTGGACAGCCCATTTAATCTCACTTGTATGTCCACCTTTACGTGCATAACCATTATGAGTCAGTACCAAACCACCAGTGTTCAAGTGCAGGGCCTACAGAACCAAAATACAAATACAATACAGATGATAAGTGCTCCTCAAATGTATTATACACAGACCAAGTATTTGCAGTGGTGGACAGGGGAACACGTAGCATTTCATACCAATGTCAGCGCACTCCTGATTTACTTCTAACCATAAATATACAGATATTTGAGACAAAGGAACCACTAAATGTTGATCCTAATATACAGAGAGAAAGATAATGTTTATTTATGGAGTGTAGGTCTATTGGACAACTTGGGAGACATTTTCTGCCAATAATGGTTATAGAAGAATTGATGTGTATACATGAAAATCTGCCAAATGGTTTCTGGTTTGCTTCAGTTTATGTTATAGTCCATTACGACTCTAATATTATTTACTTTTCTGTTTATATAGCATTTTATGTTATGTTGTTTTTCTCCTTTTTCTAATGTTTTCCTGCTTGTTAGATTTTGTAGCTTTCTGATCAATTCGGAGAAATTCCTTCATCTCCCACACTACATGTTTTGAACCTGTAGTGTAGCTCCGCCAGATGAGATTTCAGTATTAAATATCAATATATCTCAGTTTACTCCGCTGAGATTAAAACACAAACTGCAGATGGATGCAATAAAGCAGTTCAGTAAAGTCAGGGTTGCCAGTGATCTTGAATTGGAGAATAAGTAATACACATCACTAGATCTCATGGCTTAACGATATTCTGTGTGAAGTGCTGACATGACAATTCTAATCCATTACTCCATAGGGGTCAGCCAGGCACATAACTAATCAGACAGTCTTACTAAACAGGAATAGAGGGGCTGCTCAAATAAAATCTTGCTTTTTATACATGTTAATTTACTTCCAAGAGACCACTATAAATAACTGAAAGTAAAAAATCAAAAGTAAAATGTCACTTTGTATTGTGCCGCTTCTACAATATACCCCACCCAAGCTTTGCACGTCCCTCTCTGAATAGTATGAACATTGTCCCTCATAATAACTACCTAGTAAAATGCAAAATTGTAATTAAATTAAACATACACATAGTTAGGTTCAGAAATATTTAGACAATTACACAAGTTTTGGCATTTTACTTATTATTTATTAGTAAGGAAACTTATTAAAGATACAGTTATATTATCAATATGGGCTTAAAGGGTTTTTTTTTGTCCAAATCGATGTCTGTATTCACTCTGTGTGACTGCAGACTTATGAATCCCTCCAAGTGCATACACTACGCGCTGCAGGGATTCGCCAGTTTCTGACCCAGGACCAGAGGGTATGTATGTGTTATACATACTCCTGGCCAGTGGGAGAGGCCTCTCTTCCATACACTTGTATGTAGTGAGATCACGCTCTTGAGCCGGCTATGCCCACTGACCGACCGCATTACTAGATGGAGCTCTCTCAATACAACTGTATTAAGCGAGGTCACGCCCACTATACGGGCTTTGGCCTGGAGTATGTATAACTCATACATACACTCTGGTCCCAGGTCGTTGGAAACCGTTGAATCCCCACATTGTACAGCTCGTGCACTCTGGAGATTCATAAGTCTGCAGCCACACAGAGTGACTGCAGTCTTATCAATTTGGAGTGGACAACCCATTTAAAATGCAGACTCTCAGCTTTAATTGGAAGATATTCACATTTTAATTGGAGTAATGGTTTAGGAATTACATCTCTTTAATATGCCTCTTTTTAAAGGGACCAAAGGTAATTGGACAATTACTGGGCTGCTCGGGCTATTCCATCATTAAAGCCATCATCAATTAAGCAGGTAAAAGGTCTGGAACTGATTCCACGTGATGCATTTGCTTTTGGAAACTGTTGCTGTGAACCCACAACATGCGATCAGAGAAACTTTTAATGGTAGAGAAACAGATCATCATTAAGCCAAAAAATAGAAGAAATCTATCATAGAGAGAGAGCAGAAATGTTAAGAGTGACTAGATGAACAGCTTGCTAGATTCTGCAGAAAAGACACTTTGTCTAGGAATTGAGTTTCTGATTTTACTTTTATCCTAAGTTTTTTCAAGGTCGACAATGACTTGTAGGATTGCTACTTCCAATAAGTGGAACTAGAGTTCAAATTTTCTTCCTGTCTGAAGAGGCAATTTACATATTTAATTTCCCAGGGGAGCATGCAGGTATTTATATCTCCTCATTCTGGTGTGCCAGAACTGGCATGTCCCTCTCTACAAGGAGAAAACATACCCTTAGATCCCTGTCTTAGTCTCTCATCCATCCAAATCATTTATCATACTTTCTACTGATGAGGGGCAAACTCCAAAACACAGAGTCTACAAATTGAGATTCTGATGTGGCTTTTATCCTAAGTCATATTTCAAAGTTTGTTAAAGAGTCGACAATGACTTGTAGGGTTGCTACTTCTAATAGATGGCAATAGAGTTCCAGTCTTCTTCCTCTCTGAAGAGACAATTTGCATATTTAATTTAGTAGAGAAGCATGCAAGGCGTATAAGTTTCCATATACTGGCATGCAACATCTGGCATGTCACTCTCCTCAAGGAGATTGTTTTTTTCGTGACATAATGTACTTCATGTTAGTGCTAAATTTTGGTCAATATGGTTTGCATTTATTTATTGAAAATATCAAAAATTTTATAACAAATTTGAAAACTTTGCAGTTTTCAATCTTTTAATTTTTATGCCCTTCAACCAGATAGTTATACCATACAAAGTAGATAATAACTAACATTGAGCATGTGGCTACTTCACATCAGCATATTTTTTGAAACATCATTTATTTTTGTTAGGAAGTTAGAAGGGGTAAAAGTTTATAAATTATTTTTCATTTTTGCATCAAAATTTACAAAGCCAATATTTTAGCGACTACATCCCTTTTGAAATGACTTTGAGTGGCTACGTAACAGAAAATACCCATGATGACCTTGGGTTGCTATGGCAAAGATCGGTAGCCTGTGATGACGTCGCGGGGGTGCCAATCGCATTGGAGAGGGGGCCCCCTCCCTCTCCCAGCATCCCAAATGCTGCAATTGATATTGATATTGGCATTTAGGGGGTTAAACAGATGGGGTGGTGTGGACACCGCTCCTGGTTGTGACAGCAGGGGCTTGGCTTCCATGTAAGCTGAGCGCCAGGCAGCGATTACATAGGAACAGCTTCACCATGACATAACTGTTCATTGTGGGTCGGGAACCTTTTCCTGACCATGACGTATAGGTATGTCAAAGGTTGCGAAGGGGTTAAAATCCATTGAAGAGTTGTGAGTGGATACTGATCATCCACTTTTCAATGGATTTTGAATGTTTGAAATAAAGTTAACCTATTTAGATCTAGCTCAACAACCCGCTTCCTTTTTTTTCCAGCGACTGCCAGCTTGCAACAGTTTCTGCTCCTGGCTCTCCATAATCTAAAGTTGGAAACATAAGTGACCTGGTGATTTCCTTTTCCATCTTTCCACACTAAAGTAGCTATCATTGTGACCAGTCCTTCCCTTTCTGCTACAAGATATACTCTTGGTTTCTAAGCACTTTGTGGCCACCAAGACTCTTTGCCTACTCTTCATGCTAGACCCAGGGAGGTTGAGAACCTGCTGATTTTGTTTGTATTTCGCAGAGTTTGGGATTCACTTTCCTAAAAATGAACAACCTCTTCCACTAGTAGCACTATTTTAGCAACATTAGCGACTAGATGACCCATAATTGTTGTATGCTTAGCCTGACCGACTATTAAATAAAATTCTCCCATCTGTACCTACTCCCATTTGGATAGTTGTACCGAACAACTTTCATGATGCACAATGCATCCCACTAAAGGTGTCCATACACTTTAAATGAATGTCAGTCAAATACCTTAATTTTGACTCAACCAGATAACCAATGAATGTTTATTGGGGTGTCCTAAACTCTCCTCTCAAAGCTGATTTCAGGGAAAAGAAGGATCTGGCATATTGGATTTTTTATTTGCCACAGGAGACTATCCACCACCACAGTTGTGTAGCAGCAAATTATTTTCCTCTCCCCATTGACAACAGATACATGATTGGTCAATTATACATGTGTATACAGGGACCAGCTGACTGATAAATGAATAACAGCTATCTAGGATGTATGGCCACTGTTATGTTAAAATGCAGACACATTTATACACAGTTGCACAATGTGCTTACCAGATAGTCACCCTCTTTTTCATCCTTACATCTGATAATAATGGCACTTCTTTGGTATCTCATGGGGGGTTGGCTTTTTTATTGTCTGTGTAGATAATGACCCAATTTTACTTTAATCCTGACAATAGACAGGAGTTTTAAAACTATCCTCAAAGTAGAGTAGCCTCATAAAGAAAAATGGCAAATGTAATTTACTTTGCTGGAGGCTCTTGGTAATAATTTCTCAAATATTATTATACTTTCCTTATATTATTCTAAGCTCTTTCATGTATCCAGTTGCTTTTCCTACTTTATTTTCTTTTGTATACTCCCAGTAATCAACCGTAATTTTGTGTTCTTAAACATAGCATGAAACATGTTGTTAGCAGCAACCAAGTTGCAAAGAGTCACTGGTCTTTAATAGAAAATACATATACTAAATTATACCTGTTGAGTTTAGTAGAAGAGCGCCTGCAAGAAGTCAAAGCTGTTATGCTACATAATTCACTTTTGCTTGGTTTAGAACATCTGTCATTGTTTCCCATGGGTAAAGTGTCTGTAGTGCAAGCTTGCTTAAGAAATATGTAGACAATAAATGCTACAACTTCTTCTAATTAGTACAGGAACTGCGAGTTTTACTTTTCAAGAAACTGTAACATTGCCATAAAATAATTATAAATGTTTGTATCAAAAGATTTCTGGCAAAGACACTTGCATGCATGTAAAATACCATAGTCAGATGGCTCCCTCCCTTCCCCACTCCAGGGCTGGCCATGTGCTATAACTCTGGTCTTTGAAGTTTGGTTGCAGGGGTGACATCACATCAACAGCTCACATCACTGCGGTAGCCAATCACATAGTGATTGGCTGCAGCAGTTATATTATATATAGTGTTGACGTGACTTCACCCATGCAGCCAAAACACAGAGACCAGAGCTTCAGCACAGGAATAGTACTAAAACCGAAGATGGTGATTACCATCTACCTTTATTATTTTACACGTCTGCAAATGTTTGAGGTCCACTAAGATCGACTAAGTTATCCTTGTTTGACATTGTTTAATCTTCATTATAGTAATTTCTGAACTATCATGGTTAGTGTACAAGTGCTGAGTAACAAAAATAAGTTTATTTATACTTCACGTGGTAATTGTCATCTGTCTTTTCACAGGATCAAAATGGCATAGACATTCTACTTACAAATCACTGCACAGTTAATGGAGAGCTTCAAGGATTTTTACATCTTTGTCTAGAATTCTTTTTATTTTTAATTTGCTTCCTAAATGCAAATTTAAGCAACTTTCTAAATAGTCTTCATTCAAAATTTTCTTCCATTGTGCTGTTGCACAGTGTGTGTTAGTCCTTTGTGTAGGTGAGTCATTTACAAAAATTGTACACATCCATCAGACAGTGCCTTTGCTCCTGGGTCCTGACGGCTCTCTGTTTTGCCCCTACTTTCTCTCAGATAGCAGTATGGAGGGAATTTTATACAGAGGGGAGAAATCATGTGCAGATAAGTAGGAAATCATAATGAAACTGCTAACATCTGAGATAATGAGTAGAGATGAGCGGATTGATCCACAGAGGATCGAAATGAAACAAATTTCCTGAAATTCACGGTTTCATGCTAATTCAAACAGTTGGAGAATTCCTGTTCCCCAAAAAAGCTTGCTCAATATAATTTCTCACACTAATGAAGCATCAAACGGGGAGAACATCAATTTAAATTGTGCATAATGTCCTGCAGCTATGGCATCTTATGGATTATCAGACCTTCTACCGTGGTGGTCAGTACCTGTGGCCATCATAGATCAGCAGTTCCAAGTACAACACAGTTTATACAACAGAGCCATTTTCCATCTCCAAACTCACTGGGTAAGTGTCTCTCCTGTAGAGTGATCATCATGTTCCTCTCTCTTTCTATCACTTGTAGAGTGTAAGCTCTTCTTGTCAGCAGGGTCCTCTCTCTATTAACAGTAGTACATTTTTTATCAGCTCTACCAAAGCCAATCATTTGGGCACTTTCCTTTTCCACAAACATAGCTATCCTTGCCCATGGACTGTGTCTTCTCATTGCCTCCCTTTAGACTGATACATCATGAAGATTATAGAAAGGCTCTGATGTGAGCCATTGTATAGGTAGACCCAATTGGGGTCTATCGGAAAAAAAAATAGAGTCCGATTTAAGATTCAAGTCACCTGAGTACATAGTGACAAACGAAATTATTTTACATTTTTGTAGTATTGTAATATTAGAATTTTTGCTCTCTGTTCTCGTCAAACATTTGAACTTTTGCCTCCTCTATACACACACATTTCCATTTTAGGTGTCACTGTCACATAATAAAAAGTGAGAATGTAGTAAGAATGCAAATTATTTCACATTTCAACTCCTGAAAACAGAAAAGTATTATTTTACAAAACTGTATAAATCTTGTTGTATGAACATATTTATTATCTAGAACATCATTCGTGTCATCTCTCTGAAATACCCTGCTGCTTTTATTATTTATTTTCGTATGCTTGTTTATATGGTGCCTTAATATTCTAAATCACTTTACAAACATCATCATCACTGGCCCCATTGGGGCTCACAATCTCAATTCCATATCAGTATGTCTTTGGAGTGTGGGAAAAAACTGAGAACCTGGAAGAAACCCACGCAAACACGGGGAGAACATGCAAACTCCTTGCAGATGTTGTCCTTGGTGGGATTTTAACCATTACCCCATTCAATGAGCCACTGTACCACTTTCAATATTTAAAAAAAAATCAACTCAAAGGTTTATCTTATTCTGAAATGTTTATAGACCAAACTAAAACATCTGGGTAAGACTGTCAGAGATAAGGATATAAGTTCACTTGAAGGCTATTTGGGCTTTTGACATTGTTGATTTCTCCTTGGGATAGGTCATCAATATCAGATTAGTGGAGGTCCACTCATATGCTGCTTTGAGCTCCACTGAGAGGTAGATATAAACAAAGAGCAAAGCCAGAACAGCACAGCTCAGTTTACTGTGCAGCAGCCATTGCCGAGACCGACAGATCAGCTCTTAATTGCAAAGGCCACTAGACTGTGAATGGGATTGTCCTGTTCTAGATCAGTTCACTATCTAGATCTAGCTGCCAGAGCTGAAAATGGTGCAAGGTGTTGGAGACCTGACAACTCTGTTAATACGACTTTGCGTTACACAAAAAACCATACAGGGCTCAAATAATAATGTAATTCTACAATGTCCAACTATTGCCACAATGCAATTTACTATGATATATCTATTCTCTGGTCTAATTGTTACCACCCAACAGTGCTAAAATATTTCCATTTGGAGCATAAACAATAATACTATAAATAGCAAATATTTTTCCCCCAGTTGCTCGGTTATATTATACAGCTCTAGTATTTCAATTCATATCTTATTTATTATTATTATTATTATTATTATTATTATTATTAATATTTATATAGCACCATTGATTCCATGGCACTGTACATGAGAAGGGGTTACATACAAGTTACAGATATCACTTACAGTAAACAAACTAACAATGACAGACTGATACAGAGGGGCGAGGACCCTGCCCTTGCAGGCTTACATTCTATATCTTATGAATGCAATATTTGCAAGCAGCACATCATCCAGTCCACCAGAGATTTCTCAAGTTCAAGAATCAACCAACAGTTCAAATCAAATTTGGACACCGATGAGGGAATTAGAAAACTACTTACATTATATTAACTGTAAAGGTGCAAGAATCTTTCATACAAGGTAAACGTACATGCAAATACAGTGACAATATATTCACCGCATAGATGCCAAAGAATGTTAATCAAATTCATAATCCATTTCCGCCCATGAGATGCTATTCAGAATGGTTACATCAGGGACCAGAAGACATGGACGTTTCTGGGGCATGCCCCCTTTAGTACACCTAAATGTTTCAAGGGTGTGCCCCCTT
Source organism: Ranitomeya variabilis (assembly GCF_051348905.1). NCBI lineage: Eukaryota > Metazoa > Chordata > Amphibia > Anura > Dendrobatidae > Ranitomeya > Ranitomeya variabilis. The sequence goes on from NC_135236.1 coordinate 199,469,053, forward strand.
CAGCACACGTGGACATTTCGTGTGCTTGTCCCCGTCAGAAAAACTGGATGTTTCAGTGGTGTACACCAGGGTATTTTGGGTGTGTGTGTCCTTCACCATACCTGGACATTTCAGAGGAGTGCCCCATTCAGCACGCCTGCACTTTTCAAGGACATACTCCCTTCAGCACACCTAAACATTCCAGAAATGTTCTCCCTTTAGCACACTTGGACGCTTTAGGAATGTGCTCTCTTCCGCACATCAAGACGTTTCATGAACGTGCTCACTTCAGCACATGTAGAAGTTTTAGGGGAGTGCCCCTTCAGCACACTTGGACGTTTCATGGACATACTCCTTTCAGTACACATAGATGTTTCATAGATGTGCTCACTTCAGCACCTGGACGCTTCAGGGATATGCTCCCTTCAGCGCACCTAGACATTTCATGGATGTGCTCCCTTCAGCACACCTGGATGTCTCAGGGACGTGCTCCCTTCAGCATACCTAGAAGTTTCATGGATGTGCTCCCTTCAGCACACCTGGATGTTTCATGGACGTGCTCCCTTAAGCATACCTAGACATTTCAGGGACGTGCTCCCTTCAGCACACCTGGTTGTTTCATGGACATGCTCCCTTTAGCACACCTAGACATTTCGGGGAGTGCCCCCTTCACTACACCTGGACTTTTCAGGGACATGCCCCTTCAACACACCTGGACGTTTCAAGAATGTGCTCCCTTCAGCACACCTGAATGTTCCTGGGATGTTCTCCCTTCAGCACGCTTTGACATTTTAAGAACGTGCTCTATTAAGCACACCTGGACATTTCATGGACATGCTATCTTCAGCACATATGGAAGTTTTAGGGGAGTGCCCCCTTCAGCACACCTGGATGTTTCATGGACGTGTTCCTTTCAGCACACCTAGCCGTTTCATGTACAAGCTCACTTCAGCACACCTGAATGTTTCAGGGTCATGTTATCTTCATCAACACACCTGGTTGTTTCATGTACATGCTCCTTCAGCACTCCAGACATTTTGTGGAGTGCCCCCTTCACTACACCTGGACTTTTCAGGGACATGTCCCTTCAGCACACCTGGACGTTTCAAGAACATGCTTCCTTAAGCACACCTGAATGTTCCTGGGATGTCCTCCCTTTAGCACACTTGGACAGTTTTATGAACGTGCTCTATTCAGCACACCTGGATGTTTCATGGACGTGCTCACTTCAGCACACATGGAAGTTTTAGGGGAGTGCCCCCTTCAGCACACCTGGACATTTCATGGACGTGCTCCTTTCAGCACACCTAGACGTTTCATGTACAAGCTCACTTCAGTACACCTGAATGTTTCAGGGTCATGCTACCTTCAGCACACCTGAATGTTTCAGGGACATGCTCCCTTCAGCACACCTAGATATTTCAAGGACATGCTCCCTTCAGTACACCTGGTTGTTTCCTAGACATGGTCCTTCAAGCACACCTAGACGTTCCAGGGAGTGCCCCCTTCACTACACCTGGACTTTTCAGGGACATGCCCCCGTCAGCACACCTGAATGTTCCTGGGACATTCTTCCTTCAGCACACTTGGACATTTTAAGAATGTGGTCTATTCAGCACACCTGGACGTTTCGAGTGGATGCCCCCTTCAATACACCTAAATGTTTCAAGGGTCTGCCCCATTCAGCACACCTGGACATTTCATGTGCTTGTTCCCTTCAGCAAAACTGGACGTTGGGTGTTTTGGGTGTGTGTCCTTCAGCATACCTGGACGTTTCAGGGGAGTGCCCCCTTCAGCACACCTGAATGTTCCAGAAACATTCTCCCTTTAGCACACTTGGATGTTTTAGGAATGTGCTCTCTTCAGCACACCAAGACATTCCATGGACACGCTCACTTCAGCACACGTAGAAGTTTTAGGGGAGTGCCCCTTCAGTACACTTGGACATTTCATGGACATGCTCCATTCATCACACCTAGATGTTTCATGTACAAGCTCACTTCAGCAAACCTGAACGTTTCAGGGTCGTGCTCCCTTCAGCACACCTGGACGTTTCAGGGACGTGCTCACTTCAGCACACCTAGACATTTTATGGATGTGCTCCCTTCAGCACATCTGGATGTTTCAGGGATGTGCTCCCTACAGCATACCTAGATGTTTCATGGATGTGCTCCCTTCGGCCAAACTAAACATTTTCATGGATGTCCTCTTTTCAGCACACCTAGACATTTTAGAGGAATGCCCCTTTCAGCACTCCCAGACATTTTTGAGGACATGCTCCCTTCAACACACCTGGATATTTCATGGATATGATCCCTTCAGCACATCTGGACGTTTCAGGGAAGTGCACCTTTCAACACACCTAGACGTTTCAGGGACTTGCTCCCTTCAGCACACCTGGATGTTTCAGGGATGTGCTCCCTTTAACACACCTGGACATTTCATATACGTGTTCCATTCAGCATACATGGATGTTTCAGGGATACACTCCCTTCTGCACACGTGGATGTTTTAGGGATGTGCACCCTTCAGAATCCCTGGACGTTTCAGGGATTTGCTGTCTTTAGCACACCTAGACGTTTCAAGGATGTGCTCCTTCAGCACACATGGACATTTTGGGATGTGCTCCCTTTAAGATACCTGAACATTTCAGGGATGTGCTTTCTTCAGCACACCTGGACGTTTCTGGGATATACTCCCTTCAGCACACCTGGACGTTTCTTGGATGTGCTCCCTTCAGCCCAAATAAACATTTTCATGGATGTGCTCTTTTCAGCACACCTGGGCGTTTCATGGACGTGCTTCCTTCAGCATACCTGGACATTTTTGGTGACATGTTCCCTTCAGCACACCTGGCCGTTTCACGGACGTGCTCACTTCAGCACACCTACAGTGGGTACGGAAAGTATTCAGACCCCTTTAAATTTTTCACTCTTTGTTTCATTGCAGCCATTTGGTAAATTCAAAAAAGGTCATTTTTTTCTCATTAATGTATACTCTGAACTCCATCTTGACTGAAAAAAAATCTGAAAAGTAGAAAATTTTGCAAAGCTAATAAAAAAGAAAAACTGAAATATCACATGGTCATAAGTATTCAGACCCATTTGCTCAGAAACTCATATTTAAGTCACATGCTGTTCATTTCCTTGTGATCCTCCTTGAGATGGTTCTACTCCTTCATTGGAGTCCAGCTCTGTTTAATTAAACTGATAGGACTTGATTTGGAAAGGCACACACCTGTCTATATAAGACCTCACAGCTCACAGTGCATGTCAGACCAAATGAGAATCATGAGGTCAAAGGAACTGCCTAAGTAGTTCAGAGACAGAATTGTGGCAAGGCACAGATCTGGCCAAGGTTACAAAACAATTTCTGCAGTACTCAAGGTTCTTAGAAGCACAGTGGCCTCCATAATCCTTAAATGGAAGAAGTTTAGGACCACAAGAAGTCTTCCTAGACCTGGCTGTCCAGCCAAACTAAGCAATCGTGGGAGAAGAGCCTAGGTGAGAGAGATAAAGAAGAACCCTAAGATCACTGTGGCCGAGCTCCAGAGATGCAGTAGGGAGATGGGATAAAGTTCCACAAAGTCAACTATCACTGCAGCCCTCCACAAGTCAGGCCTTTATGGTAGAGTGGCCTAACGGAAGCCTCTCCTCAGTGCAAGACATATGAAAGCCCACATAGAGTTTGCTAAAAACACATGAAGGACTCCAAGACTGTGAGAAATAAGATTCTTTGGTCTGATGAGATGAAAATAGACCTTTTTGGTGATAATTCTAAGCGGTATGTGTGGAGAAAACCCGGCGCTGCTCATCACTTGCCCAATACAATCCCAACAGTGAAACATGGTGGTGACAGCATCATGCTATAGGGGTGTTTTTCAGCTGCAAGGACAAGATGACTGGTTGTCATTGAAGGAAACATGAATGTGGCCAAGGTTCACCTTCCAACAAGACAATGACCCTAAGCACACAACTGAAATAACAAAGGAGTGGCTTCAGAACAACACTGTGACCATTCTTGACTGGCCCAGTTAGAGCCTTGACCTAAACCCAATAGAGCATCTCTGGAGAGACCTGAAAATGGCTGTCAACCAACAATCACCACCCAACCTGACAGAACTAGAGAGGATCTGCAAGGGTCTGAATACTTATGACCATGTGATACTTCAGTTTTTCTTTTTCAATAAATTTGCAAAAATTACTACATTTCTGTTTTTTTCAGTCAAGATAGGGTGCAGAGTATACTTTAATGAGAAAAAAAAGAACTTTGTTGAATTTACCAAATGGCTGCAATGAAACAAAGACTGAAAAATTTAAAGGGGTATGAATACTTTCCGTACCGACTGTAGATGTTTCAGTGAAATGCTCCCTTCAGCACACCTGGATGTTTCAGCGATGTACTCCCTTCAGCACACCTCAACGTTTCAGGGATGTACACTACCTTGCCAAAGTTCAGGGTCACTTAGAAATTTCCTTATTTTTGAAAGAAAAACACAGTTTTTTCCAATGAAGTTAACATTAAATGATTCAGAAATACACTCTATACATTGTTAATGTGGTAAATGACTATTCTAGCTGCAAACGTCTGGTTTGTAAAGCAATATCTTCATTGGTGTACAGAGGCCCATTTCCAACAACCATCACTCCAGTGTTCTTATGGTACTTTGTGTTTGCTAACTGTGTTAGAAGGCTAATGGATGGTTAGCATACCCTTGAAAATACTTGTACAGGTATGTTACCACAGCTGAAAACAGTTTGGCTGATTAGAGAACCTATAAACCTGACCTTCCTTTGAGCTAGTTGAGAATCTTGAGCATTACATTTTTTGGTTCCATTAAACTCTCAAAATGGCCAGAAAAAAAGAACTTTCATGTGAAACTTGACAGTCTACTCTTGTTCTTAGAAATGAAGGCTATTCCATGCGAGAAATTGTCAAGAAACTGAAGATTTCCTACAATGGCGTGCACTACTCCCTTCAGAGGAGAGCACAAACAGGCTCTAACGAGAGTAGAAAGAGAAGTGGGAGGCCCCGCTGCACAACTGAGCAACTAGACAAGTACATTAGAGTCTGTAGTTTGATAAATCAACGCCTCACAGGTCCTCAACTGGCAGCTTCATTAAATAGTACATGCAAAATGCCAGTGTCAACGTCTACAGTGAAGAGGAGACACCGGGATGCTGGCCTTCAGGGCAGAGTGGCAAAGAAAAACCATATGTGAGACTGGCTAATAAAAGGAAAAGATTAATATGGGCAAAAGAACACAGACATTGGACAGAGGAAGATTGGAAAAAAGTGTTATGGACAGACATATCCAAGTTTGAGGTATTTGGATCACACAGAAGAATATTTGTGAGACGCAGAACAACTGAAAAGATGCTGGAAGAGTGCCTGACACCATCTGTCAAGCATGGTGGAGTTTATATGATGGTCTGGGGTTGCTTTGGTGCTGGTAAAGTGGGAGATTTGTACAAGGTAAGGGATTTTGAATAAGGAAGACTATCGCTCCATTTTGCAACGCCATGCCATACCCTGTGGACAGCGCTTGATTGGAGCCAATTTCATCCTACAGCAGGACAATGACCCAAAGCACACCTCCAAATTATGCAAGAACTATTTAGGGAAGAAGCACACAGCTGGTATTCTATCTGTAATGGAGTGGCCAGCGCAGTCACCAGATCTCAACCCCATTGAGCTGTTGTGGGAGCAGCTTGACCGTATGGTATGCAAAAAGTGCCCATCAAGCCAAACCAACTTGTGGGAAGGGCTTCTGGAAGCATGGGGTGAAATTTATCCAGATTACCTCAGCAAATTAACTGCTAGAATGCCAAAGGTCTGCAATGCTGTAATTGCTGCAAAGGGAGCATTCTTTGATGAAAGCAAAGTTTAAAGGAGAAAATTATTATTTCAAATAAAAATCTCTTTTTCGAACCTTGTCAATGTCTGGACTAGATTTTAAATTCAGTTGGCAACTCATTTGATTAATAAAAGTATGAGTTTTCATGGAAAACACAAAATTATCTGGGTGACCCCAAAATTTGGAACGGTAGTGTACTCCTTTCAGCACACTTGGAAGTTTCAGGGATGTGCTCCCTTCAGCACACCGGAACGTTTAAGGGATGTGCCCCCTGCAGCATACCTGGATGTTTCAGGGATGTTGTACCCTTCAGTACACCTGGAGTTTTCATGGACGTGCTCCCTTCAGCACACCTGGACATATCAGGGATCTGCTCTGTTCTACAGCTTAAAGTATTGTTCTGGATTTAACACAACAGTTGTAATTATCGCAAAACAGTTTGCAAATATGTATTTTTCGTTCTGAATTTACTTTGGTGAATACATATTGAATTACAATTTTCTATACAAACAATATGATTCTTATGTTTTACCACTGAACATTCATAATTCACAGTTTTTTGCCACACTATTCGAGGCACAGTAATGATACCACTGTGTGGAAATATAGCCTCATTCAAATACTATTAATTTTCCCAAATTTCAAATAATTTTTCAGAAATACATACAACATACTACAAAGTATACACCTTCAGCTTCCCAAGCTGCAATCTGAAGAAAATAAAAAAATAAGACCCAGCAGCCCACCTGAGCTACACACTAAATCAACCCCTTGGAAGATGTATGACTTTATATACTTTGTAGCTTAGCACTCTGATCCCATTTTGATTTAATGAGCTCAGTTCCTTCTGGCTCATTCTACAAAGGAGGTGAAATAACCTCGGGACTTTAGTTGCTTCATAAGTGCAGTTAGGATAACCTTTGATAAAGACTAGAAACCATTTTAAGCTCTTTTTTTCGTATCAAGCCGCACTGCCCCGTTGTAGTTCTCTATTTATGAGCTATTTAACTTTAATCACTAGTCTTGGAAGATTAAACATTGTCTGCATAGTAATTAGATAAAACTACTGAGACCACACAAAGCTCAAAGATTGTCCCATGGACCAACTATGAGTGACATTGCTGGGTGTCTCTATGGGGTTTGAGGACACATAAAACTTCCCACAATCCATTAGGTTCCGAGTCCTATATTTAATTATTCAGCACATGAAGATGACTTTGGAGATTAGTATGCATCATGCTATGTTGCCACATCGCTGTCAAAGCAGAATTTACTATAATGGCAAAATCTGTTACATTCAACCAGAATGTTTTTGACACACCATATGGCCGAGGTCTAAGGGACTTAAGTGTGAGGTTGTGCTTCATGTTGCCTTCTTCTGCATTGTTTCTGTACACCACAGGTCTGTGTCTGGTAATATGTGATTAAACTGTATGCTATATGGCATCAAGAAGTAACGAAATTCTGCAATAATATAAAATATCTTAGTGAAGCATACGGATATAGAACATAATATACAGCCCCCAGTAATTGGTAGCGATGATTGTGAATTACGGGGTGGGGAAGTGTCTGCTTTACATAATCACACAAGCTGATGAGGATTGTGGTCATATCAAATCACAGTAGGGATTTTTGGAATTACTGCAAATATTTCCATATGTCTCGGGGTTCCTGCTGTGAATGTATGAGGTCTAACAAATGAAGGAAAAATATTCATTTCTAGTTATCATAGTAATTTAAGCCTGGAATGGCAAGGTGTTCCGTCCTATAATCCTGCTTAGTTTTGGGTGAGGTGCTTTGAGTGATCAATATATGCTTCTTTCTGAATAGTTGATGCATTGAAATATTTTCTTAGGCTGGATTCACGTAAAGAGTTTTTCACTGATTTTTTCTCCTTCTTTGTTTTTGTAGTCAGATAATACTTTGAAATCTATAGTGAATCTATAGAGGCATATTTCTCATAGACTTCAAAACCACACAGAAATAAATGCTTGTTTCAGAAAAGCACAAATCAATCATTGAAAAACCAATACAATAAAAATGCATGGAAATGAAATAGCTTTTTAAGACGTGTGTGTGTGTAGAGCCCTAAATATGGATAAATAAAACAGGAAAGAGACAAAGTGCATCTAAGGCTGGTTTCACACTTGTGTTTTGATCTGCCGCGTTTTTTAGACGCATGCGTTTTTGCATGCAGAAAAAAACGCGGCATTTTGCCACGTTTACATGCGTTTTTTCATGCGTTTGCGTTTTTTAAACGCATGCTGAGAAGTGTGTGACAGCTGCCAATCATCAAAATCAACTAGTAAACCCACTATAAATAGAAATAGCTAGGGTTAGGGTTAGGGTTATGGATAGGGTTAGGGATAGGATCCCTAGGGTTAGGGTTAGGGGTAGTTTTTTATTAGAATGTCCTGGTCACCAGGTCACTGATAAGCCACCCCCCACCATCAAGGTGATAAAGGGATCCAAACCCTAACCCTAACCCTGACAAGCCACCATCCACCATCAAGGTGATAAAGGGATCCTAACCCTAACCCTATCCCTAACCCTAACCCTGACAAGCCACCCCCCACCATCAAGATGATAAAGGGATCCAAACCCTAACCCTAACCCTGACAAGCCACCATCCACCATCAAGGTGATAAAGGGATCCAAACCTGTCATGATCTCTGCAGGCAGAGATCATAGCAAGCCTATAGAGGGACAAGCTCTCGGAAGATGGAACTATACTGACCATGAACTAAGCCTGCCGCGCAACTAGAAATAGCCAGGTAGCATTTCCTATTTAAAGCTAGATGCCCAGCTCTGGCCTAAGACCTAAATAGCTAGCAGAGGGAAATATAAGACCTGGCTCACCTCTAGAGAAATATTCCAAAGAAGACAGTAGCCCCCCACATATAATGACGGTGAGTTCAGATGAAACAACAAACGCAGCAGGAAAATAGTCTTAGCAAATTTGAGGTCCGCTTACTAGATAGCAGAAGACAGATAGTATACTTTCATGGTCAGCAGAAAAACACTAACAAAACACCATCCAGAGATTACCTTAAACTCTGGCATTAACTCATAACGCCAGAGTAGCAATCCCTGATCAACGAGAGCTTTCCAGACACAGTAACAAAACTTCAGCTGTGAACTGGAACAAATAGGCAAAATGAAACATGGACAAAAGTCCAACTTATCTAGTAGTTGTCTAGAAGCAGGAACAAGCACTGAGAGGCATCAGATAACATTGTTGACCGGCAAGAAACCACCAGAGAAATGAGCTTAAATAGCGACACCCACTACTGATGGAACCAGGTGAAACAGGAAAGAGGATGACAACTCCAATTCCACAAGCGGCCACCGGGGGAGCCCAGAATCCAAATTCACAACAGTACCCCCCCCTCAAGGAGGGGGCACCGAACCCTCACCAGATCCACCAGGGCGACCAGGATGAGCCCTATGGAAGGCACGAACAAGATCAGAAGCATGAACATCAGATGCATTGACCCAAGAATTATCCTCCTGGCCGTAACCCTTCCAGTTGACCAGATACTGGAGTCTCCGTCTGGAAACACGAGAGTCCAAAATTTTCTCCACAACGTACTCCAACTCACCCTCAACCAACACCGGAGCAGGAGGCTCAACTGAAGGTACAACAGGTACCTCATACCTGCGCAATAACGACCGATGAAAAACGTTATGAATGGAAAAGGACGCAGGGAGGTCCAAACGGAAAGAAACAGGATTAAGAATCTCCAATATTCTATAAGGGCCGATGAACCGAGGTTTAAACTTAGGAGAAGAGACCCTCATAGGGACAAAACGAGAAGACAACCACACCAAATCTCCAACACAAAGCCGAGAACCAACACGACGATGACGGTTGGCAAAACGCTGAGTCTTCTCCTGGGACAACTTCAAATTGTCCATAACCTGCCCCCAGATGTGATGCAATCTCTCCACCACCGCATCCACTCCAGGACAATCCGAGGATTCCACCTGACCGGAGGAAAATCGAGGGTGAAACCCCGAATTACAGAAAAACGGGGACACCAAGGTGGAAGAGCTGGCCCGATTATTGAGGGCGAACTCTGCCAATGGCAAAAAAGCAACCCAATCATCCTGGTCAGCAGAGACAAAACACCTCAGATATGTCTCCAGGGTCTGATTAGTCCGCTCGGTCTGGCCATTAGTCTGAGGGTGAAAAGCAGATGAAAAAGACAAATCTATGCCCATCCTAGCACAGAATGCCCGCCAAAATCTAGACACAAATTGGGTACCTCTGTCAGAAACAATATTCTCAGGAATACCGTGCAATCGGACAACATTCTGAAAAAACAGAGGAACCAACTCAGAAGAAGAAGGCAACTTGGGCAGAGGAACCAAATGGACCATTTTAGAGAAACGGTCACAGACCACCCAGATGACAGACATCTTCTGGGAAACAGGCAGATCTGAAATAAAATCCATCGAGATGTGTGTCCAAGGCCTCTTAGGAATAGGCAAGGGCAACAGCAGTCCGCTAGCCCGAGAACTACAAGACTTGGCCCGAGCACAAATGTCACATGACTGCACAAAGACTCGCACATCTCGTGACAGGGAAGGCCACCAGAAGGATCTTGCCACCAAATCCCTGGTACCAAAAATTCCGGGATGACCTGCCAATGCAGAAGAATGTACCTCAGAGATGACTCTACTGGTCCAATCATCCGGAACAAACAGTCTATCAGGCGGACAACGATCCGGTCTATCCGCCTGAAACTCTTGCAAGGACCGCCGCAGATCAGGAGAAACGGCCGACAAAATTACTCCCTCCCTAAGGATACCTGTGGGTTCAGAATTACCAGGAGAGTCCGGGTCAAAACTCCTAGAAAGGGCATCTGCCTTAACATTCTTAGAACCCGGTAGGTATGACACCACAAAATTAAAGCGAGAAAAAAATAAAGACCAGCGCGCCTGTCTAGGATTCAGGCGCCTGGCAGTCTCAAGATAAATCAAATTTTTGTGGTCAGTCAATACCACCACCTGATGCTTAGCCCCCTCTAGCCAATGGCGCCACTCCTCAAACGCCCACTTCATGGCCAAAAGCTCCCGATTCCCAACATCATAATTCCGCTCTGCGGGCGAAAATTTGCGAGAAAAGAAGGCACAAGGCCTAATGACGGAGCAGTCGGAACCTTTCTGCGACAATACTGCCCCAGCTCCGATCTCCGAAGCGTCAACCTCAACCTGAAAAGGCAGATTCACATCAGGCTGACGCAACACAGGGGCAGAGGCAAAACGGTGCTTAAGCTCCTGAAAGGCCTTTACAGCATAAGGGGACCAATTAGCAACATCAGCGCCTTGTCTGGTCAAATCAGTCAGTGGTTTAACGACATCCGAAAAACCAGCAATAAATCGGCGGTAAAAGTTGGCAAAGCCCAAAAATCTCTGAAGACCCTTAAGAGAGGAGGGCTGAGTCCAGTCACAAATAGCTTGCACCTTGACGGGATCCATCTCAATGGAAGAGGGAGAAAAAATATACCCTAAAAAGGAAATTTTCTGGACCCCAAAAACGCACTTAGACCCCTTCACACATAAAGAATTAGACCGCAGAACCTGAAAAACTCTCCTGACCTGCTGGACATGAGAGTCCCAGTCATCAGAAAAAATCAGAATATCATCCAGATATATTATCATAAATTTATCCAGAAAATCGCGGAAAATATCATGCATAAAAGACTGGAAAACTGAAGGGGCATTAGAAAGACCAAAAGGCATGACCAAATACTCAAAGTGGCCCTCGGGCGTATTAAATGCGGTCTTCCACTCATCCCCCTGCCTGATCCGCACCAAATTATACGCCCCACGAAGATCAATTTTAGAGAACCACTTAGCACCCTCTATACGAGCAAACAAATCAGTAAGCAATGGCAATGGGTATTGATACTTAACAGTGATCTTATTCAGAAGCCGATAATCAATACATGGTCTCAAAGAGCCGTCCTTTTTTGAGACAAAGAAAAACCCAGCTCCCAAGGGAGAAGAAGATGGACGAATATGTCCCTTTTCCAAAGACTCCTTTATATATTCCCGCATAGCAGCATGTTCCGGCACAGACAGATTAAACAAACGACCCTTTGGATATTTGCAACCCGGTATCAAATCTATGGCACAATCGCACTCACGGTGCGGAGGTAACGACCCAAGCTTGGGTTCGTCAAAGACGTCTTGATAATCAGAGAGGAACTCAGGGACTTCAGAGGGAATGGACGACGAAATAGAAACCAAAGGTAAGTCCCCATGAATACCCTTACATCCCCAGCTCAACACAGACATTGCTCTCCAGTCCAAGACTGGGTTGTGAGACTGCAACCATGGCAATCCCAGCACCAAATCGTCATGTAAATTATACAGCACCAGGAAACGAATAATCTCCTGGTGATCCGGATTGATACGCATGGTTACTTGTGTCCAGTATTGTGGTTTATTATTAGCCAATGGGGTGGAGTCAATCCCCTTCAGAGGAATAAGAGTCTCCAAAGGCTCTAAATCAAAACCACAACGATTGGCAAAGGACCAATCCATAAGACTCAGAGCGGCGCCAGAGTCAACATAGGCGTCCGTGGCAATGGATGACAAAGAGCAAATCAGGGTTACAGACAAAATAAACTTAGACTGAATGGTGCCAATGGAAACAGACTTATCAAGCTTCTTTGTACGCCTAGAGCATGCTGATATAACATGAGTAGAATCCCCACAATAGAAGCACAATCCATTCTTCCGTCTAAAATTCTGTCGCTCGCTCCTGGACAGAATTCTATCACACTGCATACTTTCTGGCGTCTTTTCCAAAGACACCGCCAGATGGTGCACCGGTTTGCGCTCCCGCAGACGCCTATCAATCTGAATAGCCATTGTCATGGACTCATTCAGACCTGCAGGCACAGGGAACCCCACCATAACATCCTTAACGGCATCAGAGAGGCCTTCTCTGAAAGTTGCCGCCAAGGCGCACTCATTCCACTGAGTAAGCACAGACCATTTACGGAATCTCTGGCAGTAAACTTCAGCTTCGTCTTGCCCCTGAGATAGTGCAATCAAAGTTTTTTCTGCCTGAAGTTCCAAATGAGGTTCCTCATAAAGCAAGCCCAAGGCCAGAAAAAACGCATCCACATCGCGCAACGCAGGATCCCCTGCTGGCAATGAGAAGGCCCAATCTTGAGGGTCACCCCTGAGCAAGGAAATCACAATCCTAACCTGCTGAACAGGGTCTCCAGCTGAACGAGACTTCAGGGACAAATAAAGCTTACAATTATTTCGGAAATTCTGGAAGCTAGCTCTATTTCCTGTGAAGAACTCCGGCAAAGGAATTCTCGGCTCAGATACCGGAGCATGTACCACAAAATCTTGTAAATTTTGTACTTTCATGATGAGATTATTCAAACCCGCAGTTACACTCTGAAGATCCATTATTGTCAGGTGCACACAGAGCCATACAGAGATTAGGAGGAGAGAGAGAAAAAAGACTGCAGCAAGGCAAACTGGAGGAAAAAAAAAAAAAAAAAAAAAAATTCCAGCAGACTTCTTATAACTCTCCTTTCTCAACCTGGGTCTTTAACACTTTATTGGCCGGTCAAACTGTCATGATCTCTGCAGGCAGAGATCATAGCAAGCCTATAGAGGGACAAGCTCTCGGAAGATGGAACTATACTGACCATGAACTAAGCCTGCCGCGCAACTAGAAATAGCCAGGTAGCATTTCCTATTTAAAGCTAGATGCCCAGCTCTGGCCTAAGACCTAAATAGCTAGCAGAGGGAAATATAAGACCTGGCTCACCTCTAGAGAAATATTCCAAAGAAGACAGTAGCCCCCCACATATAATGACGGTGAGTTCAGATGAAACAACAAACGCAGCAGGAAAATAGTCTTAGCAAATTTGAGGTCCGCTTACTAGATAGCAGAAGACAGATAGTATACTTTCATGGTCAGCAGAAAAACACTAACAAAACACCATCCAGAGATTACCTTAAACTCTGGCATTAACTCATAACGCCAGAGTAGCAATCCCTGATCAACGAGAGCTTTCCAGACACAGTAACAAAACTTCAGCTGTGAACTGGAACAAATAGGCAAAATGAAACATGGACAAAAGTCCAACTTATCTAGTAGTTGTCTAGAAGCAGGAACAAGCACTGAGAGGCATCAGATAACATTGTTGACCGGCAAGAAACCACCAGAGAAATGAGCTTAAATAGCGACACCCACTACTGATGGAACCAGGTGAAACAGGAAAGAGGATGACAACTCCAATTCCACAAGCGGCCACCGGGGGAGCCCAGAATCCAAATTCACAACACAAACCCTAATCCTAACCCTACCCCTAACCCAAACCCTGACAAGCCACCCCCCACCATCAAGTTGATAAAGGGATCCAAACCCTAACCCTAACCCTGACAAGCCACCATCCATCATCAAGGTGATAAAGGGATCCAAACCTGTTGTGAATCCGCTTTTGGGCTCCCCTGGTGGTTGCTGGTGGTACTGGTGACTTGTGTGTCTTTGCTGTCTCAGTTCACCTGCTCCCATCAGTGTTTGGGAGTTTCCTATTTAGCCTTGCTCTCCAGTCATTTCCTTGCCGGTCATCATTGTAACCAGAGCCTTCGGTTGCATGTTCCTGCTACTAGTCTGCTGATCAGCTAAGTGGACTTTGTCCTTTTGTTTTGTATCTTTTGTCCAGTTTGCAGTTTTGTTATTCTCTGTAGCTGGAAGCTCTTGCGGGCTGAAATTGCCACTCCTGTGTCATGAGTTGACACAGGAGTCTTAAAGTAATTTCAGGATGGTTTTTTGATAGGGTTTTCAGTTGACCGTGAAGTCCTCTTTTGTATCCTTCTGCTATCTAGTAAGTGGACCTCTCTTTGCTAAATCTACCTTCATACTGTGTATGTCTTTTCCTCTAAACTCACCATCATTACATGTGGGGGGCTGCTATCATCTTTTGGGGTATTTCCCTAGAGGTAAGCCAGGTCTGTTCCTTCCTCTACCAGGGGTAGTTAGTCCTCCGGCTGGCGCGTGGCATCTAGGGTTAATCAGGTATGCTCCCTGGCTACTATAAGTTGTGTGGTAGATTTAGCTCACGGTCAGCTCGAGATTCCATCACCCAGAGCTCGTCTGTTATCTTTGTGTTTTGATGTTTCCCTGCCATTGGGAATCATGACAGTATGACCGGCCCGTGTTAAAGTTACTGGCAGAAGAAAGGAGAGAAAAAGAAGTCTGTAGAGTTTTTTTTTTTTTTTTTTTTCCTATGTTTGCTCCATAGTTGGATCAGTTGTATTTCAGCTCTAATTACAGCCTTTGCCTTTCTCTCCTTCTAATCCTTGAATGGCTCTGATCTCACCTGTTTAAAGATGGATCCTCAGAGCTTGGCTGCAGGTTTAAATAATCTTGCTACTAAGGTTCAAAATTTACAAGAATTTGTTATACATACTCCGATGTCTGAACCTAAGATTCCTACACCAGAGGTGTTTTCCGGAGATAGATCTCGGTTTCTGAATTTCAAATATAATTGTAAATTATTCCTTTCTCTCAGACCTCACTCCTCTGGAGATCCTGTCCAGCTGGTTAAGATTGTGATTTCTTTGCTGCGAGGTGACCCTCAAAACTGGGCATTTTCATTGACACCAGGGGATCCTGCGTTGCTCAATGTGGATGCCTTTTTTCTGGCTTTAGGCTTGCTTTATGAGGAACCTAATTTGGAGATTCAAGCTGAGAAAGCTTTGATAGCCCTATCTCAAGGGCAAGATG
Source organism: Ranitomeya variabilis (assembly GCF_051348905.1). NCBI lineage: Eukaryota > Metazoa > Chordata > Amphibia > Anura > Dendrobatidae > Ranitomeya > Ranitomeya variabilis. The sequence continues at coordinate 199,484,661 of NC_135236.1, forward strand.
AAGCTGAGATATACTGCCAAAAATTTCGTAAATGGTCTGTGCTTACTCAGTGGAATGAGTGCGCCCTAGCGGCAAATTTCAGAGAGGGCCTCTCTGATGCCGTTAAGGATGTTATGGTCGGGTTCCCTGCGCCTACAGGTCTGAATGAGTCCATGACAATGGCTATTCAGATTGATCGGCGTTTGCGGGAGCGCAAGCCTGTGCACCATTTGGCGGTATCTTCTGAAAAGTCGCCAGAGAATATGCAATGTGACAGAACTCTGTCCAGAAGCGAGCGGCAGAATTACAGGCGTAAAAATGGGTTATGTTTCTATTGTGGTGATTCTGCTCATGTTATATCAGCATGCTCTAAACGCACAAAGAAGGCTGACAAGTCTATTTGCACTTTACAGTCTAAATTTATTCTGTCTGTAACCTTGATTTGTTCATTATCAGTTATTACTGTGGATGCCTATGTGGACTCTGGCGCCGCCCTGAGTCTTATGGATTGGTCCTTTGCAAGGCGCTGTGGGTTTGATTTAGAGCCACTGGAAGTCCCTATACCTCTGAAGGGTATTGATTCTACCCCTTTGGCTAGTAATAAACCACAATTCTGGACGCAAGTGACTATGCGTATGACTCCAGACCATCAGGAGGTGATTTGCTTCCTTGTGTTGTACAATTTACATGATGTTTTAGTGCTTGGATTACCATGGTTACAATCTCATAACCCAGTCCTTGACTGGAAAACAATGTCTGTGATAAGCTGGGGATGTCGGGGGACTCATGGGGATGTACCTTTGGTTTCCATTTCGTCATCTACTCCCTCTGAGATTCCAGCATTTTTGTCTGATTATCGTGATGTTTTTGAAGAGCCTAAGATTGGTTCTCTCCCTCCCCACAGAGATTGTTATTGCGCCATAGATCTGATTCCTGGCAGTAAATTTCCAAAGGGTCGTTTGTTTAATTTATCTGTGCCTGAACATGCTGCTATGCGAGAGTATATTAAGGAGTCCCTGGAAAAGGGACATATTCGTCCTTCTTCATCTCCTTTAGGAGCTGGTTTTTTCTTTGTGTCTAAGAAGGATGGCTCTCTGAGGCCTTGTATTGATTATCGACTCCTGAATAAAATTACAGTCAAATATCAGTATCCGTTGCCTTTGTTGACTGATTTGTTTGCTCGCATAAGAGGGGCTAAGTGGTTCTCTAAGATTGATCTTCGTGGGGCGTATAATTTGGTGCGAATTAAGCAGGGGGATGAGTGGAAAACCGCATTTAATACGCCTGAGGGCCATTTTGAGTATTTAGTAATGCCTTTCGGCCTTTCAAATGCACCTTCGGTCTTTCAGTCCTTAATGCATGATATTTTCCGTGAATATTTGGATAAATTTATGATTGTGTATTTGGACGATATTTTGATTTTTTCTGATGACTGGGAGTCTCATGTTCAACAGGTCAGGAGGGTTTTTCAGGTTTTGCGGACTAGTTCTTTGTGTGTAAAGGGTTCAAAGTGTGTTTTTGGGGTTCAAAAGATTTCTTTTTTGGGGTACATTTTTTCCCCTTCTTCTGTTGAGATGGACCCTGTTAAGGTTCGGGCTATTTGTGACTGGACGCAGCCTACTTCTCTTAAGAGTCTTCAGAAATTCTTGGGCTTTGCTAATTTCTATCGTCGATTTATAACTGGGTTTTCTGGCGTTGCTAAACCTTTGACTGATTTGACTAGAAAGGGTGCTGATGTTGCCTATTGGTCCCCTGCTGCTGTGGAGGCCTTTCGGGAGCTTAAGCGCCGCTTTTCGTCTGCTCCTGTGTTGCGCCAGCCTGATGTTTCTCTTCCCTTTCAGGTTGAGGTCGATGCTTCCGAGATCGGAGCAGGGGCGGTTTTGTCGCAGAAAAGTTCCGATTGCTCAGTGATGAGACCTTGTGCGTTCTTTTCTCGTAAATTTTTGGCCGCCGAGCGAAACTATGATGTTGGTAATCGGGAGCTTTTGGCCATGAAGTGGGCGTTTGAGGAGTGGTGTCATTGGCTTGAGGGTGCCAGACATCAGGTGGTGGTTTTGACTGATCACAAGAATCTGATTTATCTGGAGTCTGCCAGGCGCCTGAATCCTAGACAGGCACGCTGGTCGTTGTTTTTTTCTCGGTTTAATTTTGTGGTCTCATACTTACCGGGTTCTAAAAATGTGAAGGCAGATGCTCTTTCTAGGAGTTTTGAGCCTGACTCTCCTGGGGATTCTGAACCTGCTGGTATCCTTAAGGATGGGGTGGTTTTGTCTGCTGTCTCCCCAGACTTGCGACGTGCTTTGCAAGAATTTCAGGCAGATAGACCTGATCGTTGTCCACCTGGTAGACTGTTTGTTCCTGATGATTGGACCAGTAGAGTCATCTCGGAAGTTCATTCTTCTACTCTGGCAGGTCATCCTGGAATTTTTGGTAATAGAGATTTGGTGGCTAGGTCCTTCTGGTGGCCTTCCCTGTCTCGAGATGTGCGTGTTTTTGTGCAGTCTTGTGATGTTTGTGCTCGGGCCAAGCCTTGTTGTTCTAGGGCTAGTGGGTTATTGTTGCCCTTGCCTATTCCGAAGAGGCCTTGGACGCACATCTCTATGGACTTTATTTCTGATCTCCCTGTTTCTCAGAAGATGTCTGTCATCTGGGTGGTGTGTGACCGTTTTTCTAAAATGGTCCATTTGGTGCCATTGCCTAAGTTGCCTTCCTCATCTGAATTGGTCCCTCTGTTTTTTCAAAATGTGGTTCGCCTGCATGGGATTCCGGAAAACATAGTTTCTGACAGGGGAACCCAGTTCGTGTCTAGATTTTGGCGGACATTCTGTTCCAGGTTGGGAATTGATTTGTCTTTTTCATCTGCATTCCATCCTCAGACTAATGGCCAGACGGAGCGAGCTAATCAAACTTTGGAGACTTATTTGAGGTGTTTTGTGTCTGCGGATCAGGATGACTGGGTTGCCTTTTTGCTGTTGGCAGAGTTTGCTCTTAATAATCGGGCTAGTTCTGCCACTTTGGTTTCCCCTTTCTTTTGCAATTCAGGGTTTCACCCTCGTTTTTCATCTGGTCAGGTGGAATCTTCGGATTGTCCGGGAGTTGATGCTGTGGTGGATCGGTTGCATCGGATTTGGGGACAAGTGGTGGACAATTTGAAGTTGTCCCAGGAGAGGACTCAGCAGTTTGCTAACCGCCGGCGTCGTGTTGGTCCTCGCCTTCGTGTTGAGGACTTGGTGTGGTTGTCTTCCCGTTTTGTCCCTATGAGGGTTTCTTCTCCTAAGTTTAAGCCCCGGTTCATCGGTCCTTATAGGATTTTGGAGATTCTTAACCCTGTGTCCTTTCGTTTGGACCTCCCGGCATCTTTCGCTATCCATAATGTATTCCATCGGTCGTTGTTGCGGAGGTATGAGGTACCGGTGGTTCCTTCTACTGAACCTCCTGCTCCTGTGCTGGTAGGGGGTGAATTGGAGTACGTTGTGGAGAAGATCCTGGACTCCCGTATTTCCAGACGGAGACTTCAGTATCTGGTTAAATGGAAGGGCTATGGTCAAGAAGATAATTCTTGGGTAACTGCCTCTGATGTTCATGCCTCGGATTTGGTTCGTGCCTTTCATAGGGCTCATCCAGATCGTCCTGGTGGTTCTCGTGAGGGTTTGGTGCCCCCTCCTTAAGGGGGGGGTACTGTTGTGAATCCGCTTTTGGGCTCCCCTGGTGGTTGCTGGTGGTACTGGTGACTTGTGTGTCTTTGCTGTCTCAGTTCACCTGCTCCCATCAGTGTTTGGGAGTTTCCTATTTAGCCTTGCTCTCCAGTCATTTCCTTGCCGGTCATCATTGTAACCAGAGCCTTCGGTTGCATGTTCCTGCTACTAGTCTGCTGATCAGCTAAGTGGACTTTGTCCTTTTGTTTTGTATCTTTTGTCCAGTTTGCAGTTTTGTTATTCTCTGTAGCTGGAAGCTCTTGCGGGCTGAAATTGCCACTCCTGTGTCATGAGTTGACACAGGAGTCTTAAAGTAATTTCAGGATGGTTTTTTGATAGGGTTTTCAGTTGACCGTGAAGTCCTCTTTTGTATCCTTCTGCTATCTAGTAAGTGGACCTCTCTTTGCTAAATCTACCTTCATACTGTGTATGTCTTTTCCTCTAAACTCACCGTCATTACATGTGGGGGGCTGCTATCATCTTTTGGGGTATTTCCCTAGAGGTAAGCCAGGTCTGTTCCTTCCTCTACCAGGGGTAGTTAGTCCTCCGGCTGGCGCGTGGCATCTAGGGTTAATCAGGTATGCTCCCTGGCTACTATAAGTTGTGTGGTAGATTTAGCTCACGGTCAGCTCGAGATTCCATCACCCAGAGCTCGTCCGTTATCTTTGTGTTTTGATGTTTCCCTGCCATTGGGAATCATGACACAAACCCTAACCCTAACCCTATCCCTACCCCTACCCCTAACCCTGACAAGCCACCCTTTATCACCTTGATGGTGGGGGGTGGCTTGTCAGGGTTAGGGTTAGGGGTAGGGTTAGGGTTTTCTTGTTTTTTCTTGTGTTTAGGGTTAGGGTTAGGGTTTTCTTGTTTTTTCTTGTGTTTTTCTATAAAAACGCATGCGTTTTTAACGCAAGCAAACGCATGTGCTTAAAAACGCATGCGTTTACATAGACAGCAATGCAATTTTTTGCGGCAAAAAAACGCCGCTAGAAATTACTACAGGTTGCATTTCTGCAAATGAACGCACGCATCAAAAAATGCATGCATTGCCGAAAACGCGTCAAAACACATGCTAAAAAAACGCATGCTAAAAAACGCATGCGTTTTTAATGTTAAGTATAGGGAAAAAAAACGCATGCGTTTTTTAGCGCTAAAACGCTGCGGATCAAAACACAAGTGTGAAACCAGCCTAATGTACATCAGTCATTTTTATTGCAATTTTGATTTTTTTAACCCAGCTTTCAGAATTTCGACAAATAAATGACTTTTGTTTTTACCAAAAAATGCATCGACTTTCTGCAATTCCAAAAATAAAAAGATTGACAAAACTAGTATTTTTAAAAAAGATTGTTTCATTAACCATGACAGACTTCTATTCCTTTATCCTCTTTTCCAATTACACTCACGACGCCACCGTTAATCATATCCTGTATTACATATATTTGTGTTTGCCATGTTTTAATATAGACTGAACAAAATGCAAAAATAATGAACTGGTAGGGGAAAAAATTCAAAATAGGCTAACAAGTGTTGACCCCACTAAAGATTAAAATATACCTTTTAATAAATCTAATTAAAAAGAAACATTCACCAAAGCAAGCAACCATGCTTACTACACAAAACCTGCACCAGCAACCCTTCCTCAAACTCTGCCTATCAGCGGATGTTGGCACCATAAATGAGGTACGTGTATGTCACCCCCGCTCCTCGGCGGCTGTCCCTGCAGCTCCTAGATGGCCGTATGCTGGTGAGACAATCACCAAACAATCAAAGCATAGAGGATAGAAGAATAGGGGACCTCATACGAGAAAAAATATACAAAGGCAGAGAAACAATGTGGGAAGGTGCTTATAAATAATGACCAATGTCACATCGATTAAAGTTATAGATAGACTTGGCACACACAAAGAGAATGCCGTGAAGATTTAATAAGGTTCACTACATACAGTAGACGTTTCGGTCTATTTAGACCTTCATCATTGTACCTCACTTATGTGCTCATGAATATAGGGGTGGTCATGCAAGGGTTTAGTATCCCTGTAGTAGAACTGATTTAGTATCCCGTGATGCCGGGTATGATTCAGGTCTCTGTAGCGTGAGGGGAAAGATGTGGTGTCCACCGCTAGTCGCGTTAAGCTAAATAGCGGTGTACACCTCCTGATGATCCTAATGGTGAAACGCGTACAGGTCCTTCTGAACATCTAAACCCTAAGTACCCTTTCCTTGCTGTTATCGGATATTGACTTTATCATGGTATCAAAAAAAATTTTATTCAGCAACTATGAATGTTTATATTTTTCAAGCTGACATACCTGCCTTCATATTATGTGATTAAGTCTTTGTTCAAATCATTGTAATTAACGCAAGGGACTGTGCAGGCTCAGCCGCCATGGAGCGGGGCGCCAATTCCGCTAACAAGTAGGGTGCCAACCCCCGCTGTCATGCATTAATACCAGGAGCAGGGAACAGCATAACAGGGTACATTCTTATTATGCACATGTCACTTTAATCGATGTGACATCGGTCATTATTTATAAGCACCTACCCACATTGTTCTCTGCCTTTGTATATTTTTCCTCGTATGAAGTCCCCTATTCTTCTATCCTCTATGCTTTGCTTAATTGGTGATTGTCTCACCACCAGCATAGGGCCATCTAGGAGCTGCAGGGACAGCCGCTGAGGAGAAGGGGCGCCATACTCATACCTCATTTAGAGTGCCAACCTCCGTTGATAGACAGAGTTTGAGGAAGGGTTGCTGGTGCAGGTTTTGTGTAGTAAGCAAGGTCGCTTGCTTTGGTGAATGTCTGTTTTTTAATTAGATTTATTAAAAGGTATATTTTAATCTTTTGTGTGGTCAACACTTGTTAGCCTATGTTTTAATATGTAATATATCCTGGGAGGCATAGGCTGGTATAGTGGTTCCATTATGGAATTATACATTTTAACATTATTATAATACCATAATTATGTTTTTTATTATTAATTGATAATAATAGTGGGAAGGTTAATGGTGGTCATCTAGAACAGTAAAACGTACCAATAATCTAATTTTATTTAACCCCTTCACCCCCGGAGCTTTTTCCATTTTTTCGTTTTCGATTTTTGCTCCCCTCCTTCCCAGAGCCATAGCTTTTTTATTTTTCCATCAATATAGCCATTTGAGGGCTTATTTTTTGCAGGACGAGATGTACTTTTGAACAATATCATTGGTTTTACAATGCCGTGTAACAGAAAACGGGAAAAAAATTCCAAGTGCGATGAAATTGCAAAAAAAGTGCAATCTCACACTTGTTTTTTGTTTGGCTTTTTTGCTAGGTTCACTAAATGCTAAAACTGCCATTATGATTCTCCTGGTCATTACGAGTTCATAGACACCAAACATGTCTAGGTTCTCTTTTATCTAAGTGGTAAAAAAAATTCCAAAGTTTGCTAAAAAAAAAATTGCGCCATTTTCCAATACCCGTAGCGTCTCCAATTTTCGTGATCTGGGGTCGGGTGAGGGCTTATTTTTTGCGTGCCGAGCTGGCGTTTTTACTGATACCATTTTGGTGCAGATACGTTCTTTTGATCGCCTGTTATTGCATTTTAATGCAATGTTGCGGCGACCAAAAAAACTTAATTTTGCCGTTTTGATTTTTTTCTCGCTATGCCATTTAGCGATCAGGTTAATCCTTTATTTTTCTTGATAGATCGGGCGATTCTGAACGCGGCAATACCAAATATGTGTAGGTTTGATTTTTTTTTTATTGTTTTATTTTGATTGGGGCGAAAGGGGGGTGATTTGAACTTTTATATATATATATATTTTTATATTTTTAAACACTTTTTTAAAAAAATGTTGGCATGCTTCAATAGCCTCCATAGGAGGTTAGAAGCATGAACAACTCGATCGCCTCTGCTACATAGAGGTGAAGCACAGATCACCTCTATGTAGCAGAAATGCAGGGTTGCTTTGAACGCCGACCACAGGGTGGCGCTCAAAGCAATCGGCCATCAACAACCATAGAGGTCTCAAGGAGACCTTTGGTTGTTATGGCAATGCACCGATGACCCCCGATCATGTGACGGGGTTAGCGGTGCGAGCAGTTCTGACCGCGCTGCCGGGAGCGCTAGTTAAATAACGCTGTCAGTGTTTGACGGCGGTATTTAACTAGTTAATGGGCGTGAGCGGATCGCGATTCCACTCGCGCTCATTGCGCACACATGTCAGCTGTACAAAACAGCTGACATGTCACGGCTTTGAGGTGGGCTCATCGCCGGAGCCCACCTCAAAGCAGGGGATCTGCCAGCTGACGTACTATTCCATCAGCTGGCAGAAAGGGGTTAATAAATGTATATACAGAATTCTTATATCAGTTGATTCTGTTTGTTTTTCCAAAACCACTACTTGCTTTGGCTATAAAAAAAATTCATCCACAGCCTTAATCTGGAACATGATTGTATACCTTTACCACAATAATGAGTCTTAATGTAAAAAAGGTAAATGATGCAAAGGTACCAATGATTGGTGGACTGTTGGGCATTTGCAGCCTGTCAATCACTCCAAAACAGGAGGAGACAGAAATAGGTGGGAGCAGCTATGGCTTCTCTGTATTCTTTGATTGTTATTATTGAGTCATGTTCCCATCAAATATTAGAATGTACGCCAAAAGCATTCCCGACCTATGTGCCCAACTTGTCCATAGCCTTCCACTGATGGATGAAGACCAAAAGATGGTCTACTGAGCCTGCATCTGTCAGGTATACATAAGTATACTCCAATCACCGCTTACCAGTCTGAGAATACCAGCCCCCAGATGTCTGTTTTTGCATGGCTGGTTGTCAAATATGGGGGACCACATGATGCTTTTTTAATTATTTATTTATTTAATAAAAATAAAACACAGCATGGGGATCCCTCTATTCTTGATAACCAACCTGGCTAATGCTGACCGCTGAGGGTTGCAGCGCCAGCTGTCAGTTTTGCCTGGGTGATTATCAAAAATACAGGGGAACCCACTTCTTTTTTTAAAAAAAAATTTATTTAGTTTGCTGTCGCCAGCTGATAACTACTCCCATCAGCTGCTCCTGCTCTCATTGTTATTAGCGGTGGCAGGCGTAGGCTGATGAGTCGTCCCATCAGCCCACACCAGCGACCAGAGGTAAACTTTATACCTCCAATCACAGCTGCAGGCTCATGCTGTTATTTGACAGTGTGGGAACCGCAGCTATCTCACTGGTGGTAATGATATTACCACCGATCAGAAGCAATGCTTGCCGTGCTGTCATGTGCATGACATACACCTGATGTTCAGTGAAGTCCGTGTTCTGTGTCAGTGCACAAACAGCAGGTCTTCGGTATGGATGCTGAACTTTACTGTTCGAGTTTGCCCATCTCTAGTTATGTGTCAAATTATGCTTCTTTGTGCCGTGATATCCCAGTGCTGTGTTATCCTAGTTAAGGTAATCTTTGCTTCATCTGTTTTAAACGCAATGTTTATATAGTTGGATACATTATGGCCTATAGAGCTATAAATCTGGAGTCTTACTGTTGCATACCTCCAATATAACGCTGCATGACATCACATGAACTCTGGACTGGTTAATAGATGAGGAGACATCCAATGCTGCCTTTGCATCAAAGTAGCACTCTCACTAACTTTTTACTCAGTAAATGTATGTGTATGTGCATGTGATGTAGTGTGAGTGGATTAATATACTCACCTACTGCTAATCCCTCCGGTGTCCAGTCGCATTCTTCTCTGATTCTCTGTGATGTCACCACTTACCTGACTGCCCACATCACTCTGCACTTAACCTGGAAGTCTCTTTTACAAAGAAAGCCTATAGAGCATCAGAACAAGGCTTTATAAGTTTCCATCTAACAGACTTCGGCTTACGCATATAAGCATACAGAACTCTTGTCAAACTCTGGCCCACGGATTTGGCCCACAGAGTGAGTATATGTGGCCTGCAACAATGCCTATTTAGTTGAAAGCAATGATGGAGGAGGGAGTGTCAGTTGATGCTCCCAAAGCCATCATTCTCCCTCTGCGTTTGACTTCTCAGCGCAGAGAGCCAGATAATATCATTACAGTGCGACAGCTGTGCTGAGTGGTATAGAGAATCAGAAGATGCACTGCAGAAACCGAAGCAGTGGGGAAACAAGGAGAGGTGAGTATTTGCTTATTAATTTTATGTGGGGCCTATTATACTGTATGGAGCACTATGTTGGGCCATTATACTGTATGGAGCACTTTGTGTAGCCATTATACTGCATGAAAGACAATGCAGGTCCCATTATACTGTATGGAGCACTATGTGAAGCCATTATACTGTTCATAGATCTATATTGGAGCCATTAGACTGTATAGGACCATTCTACTGTGTGGAATGCAATGCAGGGCCCATTTTACTGTATGGAGGACTGTGTGGGGCCATTATACTGTATGGAAGGCAATGCAGGGACCATTACACTGTATGGAGCTCTATGTGAGGCCATTATATGGTATTGAGCATTATTTGGGGCCCATTATACTTTATGGAGAACTATGTGGGTTTCATTACACTATTTGAAGAACTATATGGGGGATATACAGTAGTTGGGCAATTATACTGTGATGGGGTCACCATACCTTAAAAGAGAGTTTGAGGGGGGTACAGTAGTAATATTGTGCATGTGGAGGGTGCTATGGAGGAATTTACTGTGTGGGTGTCTTACTGTGTTTGGGTGCACTTTTGTTGACATCATACTTTATTATCTGCATTAGTCAAGGTTTTTTACCCTTTGTTATTATTCATATTAGACCATATGCTTTTTTCTGCTCTTAAATAACATATTATATTATTTCAATATGCTAACATTTATTAAGTAAAATGTACTTTGTTCATGGGACAACCCCTTTCATTTTGTTTTCATATGAAAAAGTTAATCTTTATATTTGATGACAAGGTAAAACTTCCTTAATTGTAGACTTTTTGTTATAAGCATCAAGATTAGCGTGCGACTTTGTCCAAGCCTTTAATTTTGACCCTCTATGTATTTGAGTTTGACATCCCTGGCATACAATGAGTCTGCTAGCAGGTATTGCTGTGACATCATTAAGAAGCAGAAAACAACGTCGCTGGACACCGGAGACACTAGCAGTAGGTCAGTATATTAATACACTAACACTACGCTACATACATGTACAGCTCTGGCAAAAATTAAGAGACCACCACATCAAATCCCTGTCATGGGCTGCCCAATCTCCAGACCTGAACCCCACTGAAAACCTCTGGAATGTAATCAAGAGGATGATGGATAGTCACAAGCCATCAAACAAAGAAGAACTGCTTACATTTTTGCGCTAGAATCAGTGTGAAAGACTGGTGGAAAGCATGCCAAGAAGCATGAAAGCTGTGATTAAAAATCATGGCTATTCCAGAAAATATTGATTTCTGAACTCTTCCTGAGATAAAACTAGTATTGTTGCTTATAAATGATTATGAACTTGTTTTCTTTGCATTATTTGAGGTCTGAAAGCACTGTTCTTATTTTTATTTTGACCATTTTTCTTTGTCAGAAAAAAAAATACAAAATTTATTGCTTGGAAATTCGGAGACATGTTGTCAGAAGTTTATAGCATAAATGAACAATTTATATTTTACTTAAAAATATACCTGTAAAGACAAAAATCAGACAAACTGAACATTTTGCAATGGTCTCATTTGCTGAATAAAAAAGTTAGTGGGGTGCTGCTTTAATGGGGTTTTTCCATACTTTGTTGATGGCCTATACTTAGAATAGGCCATCAATATCAGAACGGTGGGGGGTGTGACCTCTGTCACTCTCAGCGATCACTTGTTTTTGATGCCAGTGGTGGCCAGTTGTGCTTAATTGCAAAGCGGAACTATACAGCTCTGTCATTCGTGTAAGTACAGCACTAAAATGCCAATTCATATAAATAGGGGTGGATCTGTATTCCTACTCTGAGGTTACTTTACAGTTAACAGAGCTGGGGGTTCCAATCCATCAGTGACGACACCACCAGCATTGAAGAAAGCAGATCAGCTGGGGTGCCAGGTGTTGCACCTCAGCCTTCTGACATTGATGGCCTGCATCATGCAGATAAAGTACCAGATAACCCGTATAAGCTGAAATCCGAACAATGGCCGGCACTCGTTTCATCCATAAAAAAGACTTTATTGAAGCAAAAGTTAAAACCAAGATTGGTCACACAGTGGCTCATAAACTAATAAAATTGCGAGGAAGGAACACATACAGACTGCAGGCAACACTTTTCTGACCTTCATAGTCCTTAGTCTGAGCCAGAGTGATCATAAAAATGGCAAATTATATGCAATCAAAACTCAATTAATTAGCATAAGATAATCTTGATTGTTCACCGGTCAGATGAACTGATTGCTCTCTCTTATTTATATGATATCCCCTATGAGCTGCATAGTATTATAACTGATTCTCTTTAAGACTTAAAAGCTAGAGGTCATGTGACACACCTGGATTACAATGCAAAATACCTCCTTTAATCCTTTAAGCACCAATCATTTTTTAATTTTTGCACTAATTTTTCACTCCCATGCTTTCAAAAGCCTCTATCTTCCCACTGACGAAGTCATGATAGGACTTATTTTTGAGGGACAAGTTGTACTTTTGAATAACACCACCCATAGTATCATACGGTGTACTGGAAAATGGGAAATCAATTCCAAGAGAAGTGAGATTGTGAAAGAAATGCAATTCCACAATTGGTTTTTTGATTTTGCTTTCTCTGCATTTATTCTGCAGTAAAAACGACTGGGAAATATGATTCTTCAGGTCAGTATGATTATGACAATACTAAACTTAAATATATATTTTTTTTTATTTGAGCGGTGAAAAAATATAGAAATTAGTAAAAAAAAACTAAAATAACATAATTATTGTTTGGAAGATGAAGCTGTGTGAGGGTTCATTTTCTGCATTGTAACTTCATGTATTTATTGATACTATTTTGGGGTATGTCTGATGCTTTGAGTGCTTGTTATTGCATTTTTGCAGCGTTGAGGGAATTAAAAACTCGCAATTCTGGAATTTTGATTTTTCTTCTCTTTACAGTTTTTACAGAACTATGGAGCCTTTCAGCTAACCTTCAGTTGCCATATCAATGCATCGATCCTCTGTAGTCCAACCTAGGTGCCAATGTGCTCCTGGTAATGGCCCTCCACTTAGTTTGCAACTTTTACATTAAATTGACGGTTAAGTGGTCAATAGTAATGGGCTTTGCTCGGCCCTGCTCTTCTACTATTACAGTCTGATGATTACATTCTAGTATTGTCATATGCTGGGAAAGGGTTAAGCCTCATTAACAGACTATAACACCACATTTGTCTACCACATACTTAGAAATGTTGTCCTACTTAACACTGCTGTGTCTGTATCTGTGCTATCCTCGAGCTGGGAACCATGTTTAAGTTCAAAGGGTTAGGCCACATATACAGTACATTTTGACCAGTTCACATGCTCAGCTGTTATTTGCTGGTTAGTGTTATATGCCTTTCAGTGCAAAGGCCATGAGAATTCTAGGTGATGAGAAAAAAAGAGCAATGGCACAATTGCATTGCCTTTGACCAGTTGAGATAATGTCAGTAGACCATGTCCTTCAGTCAGATCTGCACTATATGGGATTGATTGATTTTCAATCATAGAGGCTAAGAGGCAACAAAGAGCACCATATTGGCATTGTATAATATTAATAAATTCTTTATTCACAGTATATGATTCCATGCTCCACAATACTTTAAAAATCAAGGGATGTATGTACAGAAAAAAACAATAACAGTTATATAGTAACTAAAGATGAGCAAAACTTTGATGCAAATCAAATTTGTGTCACTTTTATGAAATTCACAGGACCCAGCAAAATTCAAACAATGTGTGATTCGATTGATATGAAAAAGTAAAAAAATTCCTGACATTTTAGATATTGCATCCGTTACAAAAGGCCCACATAACTTCAGACACAAATACATGGAATTCCCTATAATGACTTGCATCCATCACATCACTTGGTATTGTACGGTCCGTATAAAAGTCATGGCAGGGAATGTGTTAGGCTGGAGTCACACATGGCGTAAGACAATACGCCACGTATTATACGTCCGTACTACGGCCGTAATACAGAGAAATGTTCCCAAAATATTGATCCGTAGTCAGGGTGTTTCAGCGTATTTTGCGCATGGCATCCTCCGTATGTAATCCGTATGGCATCCGTACTGCGAGATTTTCGCGCAGGCTTGCAAAACCGACATCTAATGGATTTATGTGCTCAAATGTTAGGGAAAACATATATACAGTATATATATATATATATATATATATATATATGTCATTGAGACACATATATATATATTCTGTATTTAGATTTCATTCAGCGCGATATCTGTGAACAGCCGGTAATTCAATTGCCGGCTTTTCATTTCTCCTACACAAACCCGACAGGATATGAGACATGGTTTACATACAGTAAACCATCTCATATCCCCTTTTTTTTGCATATTCCACACTACTAGTGTTAGTAGTGTGTATGTGCAAAATTTCAGCGCTGTAGCTGCTGAAATAAAGGGTTAAATGGCGGAAAAAATTGGCGTGGGCTCCCGCGCAATTTTCTCCGCCAGAATGGTAAAGCCAGTGACTGAGGGCAGATATTAATAGCCAGGAGAGGGTCCATGGTTATTGGCCCCCCCGTGGCTAAAAACATCTGCCCCCAGCCACCCCAGAAAAGGCACATCTGGAAGATGCGCCTATTCTGGCACTTGGCCACTCTCTTCCCACTCCCTGTAGCGGTGGGATATGGGGTAATGAAGGGTTAATGCCACCTTGCTATTGTAAGGTGACATTAAGCCAGATTAATAATGGAGAGGCGTCAATTATGACACCTATCCATTATTAATCCAATTGTAGGAAAGGGTTAAAAAACACACACACATGATTAAAAAGGATTTTAATGAAATAAACACAGCGGTTGTTGTAATAATTTATTGTTGTCGCAATCCATTTCCAGGCCCTCGCTTGGCAAAATAATAAACGCACAAGATACATACCTTCTGATGTCAGATCACGTCCAACGAGGTAATCCATCTGAAGGGGTTAACTAATATTACAGGCACGAGCTGCGATAAACCACTCGCTCGTGCCTGTAATCCCCGGGTGCTGAAAGGAAAGCTGGATCTGTACTTACATTGAGTCGCGGTGAGGCGCCCTCTGGTGGATGTTCTCATGAACTGCAGCCTGGGAACTTTTTCCCACGCTCCAGGTCATATGAGGACATCCACCAGGGGGCGCATCACCGCGACTGAAGGAAATGTAGGTCAATGACCTACATTTCATTCATTCGCCGGGGATTACAGGCACGGAGCACAGCTGCATTTGCAGGGCTCCTGCCTGTAATATTAGTTTACCCCTTCAGATGGATTACATCGTGGGACGTGATCTGACATCAGAAGGTATGTATCTTGTGCGTTTATTATTTTGCCAAGCGAGGGCCTGGAAATGGATTGCGAGAACAATAAATTATTACAACAACCGCTGTGTTTATTTCATTAAAATCCTTTTTAATCATGTGTGTGTGTGTTTTTTAACCCTTTCCTACAATTGGATTAATAATGGATAGGTGTCATAATTGACGCCTCTCCATTATTAATCTGGCTTAATGTCACCTTACAATAGCAAGGTGGCATTAACCCTTCATTACCCCATATCCCACCGCTACAGGGAGTGGGAAGAGAGTGGCCAAGTGCCAGAATAGGCGCATCTTCCAGATGTGCCTTTTCTGGGGTGGCTGGGGGCAGATGTTTTTAGCCACGGGGGGGCCAATAACCATGGACCCTCTCCTGGCTATTAATATCTGCCCTCAGTCACTGGCTTTACCACTCTGGCGGAGAAAATTGCGCGGGAGCCCACGCCAATTTTTTCCGCCATTTAACCCTTTATTTTAGCAGCTACAGTGCACAAATTTTGCACATACACACTACTAACATTAGTAGTGTGGAATATGCAAAAAAAATGGGGATATGAGATGGTTTACTGTATGTAAACCATGTCTCATATCCTGTCGGGTTTGTGAAGGAGAAGGAAAAAGCCGGCAATTGAATTACCGACTTTTCAATAACACCGCTGCGTATTTCTCGCAAGTCACACTGCTGGTCCGTGTGGAATCCGTATTTTTCTCGCCCTCATAGACTTTCATTGGCGTATTATTTGCGCAATAGGCTGACAAACGCAGCATGCTGTGATTTTGTACGGCCGTAGAAAGCCGTATAATACTGAACCGTAATATACGGCTAATAGGAGCAGCCCCATTGAGAAGCATTGTGCCGTATGTAATGCGAGTTTTACGTACGTAGTTTTTGCGCTCTTACGTATGTAAAACACGCATGTGTGACCCCGGCCTTAGGGGTCGAGTTCCCGCTTCTGCACAAGGGGAATCTTGAGCCATCTCTGCTGCGGTATCCCATTCTTCTCCCGCCGCAGTGGCATCTGCTCAGCGGAGACGTCGGTCCCAGTGTCTCGCTCAGTCTGACTCTGTGCAAAGGGTTACTCCTGCCTTTTCAGCTTCTGCCATTGTAGCCAGTACTGGGCAGCAGCGAGCAGACGTTTTTGGGACTAAGTCCTACTTTTCCCCTTCTGAGCATGCCCAGGGTAAGATCTCTCATTGAAGATCAAGGGTCACATGCTCAGATACTGCAGCAAATCCCATTGGTCCTCTAGGAAGGTCCTGAAGGTGCTCAACTTCTGTGGCAGCCTCCCATTGGTTCTTCTGGGAAGGTCCTGTACTTGCTACAGCTATAAAAGGTTTGCATGGCCACATGGCCATGCGCTAGTGTACATTTGAAAATGTGTGTGTTGATGAGTGCAAGTCGTTCTTTAAACATCCCCTCCCTTGTGTATGACTGCTCGCACAAGGTGGATGTCTGCTGTCTAGCGCCCGACTAAGCTATCAACATTAAACATACGATACAGCATCTATTGCTGTGACCGCCAGTGCGGCACCGTGCGCTATTAGAGCGCTTCGCTAACCCAAGTCTGGGTGGTTGGTGGTGTCCGCCAGTGCGGCACTGCTCGCACTCTTGTGCTTAAATTTACTATTATTAGTTATAGTCTGACACCCAGTAGCGGTGTCGAGCGCAAGTGGGCTAGATGAACTCTATTCCCAAGTCTTGGGATTGTGATCTGCGACTCCTTGCTTGCGCTCTTTGTGCGGTACCGCGACCCTGTGACGTAACAGAGATCGCTTCCACCGCCATATAGTGCTGCCATTTGCCAGCAGCAGGTTCTGTCCTGCACAGTGGACCCCGGGCTGTGAACGCACCAAATATCATCTCACTATTTACTCGATGCGTTCCGCCTGTCCTAACAGAATATAGCGTCCATTTTAAGGTGATTTGGGAAATCAGTGCTAACAGCTCAGCAAGAGAGATAGAAAGTAAAAACTCTAAAACATTGGCCAAATTCAAACAATTATGTATTTTACAAATTTACCACTAAAGAAGATGACAGTAATTTTCTGTGAACAATGCAAATACTAAATTGGCAAGGGAGAGGCAGATATGCTGGATGCCAACAGCAGTGTGATAGGTCAGTGATTTGGTGCCATTTCTCCTGTTACCCTTGTGAAAATTAAAAATTTGGGGCTAAAACTAATTTTTTTGTGGGAAAAATTAGATTTTTTTTAAATCTATAAAATTCTGTGAAGCACCTTGTGGTCCAAGGTGTATACCACACATTTAGATAAGTTCCCTGCGGGGTATAATTTCCAAAATGGGGTCAATTTTGTTTTTGTCTTCACTGATTAGGCACATCAGGGGCTCTTCAAATGCGACAAGGCATCCGCTAATGATTCCAGCCAATTTTGCTTTCCAAAAGTCAAATGGCACTCCTTCCCTTCCAAGCCCTGCCGTGCGTCAAAACACTAGTTTTTCTCCACATATTGGGTATCGACGTACCCAGGATAAATTGCATAACAAATAGTGTTGAGCGATACCGTCCGATACTTGAAAGTATCGGTATCGGAAAGTATTGGCCGATACCGGCAAAGTGTCGGATCTGATCCGATACCGATACCCGATACCAATACAAGTCAATGGGACTCAAGTATCGGAAGGTATCCCTGATGGTTCCCAGGGTCTGAAGGAGAGGAAACTCTCCTTCAGGCCCTGGGATCCATATTAATGTGTAAAATAAAGAATTAAAATAAAAAATATTGATATACTCACCTCTCCGACGCAGCCTGGACCTTACCGCTGTGAACCGGCAGCCTTCTTTGCTTAAAATGAGCGCGTTCAGCACCTTCCATGACATCACGGCTTCTGATTGGTCGCGTGCCGCTCATGTGACCGCCACGCGACCAATCAGAAGCCGTGACGTCATCCCTCAGGTCCTAAATTCCTAGAAGGGAATTTAGGACCTGAGCGATGACGTCGCGGCTTGTGATTGGTCGCGTGGCTGTCACATGAGCGGCACGCGACCAATCAGAAGCCGTGACGTCATGGAAGGTGCTGAACGCGCTCATTTTAAACAAAGAAGGCTGCCGGTTACCAGCGGTGATGTCCAGGGGCCTCCGGACAGGTGAGTATATCAATATTTTTTATTTTAATTCTTTATTTTACACATTCATATGGATCCCAGGGCCTGAAGGAGAGTTTCCTCTCCTTCAGACCCTGGGAACCATACACTGGAAACTTCCGATTCCGATTCCCGATACCACAAAAGTATCGGATCTCGGTATCGGAATTCCGATACCGCAAGTATTGGCCGATACCCGATACTTGCGGTATCGAAATGCTCAACACTGATAACAAATTGTACTTGCGTGGGTATCAGGTATGGTTTAGTATGTGTAAAATTATTTAACAATGAGTTACAGTAATCTAGATAAGAATGAATCAGAACAAAAGCAAGAGTTTTGAATGTTTACACAGTAAGGGACAATGGAAATCTTAGTTAGATGTACTATATATCCTCTAGATATTGTGAGCTTGCAGCACAAATGATATTGTTAATTTTTGTCACAAGGGTATTTTTTTAAACATCTCCAATAGTCATTGTGGTGTCAGGATCTGTGGATTCCACAGATTTAAACACTCCTCCTTGTGACTCCATAGATAGCTATGCGACTTTGGCTCGACTTCTAGAGCTGCAGCTCTTAGGCAGGTTAGAAGGAGTTAAATCTTTGCTGGGCTTTGCTCCTTGACTGCCAGTGGTCACATGCTGCAGGAGAACCAGTCGTGTTTGCTTTTTCCCTATTTAAGCTGGCTCCACTGTTCTGGTAATACCAGCAGTAGTTCTCTAACCTGGTCTGGAGAGTTGGAAATGTCCTTGTTATTAGTGGATGTTTCTAAAGTTGGTGCGAGCACTGTTTGGTTAACTCTTTTTTCCATAGGTGTCTTCATATTACTCTGTTGCCTCTTGGGCTGTACACTTTATATTCCTCTGTGAATTTCCCTGAAAGAATGTTGTGTGATTGTGATCTGTTTCTGCCTTATTTTGTATTTCCCCATACACTGTATAGACTAGTGATACTTAAGAGCATAGGAAAGAATGCAGCTCAGGCATCTCCACCATCAGGGGTAATCCTGGTACAGAGATAGCCAGGGACCCTGAGGGTCAGTATAGGCGCACACCTATTATCCTACAGTCACACCGTGACAATTTTACTGTAAAGAGAAGAAAACCTGAAAATGTTTAGTTACTGGTCCTCATATTTAGAGATTTGACCCTGAGTTATCACATGGTCATTTTTAAAGCATTCATGACAGTACGATGTTATATCTATGAGTCTTATTTGGCCGTATAGTTGTGGACAATCATATTAAATGTAGTACAGGTCATCACACCAACTTACATGTCAAAACAATATACAGTACTTCCAATGATTCCTTTCAACCTTATGAATTCTAAACAACTGAATATCCCCAAGGATACTGCTGATCCTCATATATTCATTGTTAATATAGTTCTTGAAAACAGATTTTTTAAGGCTCGGTGTTTGTGATGATTGATTTTTTTAGGAGAAGAACTCTCATAATATAAATGTCAGTGAGCTCATCCTTCACGAAAACTGTGTTTCAGGAATGGATTGGAAAAAACAAAACAGTGCCTAAATAAAGACTCTAAAAATATATTTTACAGATATCCTCTGGCAAAAAATGCATTGAATATTAGTATTAAATATTCAGGTGTAAAGCTTAGTTCAGATGAGAGTTGTTTTCAGTCCATGTGCTGTCAGTGCATGACAGGCTACACACAAATTAATAAAAGTCAGTTCAGATTAACATTTTCCATCACTGCATGTTCTGATGGACATCGTTCACAGGGCCATAATATAGAGAAGCCTAAAGACATGCTCTTATAGAATCCTGTGAGAACCATCCTGTTATGATCTGGTGACCTTGGAGCCGCATGAGAGACTTTCTCAGGAGTAGGTGGTACCTGTACTGACCGCAAACCCTAAACTAACACCGCAACTAGAAGTAGCCGTGGGATGTACCTAACACGTCCTAGACACCTCGACACAGCCGGAGAACTAAATACCCCTATAGATGGAAATGGGAATTCTATCTTGCCTCAGAGCAGAACCCCAAAGAATAGGCAGCCCCCCACAAATATTGACTGTGAGTATAAGAGGAAAGACACACGCAGGCAGAAAAACAGGATTTTAGCAAAAGAGGCACTTCTAGCTAAATAGAAAAGGATAGGACAGAATTCTAAGCGGTCAGTATTAAAATCCTAAAAATATCCACAGCAGATAATACAAATATTCCACATCTAACTAAAGACATAGAAAGTATATCTGCATCTCCTGAGAATCCAGCATGACTGAAAAATCCAAACAAAGTCTAAGCTGGACAAAAACACAATAAATTGCACTGAATTGCAAAGCACACTGCATGTGTGCACAGAGACAAAAAACCAGACACTTATCTTATCTGAATTGGCAGCATGGCATGAGGAGCCAGAGAGAGATGCAATCCCTCCAAGTACAATGGACAACTGGCACTGACTCATGGAGCCTGCACACCTAAATAACTAATAGAGCTGCAATCAGCAGAAACACCTGCCCGGATTACAACCCCAAGACAACTGCACTACCACCAACAACCACCGGAGGGAGCCCAAGAGCAGAATTCACAACACCGTCCCCTGGAACAAATTGGCGGATTTCAGAAAAACAAAAAACGGAACACTCAGGGGTCCAGCGGGAAGAAAATAAGAGGTGACAGGTTTTCTTTAATGGTTTGCTTTTGCTGCTCCTCATCTTTGGAGTGAACACATTTTAACAAGACTCTAAATTCCAGGTCTTTAAGAAATTCTACCATAATAGTGAGATAATAAACTATACACCTCGTTCCTTCTTTGGGTCCCAAATCTGTCTCTGTCCCCAAATATCATTGTTGCTGTTCTATCACGCACTTTGTTGGTAGAAGCTAAGCCAATGATAAAGGTACTTTCTCCTTATTTTTTATTTTCATATAGCATCTTGATGTAATCGTTGGCGTGCAACGTTAGTCCGCCTCCACGTGGTGCTCCCTGGGTAACGCTAAAGGACTAACAATATTGACGATTAAACAATCAAACTACATCTAGATCTCCTGCTCAATGTATTTTACACCATATTTGATAGCATCTTGATGTATTTGTATATCACTGTACACTGAAATATAATCGTCAACTAATGTTGTTAAAAATGCTCATTTCACCATAATCTTGCCGTGTAAATAAGCTGCTGATCACCCAATGAACCAGAAAAACACTCATTTACAGGGTGAAATTACCTTTTAGGCTGGGGTCACATGAGCGTATGTTCTCATGTGCAAGATAATTGGGCCATTTATGCAAATGGCACTTTGCTCACACTCTGTCAGTGCACTATGCTTGGATTTTCTCGCATGAGAAAATAGCAGCACAGGTGCAGAGGAGACAGAGAAAGTCATTTCTCCATTTCCTCCTTTGGATGAATCCTTGGTAATTGATCAGATGATATCCAAGTGCAGTCAAATGTTTCACACGCATCCATAGACTTGTATAGGTGAGTGTGATCCAATCCTCGCATGCACTTGCAGCATGCCGTGATTGTTTTCTCATGCCGAATCGGCAATAACACTTTTCCAAGTGCTATGCTATAAAGCATAGGATATCACTCGGCCGTGTTATACGCTCTTGTGTCCTTATGGAGCATAAAACGTCATGGTTCTTAGCGGTGCATCTTCCTGTGTAAACAAGACTCACACTGCCAAGAATTATGGCAGCAAATGCGCAATGAGCAATCTACTATAAATCACTCAGTGTTAGGCGATACCTTCCGATACTTGAAAGTATCGGTATCGGATTGTATCGGCCGATATCCGAAAAATATCGGATATCGCCGATACCGATACCAGATACCAATACAAGTCAATGGGACACAAATATCGGAAGTGATCCTGGATGGTTCCCAGGGTCTGAAGGAGAGGAAACTCTCCTTCAGGCCCTGGGATCCATATTCCTGTGTAAAATAAAGAATAAAAATAAAAAATAGGGATATACTTACCTTCTGACGCGTCCTGGTTGTAACCGCTGCAACCGGCAGCCTCCGTTCCTAAGAATGAGCGAGTGAAGGACCTTCTATGACGTCGCGGCTTGTGATTGGTTGCGTGAGCAGTCACGTGAGCGGTTACGCGACCAATCACAAGACCGCGACGTCATCGCAGGTCCTTCACTCGCTCATTCTTAGGAACGGAGGCTGCCAGTTGCAGCGGTTACAACCAGGGCGCGTCAGAGGGTGAGTATATCCCTATTTTTTATTTTTATTCTTTATTTTACACATGAATATGCATCCCGATCCCGATTCCCGATATCGCAAAAATATCGGAACTCGGTATCGGAATTCCGATACCGCAAATATCGGCCGATACCCGATACTTGCGGTATCGGAATGCTCAACACTACTCGGTGTGCATCGTTTGCTTTTTGTCTCCCTGTGTAAACAGGCATTAAAATGACTGACAATTGGAAAAAGTGTGCTGATTGACAGCCATATCATGCCATGGTCAGTCTAAACAAACCCTTACTGTACAGCGCTGTAGAAAATGTTTTACCAATAAAATGATATAATTATTTCTTGTTTGTCTTTATTTTACTCACCATGCTACACATAGTCTCCAGTTGCACTCTATATCCACTGTATATACCGTATGCACTAGTGATTTAGTCTTAGAATCAGGCACTACCACAATTTTGGTGTTTGGCGCTTTTACAGTAGGCGCACAGTGCTTGATTTGCTTCTTTTTATTCGAAATGGCTCCATTTTTATGATACTATTCTGAATGAAAACAACCATTATCTTTTGTTCTAATTAGGGCAATGACATTCTTCCAACTGTGACTACATTATGAGGTAATCTGTTGGTAACTTTAGTAATTGCAAGTTTTAGGTCTTCTTGGCTTGTGCAGAACTTTGTTTCAGCTCTGAAAATGGTTTTAGCTGCTGGAGATCTGTCTTCTCTGGGAACAGAAACTGTTCAATGTATTGGTCAGCAATGTTTATTCTTAATAGCCTAGTTTATCCCATAGCACTTTATAGGAGCGATGAGGCAGGCCTAAATTTTAGCAGCTTAAATTCTTTGGTTTTGTCTTAGGTTTGACCTGTATTTGTTTCATTCCAAAGGCCCTTTTGTATGCTAACCAGTGTTAATGATTGCAATGATCTGTCTTCTAGCTTAAAACATAAGTATGAAAGCATTTCCGATAAATGTAGCTGCTGAAGGCCTGGCAGATGGGAAGCTTTCTGTCTGTTTTGTTCCAGCAGACAATTGCTGTTGGTTCCTCTGCTTATCCACAGGTGACCTTCCTATCCAAACTTTGCGAAAGCATAACATCTGTCCAGGGATAAAACCAACAACTTTTTCCCTTTATATTGTAGATGATGCCGGCTAATTCATCAGTCATTCTATTGAACTGATTGGGGCAGCTTAAAGTGACCTCCAACTGCTTATTGTGAAGCGGAATGGAAGGTTCTCTGTTTCTCCTGGAAACCTGAGGCACGATACTGTTATCTGCATCTTGCATGTGAACGAGCCCTGACGTCACTGCGCATTACAACTAGTTGCAGAGAGGATTGCGCAGTTATTAATATATTCACAAGGTAACACAAAATAAAAGATTTTTGAAAAGTTATGTGTCGGATTATTGGGAACAAGTCTTCCTAAGAAAGGTCATTTTCTGGTAATTGTACAGTGTAAACAGGTTGTCAATCACCTACGTACAGAGAAATGATCTTTTGGTTTGCCTTAAAAAAAAACCTAACATTCTTGCACACCGCCCATAGAAAACAAGAACTTTGCTGCCGTGAATAATGGCTTTTTTTCACAAAAGGATCTATTACTGCAGTCTGCCTATCCATACATTTTAAATGAATGACTGACGACCAGCAATCAAGTAGCTGATCGGAAGTCCTTTACTGACAGAGTCTGCTAGTGTAAACACAGCTTTACATTTCCCGTTGGTTCAATCTGAACTTGAAAACATAATTTTTTGTGTAATTTTCTTTGCTAATTAATTTATCAACGTTAATACGAGAATCAATATATGTGAGTTGTCCTCATGGATGTCAGTACAGTTTGTTATGCTAATTATATTAATATTTTAACCCCTTAAGCCCCGAGGGTGGTTTGCACGTTAATGACCAGGCCAATTTTTACAATTCTGACCACTGTCCCTTTATGAGGTTATAACTCTGGAACGCTTCAACGGATCCTGGTGATTCTGACATTGTTTTCTCGAGACATATTGTACTTCATGATAGTGGTAAAATTTCTTTGATATTACCTGCATTTATTTGTGAAAAAAACAAAGTTGGCGAAAATTTTGAAAATTTTGCAATTTTCCAACTTTGAATTTTTATGCAATTAAATCACAGAGATATGTCACACAAAATACTTAATAAGTAACATTTCCCACATGTCTACTTTACAACAGCACAATTTTGGAACCAAAATTTTCTTTTGTTAGGGAGTTATAAGGGTTAAAAGTTGAACAGCAATTTCTCATTTTTACACCACCATTTTTTTTTAGGGACCACATCTCATTTGAAGTCATTTTGAGGGGTCTATATGATGGAAAATACCCAAGTGTGACAACATTCTAAAAACTGCACCCCTCAAGGTGCTCAAAACCACATTCAAGAAGTTTATTAACCCTTCAGATGTTTCACAGGAATTTTTGGAATGTTTAAATAAAAATGAACATTTAACTTTTTTCACACAAAATTTATTTCAGCTCCAATTTGTTTTATTTTACCAAGGGTAACAGAAGAAAATGGATGCCAAAAGTTGTTGTACAATTTGTCCTGAGTACGCTGATACCCCATATGTGGGGGTAAACCACTGTTTGGGCGCATGGCGTAGTTCGGAAGGAAAGGAGCGCCATTTTACTTTTCAATGCAAAATTGGAATAGAGATGGGACACCATGTTGCGTTTGGAGAGCCCCTGATGTGTGTAAACATTGAAACCCCCCACAATTGACACCATTTTGGAAAGTAGACCCCCTAAGGAACGTATCTAGATGTGTTTTGAGAGCTTTGAACCCCCAAGTGTTTCACTACAGTTTATAACGCAGAGCCGTGAAAATAAAAATTCTTTTTTTTTCACAAAAATATTTATTAGCCCCCAGTTTTGTATTTTCCCAAGGGTAACAGGAGAAATTGGACCCCAAAAGTTGTTGTCCAATTTGTCCTGAGTACGCTGATACCCCGTATGTGTGGGGAACCACTGTTTGGGCGCATGGCAGAGCTCGGAAGGGAAGGAGCGACATTTGGAATGCAGACTTAGATGGATTGGTCTGCAGGCGTCACGTTGCATTTGTAGAGCCCCTGATGTACCCAAACAGTAGAAACCCCACACAAGTGACCCCATATCGGAAACTAGACCTCCCAAGGAACTTATCTAGATGTGTTGTGAGAACTTTGAACCCCCAAGTGTTTCACTACAGTTTACAACGCAGAGCCATGAAAATAAAAAATCTTTTTCCCACAAAAAATTATTTTTAGCCCCCCAAATTTTTATTTTCCCAAAGATAACAAGAGAACTTGGACCCCAAAAGTTGTTGTCCAATTTGTCCCGAGTATGCTGATACCCCATATGTTGGGGTAAACACCTGTTTGGGCGCACGGGAGAGCTCGGAAGGGAAGCACTGTTTTACTTTTTTTTAATTTTATAGTATTTTTTATATCGGATTTTTATGATTGGCAGCTGTCACACTCTAAAAGACGCTTTTTATAGCAAAAAAGTTTTTGCGTCTCCACATTTTGAGACCTATAATTTTTCCATATTTTGGTCCACAGAGTCACGTGAGGTCTTGTTTTTTGTGGGACGAGTTGACGTTTTTATTGGTAACATTTTCGGGCACATGACATTTTTTGATCACTTTTTATTCCAATTTTTGTGAGGCAGAATGACCAAAAACCAGCTATTCATGAAATTCTTTTGGGGGAGGCGTTTATACCGTTCCACGTTTGGTAAAATTGATAAAGCAGTTTTATTCGATGGGTCAGCGATATCTCATTTATATCTTTTTTTATGTTTTGGCGCTTTTATATGATAAAAGCTATTTTATAGAAAAAATAATTATTTTGGCATCGCTTTATTCTGAGGACTATAACTTTTTTATTTTTTTGCTTATGATGCTGTGTGGCAGCTTGTTTTTTGCGGGACAAGATGACGTTTTCATCGGTACCATAGTTATTTATATCCATCTTTTTGATCGCATGTTATTCCACTTTTTGTTCAGCGTTATGATAATAAAGCATTGTTTTTTGGCTCTTTTTTTTTTCTTACGGTGTTCACTGAAGGGGTTAACTAGTGGGACAGTTTTATAGGTTTGGTCGTTACGGACACAGCGATACTAAATATGTGTGTTCTTTTATTGTTTTGGTTTTTTTAGATAAAGAAATGTATTTATGGGAATAAAAAATTTTTTAATTTATTTATTTAGGAATTTTTTTTTTTTTTTTTTTACACAAGTGGAAATTTTTTTTTTTTACTTTTTTACTTTGTCCCAGAGCGGACATCACAGATCGCCGATCTGACAGTTTGCACAGCACTCTGTCAGATCGGCGATCTGACTTACAGTGCTGCAGGCTTACCAGAGCCTGGTTTGCACCCGCAAGTAATCCCTGCAGGACCCGGATGCAGCCCCGCGGCCATTTTGGATCCGGGGCCTGCAGCGATAGGAGGTAAGAGACCCTCGCAGCAACGCGATCACATCGCGTTGCTCCGGGGGTCTCAGGGAAGCACGCAGGGAGCCCCCTCCCTGTGCGATGCTTCCCTGTACCGCCGGCACACCGCGATCATGTTTGATCGCAGTGTGCCGGGGGTTAATGTGCCGGGGCAGTCTGTGACCGCTCCTGGCACATAGTGCCGCATGTCAGCTGCGATAGTCAGCTGACACCCGACCGCGATCGGCCGCGCTCCCCCCGTGAGCGCGGCCGATCGGCTATGACGTACTATCCCGTCACTGGGAATTAAGTCCCAGGTCACCTTGATGGGATAGTACGTCATATGGGATTAAGGGGTTAAGAGTGAAATGCTTAAAAACACAATATGTTAATAATCTGTTCGGTTTCCACATGGCAAAGAGACAGAGGCCAATTCAGCAAAGTGTATATGGCAGTTTTCTGGCATTAAACACTTTGAAAAGTCCAAAACGTATTGCGCAATGTGGACTTGTATACAAATGTTGCATGTTTTGTTTTTTATTTACACCAGATTCATGGTCAGCTAAGAGAATGATTTGGTGCCACTATGTTCACCTGAAAATTCATATTATTTGATACCATTTTTAAACTTGACTTGTGTAGCATTTCTGGCGAGGCTTATAGAGACGCAAGCCATAGCTAAGATGCTCCAAATTCATGAAGTGGCCTGCGCTCCGTAATGAGTTTGGCTTATCGTTTTCTGTTAAGCCATTCATTAAGACACACATGCACAATGTCAGTCTTAATGAATTGGTTCCATAATTTTTGCTGAAAAATATTGTCATTACCTCCTCTCTGTGTGCGTGTAACAGGTGGGGTAGCCAAGTCAGCTGAAGAGTGAGACTCTGTAATGTGAACCATATTGGCGTATTTTGCTGTTACTGTTCTACGTGCTAGCTGCCTGTTTTGTGGTTAAATAAAATATTGCCACACTGTTTTACGCTCACCCTGTGTTTTCTGAGTAGAGTTATGCCCACTAGTGTTGAGCGATACCGTCCGATACTTGAAAGTATTGGTATCGGATAGTATCGACCGATACCCGAAAAGTATCGGATATCGCCGATACCGATACCCGATACCAATACAAGTCAATGGGACACCAAGTATCGGAAGGTATCCTGATGGTTCCCAGGGTCTGAAGGAGAGGAAACTCCCCTTCAGGCCCTGGGATCCATATTAATGTGTAAAATAAAGAATAAAAATAAAAAATATTGATATACTCACCCTCTGACGCGCCCTGGTTGTAGCCGCCAGCCTTCGTTCCTAAGAATGAGCGCTTGAAAGACCTTAGATGACGTCACGGCTTGTGATTGGTCGCGTGGCGGTCACGTGACCGCTCCGCGACCAATCACAGGCCGCGACGTCATCTAAGGACTTTCAAGCACTCATTCTTATGAACGGAGGCTGGCGGTTACAACCAGGGCGCGTCAGAGGGTGAGTATACCAATATTTTTTTTTTTTATTATTTATTTTACACATTAATATCGATCCCGATACCGATTCCCGATACCACAAAAGTATCGGATCTCGGTATCGGAATTCCGATACAGCAAGTATCGGCCGATACCCGATACTTGCGGTATCGGAATGCTCAACACTAATGCCCACGTTAAAGGGAGAACGAGTGTTTGGGGGATGATCCCTGGTCCATGCGGTTTGGCTAGTGGACCTGGGCACCCATTGACCCCCGTGTTTCCATAGAGCCCTCAACCAAGAATCTGCAAGAACACTAGTGCATTCCCTCATCATCTCCCACCTTAACTACTGCAACCTCGTGCTTTGTGGCTTCTTCTCTAATCTATCCTAAACTCCACTGCCAGACTAATCCTCCTATCCCCTCGCTATTCCCCGGCCTCTCCTCTCTGTTAATCCCTTCAGTGGCTCTTCATTGCCCAGAGACTCCAGTTCAAAACTCTAACCTTGGCAGACAAAGATATCCACAACCTGTCTCCTCCATACATCTGTGACCTAGTCTCGCAATACTTAGCTGCACACAACCTCCTCACAAGATCTCCTTCTCTACTTCCCTCTTATGTCCTCTTCCCACAATTGCATACATGATTTTTCCCATGTATCCCCCCTACTTTGGATCTCTCTACCACAACATATCAGACTCTCACCTACTGTGGAAACCTTCAAAAGGGACCTGTAGACTTACCTGCTCTGACAAACCTCCAACCTGCAGTAACTCTCGTTCTACCATACCACTGGACAAAGAGCTCTGCTGTCATCAACTGTTTCCTCACCAATCCCTGTAGACTGAGTCCTCATGGGCAGGATCCTCTCTTCTCCTTTAGCAGTTACTGACTCGTTTTTCTTCAAGATTATTGTACTTATTTTTTGTTACGAATACCCCTTTCACATGTAAAACGCCATGGAATTAATGGCGCTGTAACAATAAATAATAATTCTTAGACTTTGTAAATTAGACTAGACAATGATAAAATACTCCAAATTTGTAATAGTGGTTTATGTAGTTTGATAAATGTGACATATTTTTAGATAGTCCATTAGTTTGCTTCCTTTGTCAGACAAGGCACAAAGAGTGTCAATTAAACAATAAATATTTTGCAAGACATTAATGACATCAAGTTTTTTGGCACACATTGCGTCTGAATTCTGCTGTATTTAGCTTGATAAATCTCTTCATAAATTATGCATAAGGAGCTTAATTGTTTTAAGCACATGAGTCTGGTAATGGTTAATCCTTATATAATATTTCTAAACACTTTTTTTCGGTGATTACTTTGTATCTCCGTTCATACTGCACCCACACACACAAATGATATACCATTTGAAAGGCAAACTTGCCCCCTTCAGCAAGAAAATAGCCAAAGAAACCACACATCCATCATGTGATAACAAAATACTGTTTAAACATTAATTTTCATAAACCTGCAGTAAGGAAAAATGGTCTGCAGGTGGCACCACACTACCCCAAAGCACACTACCACAAAGCTGGTTACAGACATGACAAAAAAATCGAAACATTTGCCTTGGGGGCTTTCCAGCTTGCCTGACTCCTTGCCCAGCCAATTTCAGGCACATTAGAGGATTGCACACTTCATTGCAGATGAGTCACATATGCAAACACATTTGTAAACATACACTGCTTTTTCGGTGACTACTTCACCCCACACACACAAATAATACACCATTTGAAAGGTAAACTGGCCCCCTTCAGCAAGAAAAGACACAAACAAACCACACATTCATGATTTGATCAATAAATCCAGTTTAAACATTCATTTTCAGAAACCTGCAGAAAAAAAACAAAAACCTGCAGGTGGCGCCACAACCTCAAGTTGCTCCGTTAATACTCCACAGACACACACAAATGATACACCATTTCAAAGGTTAAATTACCTGCAGGTGGCATTTGCCTTGGGATCTTTCCAGCTTGCCGAAGTGCTTGCCCAGCCTATTTCAGGCAAATTTGAGGATTGCACACTTCACTGCAGGTGATTTACATATGCAAACACATTTGTAAACATGCACTGCTTTTTCAGTGATTACTTTATCCCACACACACAAATGGTGAGTCACATATGCAAACACATTTGTAAACATGCACTGCTTTTTTGGTGATTACTTTGCCCCACACACACAAATGGTGAGTCACATATGCAAACACATTTGTAAACATGCACTGCTTTTTCGGTGATTACTTCACCCCACACGCACAAATAATACACCATTTGAAAGGTAAATTTGCCCCCTTCAGCAAGAAAAGACACAAACAAACCACACATTCACGATTTGATCAATAAATACAGTTTAAATATTCATTTTCAGAAACCTGCAGAAAAAAACAATAACCTGCAGGTGGCGCCTCAACCTCAAGACATTTTTTTAGCTTCTATTTATCAAACCAATTTATTCTATTACCAATCTACATACAATGCCTTGCAAAAGTATTCGGCTCCATGGAAGTTTTCAAACCTTTTCCTACATATCATGCTTCAAACATAAAGATACCAAATGTAAATTTTTGGTGAAGAATCAACAGCAAGTGGAACACAATTGCGAAGTTGAATGAAATTTATTGGTTATTTTAAATTTTTGTGGAAATTCAAAAACTGAAAAGTAGGGCGTGCAATATTATTCGGCCCCTTTAACTTAATACTTTGCTGCGCCACCTTTTGCTGTGACTACAGCTGCAAGTCGCTTGGGGTACATCTCTATCAGTTTTTTGTACACCAAGAGACTGAAATTCTTGCCCATGCTTCCTTTGCAAACAGCTCGAGCTCAGTGAGGTTTGATGGAGATCGATTGTGAACAGTAGTTTTCAGCTCTTTCCACAGATTCTCGATTGGATTGAGGTCTGGACTTTGACTTGGCCATCTGACACCTGGATATGTTTATTTGTGAACCATTTGGGATCATTGTCTTGTTGGAAGACAAATCTCCATCCCAGTCTCAGGTCTTTTGCAGACTCAAGCAGGTTTTCTTCAAGAATGGTCCTGTATTTGGCTCCATCCATCTTCCCATCAATTTTTACAATCTTCCCTGTCCCTGCTGAAGAAAAGCAGGCCCAAACCATGATGCTGCGACCACCATGTTTGACAGTGGGGATGGTGTGTTCAGGGTGATGAGCTGTGTTGCCTTTACGCCAAATATATCGTTTGGCATTGTTGCCAAAAAGTTCGATTTTGATTTCATTTGACCAGAGCACCTTCTTCCACATGTTTGGTGTGTCTCCCAGGTGGCTTGTTGCAAACTTTAAAAAACACTTTTTATGGATATCTTTGAGAAATGGCTTTCTTCTTGCCACTCTTCCATAAAGGCCAAATTTGTGCAGTGTACGACTGATTGTTGTCCTATGGACAGACTGTCCCACCTCAGCTGTAGATCTCTGCAGTTCATCCAGAGTGAACATGGGCCTCTTGTCTGCATCTCTGATCAGTCTTCTCCTTGAGATGAAAGTTTAGAGGGACAGCCGGGTCTTGGTAGATTTGCAGTGGTATGATACTCCTTTCATTTCAATAAGATCGCTTGCACAGTGCTCCTTGGGATGTTTAAAGTTTTGGAAATCATTTTGCATCCAAATCCGGCTTTAAACTTCTCCACAACAGTATCACGGATCTGCCTGTTGTGTTCCTCTTATTGCTCTTGCAGCGCCCCAGAGTCCTGGTTGCTGCAGTAATATTATTCTTTCACCAGGGGGAGTGATATTACGTCTGATGGCACTAAAGGAGTTCATCTTACCAGGTATCACAAAACACATATTACACTTCACACTGCAGTCCACCAGGGGGAGCCTTGCTCCTATCTATTAGGGCACTCCTCACAGTAGGGTAAAACTGGTGGGTTGGATAGAAAGTTAGAGAGACGCTGGCTGGGCTTTGCCCATGCAACACCTGTCAGGCAGACAGGGGGAAAGGAGGAACATTTGAGCTGCAGACAGAGGGTCCCTGTCAGGGGTGGGATCCTGACAGAGGCCTAGCGAGATAGAAAGACACGGAGCTGCGCCTGCCCCACGTGCGGCAGTATCGTAAGAAAGGACAAGAAGAGAACTGTATTGTAGAGAGTGAGAAAAGAAGTCACAGCACAAGGAGATAATACCGGGAGGAGTTCTGCCCCGAGATCGGCAGCCTCCTTCTGAGGTGCGTAGCCGGTGGCCAGAACACCGAGGGAGTAATTGACTCTATGCATTACTTCAGAGACCAGCAGGACAGTCAATTCCAAGTTGGCTGCCCGACCTTAATACCTAAGAAGACACGGTGGCAAATTGTGGGGGTCGGGGCGTCTCTAGGGTCCCTAT
Source organism: Ranitomeya variabilis (assembly GCF_051348905.1). Lineage (NCBI taxonomy): Eukaryota > Metazoa > Chordata > Amphibia > Anura > Dendrobatidae > Ranitomeya > Ranitomeya variabilis. Next base: position 199,517,345 of record NC_135236.1, read on the forward strand.
ATACAAGCCTCAGGCCATCCCAGTCAAATGGGTTTGTCCTATCCATACCATCTGGGGGACAGAGAGGAAGAAATAACATCTAGAAGATCTACAAAAGTTGTGAGGACTATCCCGTGGTGCTCAGCAGGGAAGTACTACAACACACAGGTGCTAGTAGGAAGGCTACTGATTTCCACCTGGTTAAGAGAACTCTGGATTTGCCTTTGGACCGGCCAGACTCTGCCTGCCCTGTGAACGGTACTCTGGACTGTGGATGCTGAAGTCTTCAGTAAAAGTTAAAGAGACTGCAACCTTTGTGTCCTCGTTATTCATTGCGCCTTACATTGTCCACCATCGCCATCTACACATCTGGGAAGCCCTGGGGATACACCCCACCTGTGGGAAGGTATACCATGTAGCTGCCATTCCATCACCCCAGCGGACCTCTAAGCAGCGTCGGTCACCCTGACCGAACACCACAGGTGGCGTCACGAACACTAGACAAACTATTTATATCCTTTAATTTGGGTGCCCCTCAATGGGCCACGGACCGGGTCGGGCCACCGTGACATTCCCAGAACCAAGACAGAGGGACCCGGTACTGAGTACCCCATTGCCCTTACGCGTGGGTGCGCTCCACTCTCTGTGCTTCAAATAGAACCCTGAGACCATCACAGAGCAGGTGCATTTTTACGGAGACTTGATTACACACAGGTGGATAAATATTTATCATCATTAGGAATTTAGGACAACATTGGATCATTCAGAGAACCACAATGAACTTCTGGAGTGAGTGTGCTGCACTGAAAGTAAAGGGGCCGAATAATATTGCACGCCCCACTTTTCAGTTTTTTAATTTCCCCAAAAAATTAAAATAACTAATACATTTCGTTCTACTTTACAATTGTGTTCCACTTGTTGATTATCCACCAAAAATTTACATTTGGTATCTTTATGTTTGAAGCATGATAAATGGAAAAGGTTGAAAAGTCCCAGGGAGCTGAATACTTTCGCAAGGCACTGTATATAAATACCTCTCTGTGTTCATCATCTCATTAAGGCTACGTTCACATTTGCATTGTGCGCCGCAGCGTCGGCGCCGCAACGCACAACGCAAACAAAAACGCAGCAAAACGCATGCACAACGCTGCGTTTTGCGCCGCATGCATCCTTTTTTTGATTGATTTTGGAGGCAGCAAAAATGCAACTTGCTGCGTCCTCTGCGCCCGGACGCGGGCGCCGCAGGGACGCATGCGGCGCAAAACGCAAGTGCGACGCATGTCCATGCGCCCCCATGTTAAATATAGGGGCGCATGACGCATGCGGCGACGCTGCGGCGGCCGACGCTGCGGCCCTGACCGCAAATGTGAACGTAGACTTAATACATTAACATTTGACCAGCTTGATTTTACTTGAATTGCCTGCGTCCCCGACAACCAATGTTCGAAAACTTCGCACGGGCCAACTAGTTTCTTTTAATTTCTAATATGCTATTGTGATGTTTTAAAGTGGATGCAATTAAATTGATTATTTTTAGGCTGCGTTCACATGGCTTTTTAATAGCAGTAGCCTTTTGCCTCTGTGTTTTCTTTTAGCTTTTCTGCACCTTCACTTTTATAGGTGAAACAGCTGTTTCCCTGAAAGATTAAGTGACTTTGCACAGGCTGCGAATAAATGCTGTAGCTAGACCGCTGTGTGCGAACACAGCCTAAAATGTCACTTGGTGCTGGTCTAATTAGTTATTGAAACAGTTATGTTTAGTGATGGGCAAACCCGAACAGTTAAATTCGAGGTCCGTAACAGACACCTAGTGTCCATTCACAGACCTCGAGCGTGGACTTTGCCCTGAAGTCTGAGTTAGGACCCTTTCACACCTGGTTTTTGCCGTCAGGCACAATCCAGCCAATTTTAAAAAAAAAGGATTCTGCAAAAGTTGCCGCTGGATCCTTTTTTTTCTCATAGACTTGTATTCGTGCCGGATTGCGACAGATTTCCTTGCGTTTCATCTGTTTTTTTGCCAGATCCGTCCAAAATTAGTTTTCCGGCGTCCGGCGAAAACGTACAGAGGGACGTTTTTTCTGTCTGGTGGAAAAATGCACAGGGACGAATCCGGTGAAAAATGGATGAAACGTGAGGTGAAATGATGGAATCCAGTGACCGATTCTGTTTTTTTTTTAAAGAAATCGTGCATTTTCCATTCTGGAAAACCTCTCTCTCTCCTCGGAACAGGAAGTCCAAACTGTATCCCCAGGTAACAATAAAAAAGGATCCAGCAGAAAAACGGATCTGTCGCATCAGTTTTCCACAATTTGCAACGGATCCGTTTTTTTCAAAATTTGCCGGATTGTGCCTGACGGCTAAAAACTGATGTGTTAAAGGGGCCTTACTGTTCAGGTTCAGCAGTAGCCAAGAGACCAGGCATACGCTGATGAGAGTAGTACTCATCTGCTGACGACTACCTGGCGTTAACTTTTTCACCATTGGTCACAGCTGCTGGCTCACACGTGCCGTCCTGTGTGTGACAGTGTGAGAACCGCAGCACTGTGACCGGCGGTAACATCCGTAAGTTTACCACAGATCAGAGCCAGTGTTTCCTGTGCTGTCACACAGAAGGCAGCTTGGAAACCACTGGATGATCGGGCCCCCGATTCATTTGAATGGGGCCAGGGTTCAGGATCATGTTCAGGTACTGTTCTGGTACTTGGACTAAAAATTTTTAAAAGGTTTGGCTGAACCCGACGGCCCTGAACATCCACGGATCTGCCCATCCATAGTTATGTTGTTAAAATACCAATAGGAATGGAGCCCTAATTATTTTCTTATGTGATTAACACAGCCACCAGTCAGTGTGTAATCTAGTACTGTACAACCAATATATAATATGCCCCATTTTCAACATAATGCTCTCATACAAATCATCACCTTTAAAGAAAATCCAAATGTTATATGATAATCTGATACATAGCCTCATCTCTGGAAAAGAGTGAAGAAATGATACAAAGAGCATCTCAAAGAGAGCTCTGGAGGACCTGTTCTGTCCTGCATTACACTGATATCGCCTCTATTTGTACAGGCCTCATGTAAAGCCCTGGGGGGGGCACTGGAGGAAAATTGAACATTTTCTGCCAGATATCTCCCCAGATCACAACTGATCAATGGAACATGTTGCGTGCAGCTTATTGTTAAAAACAAATCTCTACCTATCTCTCCGACATTGCTGTCAGTGTAGAGGAACTAATGACATGAGTACTGGAAAGATTACATTAAAACATTTTTGCCATTGAGTTCAGCCTGTAAACAGAGTTTGCCACATGGGTATGTAACGGACACAGATATGGCTGGATTGACACAGATATGCAAAGTCAATCATCGTGCAGGGAAAGATGGCAATGGAGACTGGCATAACCCCTCTCTCTCTTTTTCTGCATGTTTAAGTATATATATATATATATATATATATATATAGATATATATATATATATATATATATCTATAATATAACGCTGGGAGCGTCACTCTGTCCGAAGCCTTTATAGACTGCGCAAGCGCAAGCGCCGGCGCAGTCTGGACCCCACAGAGCGACGCTCCCAGGAGATCGCGGTATGCGTAAGCGCTGAACGCACACCGCGATCTCCAACAGAGAAACAGGGACGAGCCAGGAGGCGGAGGGTGAGTATACTTACCTGTCCCGTTCCACCGACGCCATTCCGGGCCATGAATATCCCCCTGCTCCCGGAATCGGCACCTGCGCAGTCCGCGCTTTCCGGCGCCATTTTCTTGAAGACACACTGCAATGTGTCTTCAAGAAAATGGCGCCAGAAAGCGCGGACTGCGCAGGCGCCGATTCCGGGAGCAGGGGGATATTCATGGCCCGGAATGGCGTCGGTGGAACGGGACAGGTAAGTATACTCACCCTCCGCAAGTAACAAATTGCTGTGCCATGAGGCTGTGGCACTTCATGCCACAGCTATTTGTTACTTACGCCACTTACGTCCACAGCCACCGCACCCACCACAGCCACCGCACCCAGCACAGCCACGCACAACCGCCGCACCCAGCACAGCCGCCGCACCCAGCACAGCCGCCCACAGCCAAGCACAGCCACCCACAGCCGCTGCACCCAGTACAGCCGCCGCACCCAGTACAGCCGCCGCACCCAGCACAGCCACCCACAGCCGCCGCACCCACCACAGCCACCGCACCCAGCACAGCCACGCACAGCCGCTGCACCCAGCACAGCCGCCTACAGCCACGCACAGCCGCTGCACCCAGCACAGCCACGCACAGCCGCCCACAGCCACGCACAGGCGCCTACAGCCACGCACAGCCACCGCACCCAGCACAGCCGCCGCACCCAGCACAGCCATGCACAGGCGCCGCACCCAGCACAGCCACCGCACCCAGCACAGCCACGCACAGCCACGCACAGCCGCCGCACCCAGCACAGCCGCCGCACCCAGCACAGCCGCCGCACTCAGCACAGCCGCCGCACCCAGAACAGCCACGCACAGCCGCCCACAGCCGCCCGCACTCAGCACAGCCGCCCGCACTCAGCACAGCCGCCCGCACTCAGCACAGCCGCCCGCACTCAGCACAGCCGCCCGCAATGATGGGGGCGCAGGATGGAGCAGCACGTGATAGGATAGGGGCGCAGGATGGGAGCACATGACAGGATGGGGATGCAGGATGGAGCAGCACATGACACGGTGGAGCAGCACATGACAGGGTGGGGCGCAGGATGGAGCAGCACATGACACGGAGGAGCAGCACATGACAGGATGGGGGCGCAGGATGGAGCAGCACATGACAGGATGGGAGAGCAAGATGGGAGCAGCACATACCAAGATGGAGACCATATACCAATATAAATGCTCACCACCCGGGTGTAGAACGGGTTCAATAGCTAGTATATATATATATATATATCTGCTATATCAAGCTGAATGTGTGTGTGTGTATGTCCGGGATTGGCATCTGCACCGTCACAGCTACAGCCACAAAATTTTGCACAGTCACACGTCTGGACCCTGAGAGCGTCATAGGCTATGTTGTGAGGCGAAATTTTAACCCCGCGCGTTCCAATTCACCAAACAATTTTGCCCCAATCTACATAATGGGGAAAAAGTGAAAGGAAAAGTGTTGGAGGCGAATTGACAGCTGCCAGATGTGAACAAGGGGGACTTAAAGAATGAGAGCGATGGTGCCAAAGAGTATATACTGTTATGGTTCTCAATGGCAAGAGAACATAGCCCAGCAAACATAAGAACTAGCTCTTGGAAGGATGGAAACTAAACTGACCATGAACTAAACCTGCCGCACAACTAACAGTAGCCGGGTAGCGTAGCCTGCGTTTTATCCCTAGACGCCCAGCGCTGGCCGGAGGACTAACTAATCCTGGCAGAGGAAAATATAGTCCTGGCTCACCTCTAGAGAAATTTCCCCGAAAGGCAGACAGAGGACCCCACAAATATTGGCGGTGATTTTAGATGAAATGACAAACGTAGTATGAAAATAGGTTTAGCAAAATTGAGGTCCGCTTACTAGATAGCAGGAAGACAGAAAGGGCACTTTCATGGTCAGCTGAAAACCCTATCAAAACACCATCCTGAAATTACTTTAAGACTCTAGTATTAACTCATAACATCAGAGTGGCAATTTCAGATCACAAGAGCTTTCCAGACACAGAAACGAAACTACAGCTGTGAACTGGAACAAAATGCAAAAACAAACAAGGACTAAAGTCCAACTTAGCTGGGAGTTGTCTAGCAGCAGGAACATGCACAGAAAGGCTTCTGATTACAATGTTGACCGGCATGGAAGTGACAGAGGAGCAAGGCTAAATAGCGACTCCCACATCCTGATGGAAACAGGTGAACAGAGAGGATGATGCACACCAGTTCAATTCCACCAGTGGCCACCGGGGGAGCCCAAAATCCAATTTCACAACAGTACCCCCCCTCAAGGAGGGGGCACCGAACCCTCACCAGAACCACCAGGGCGATCAGGATGAGCCCTATGAAAGGCACGGACCAAATCGGAGGCATGAACATCAGAGGCAGTCACCCAAGAATTATCCTCCTGACCGTATCCCTTCCATTTGACCAGATACTGGAGTTTCCGTCTGGAAACACGGGAGTCCAAGATTTTTTCCACAACGTACTCCAACTCGCCCTCAACCAACACCAGAGCAGGAGGCTCAACGGAATGCACAACCGGTACCTCATACCTGCGCAATAATGACCGATGAAAAACATTATGAATAGAAAAAGATGCAGGGAGGTCCAAACGGAAGGACACAGGATTAAGAATCTCCAATATCTTGTACGGGCCGATGAACCGAGGCTTAAACTTGGGAGAAGAAACCCTCATAGGGACAAAACGAGAAGACAACCACACCAAGTCCCCAACACAAAGCCGAGGACCAACCCGACGCCGGCGGTTGGCAAAAAGCTGAGTCTTCTCCTGGGACAACTTCAAATTGTCCACCACCTGCCCCCAAATCTGATGCAACCTCTCCACCACAGCATCCACTCCAGGACAATCCGAAGATTCCACCTGACCAGAAGAAAATCGAGGATGAAACCCTGAATTACAGAAAAAGGGAGATACCAAGGTGGCAGAGCTGGCCCGATTATTGAGGGCAAACTCCGCTAAAGGCAAAAAAGCAACCCAATCATCCTGATCTGCAGACACAAAACACCTCAAATATGTCTCCAAGGTCTGATTCGTCCGCTCGGTCTGGCCATTAGTCTGAGGATGGAAAGCAGACGAGAAAGACAAATCTATGCCCATCCTAGCACAGAATGCTCGCCAAAATCTAGACACGAATTGGGTACCTCTGTCAGAAACGATATTCTCCGGAATACCATGCAAACGGACCACATTTTGAAAAAACAGAGGAACCAACTCGGAAGAAGAAGGCAACTTAGGCAGGGGAACCAAATGGACCATCTTAGAGAAACGATCACACACCACCCAGATGACAGACATCTTCTGAGAAACAGGAAGATCCGAAATAAAATCCATCGAGATGTGCGTCCAGGGCCTCTTCGGGATAGGCAAGGGCAACAACAATCCACTAGCCCGAGAACAACAAGGCTTGGCCCGAGCACAAACGTCACAAGACTGCACGAAGCCTCGCACATCTCGAGACAGGGAAGGCCACCAGAAGGACCTTGCCACCAAATCCCTGGTACCAAAGATTCCAGGATGACCTGCCAACGCAGAAGAATGAACCTCCGAAATGACTTTACTGGTCCAATCATCAGGAACAAACAGTCTACCAGGTGGGCAACGATCAGGTCTATCCGCCTGAAACTCCTGCAAGGCCCGCCGCAGGTCTGGAGAAACGGCAGACAATATCACTCCATCCTTAAGGATACCTGTAGGTTCAGAATTACCAGGGGAGTCAGGCTCAAAACTCCTAGAAAGGGCATCCGCCTTAACATTCTTAGAACCCGGCAGGTAGGACACCACAAAATTAAACCGAGAGAAAAACAACGACCAGCGCGCCTGTCTAGGATTCAGGCGTCTGGCGGACTCAAGATAAATTAGATTTTTGTGGTCAGTCAATACCACCACCTGATGTCTAGCCCCCTCAAGCCAATGACGCCACTCCTCAAAAGCCCACTTCATGGCCAAAAGCTCCCGATTCCCAACATCATAATTCCGCTCGGCGGGCGAAAATTTACGTGAGAAAAAAGCACAAGGTCTCATCACGGAGCAATCGGAACTTCTCTGCAACAAAACCGCCCCAGCTCCGATTTCAGAAGCGTCGACCTCAACCTGAAAAGGAAGAGCAACATCAGGCTGACGCAACACAGGGGCGGAAGAAAAGCGGCGCTTAAGCTCCCGAAAGGCCTCCACAGCAGCAGGGGACCAATCAGCAACATCAGCACCCTTCCTAGTCAAATCAGTCAATGGTTTAACAACATCAGAAAAACCAGCAATAAATCGACGATAAAAGTTAGCAAAGCCCAAAAATTTCTGAAGACTCTTAAGAGAAGAGGGTTGCGTCCAATCACAAATAGCCTGAACCTTGACAGGATCCATCTCGATGGAAGAGGGGGAAAAAATATATCCCAAAAAAGAAATCTTTTGAACCCCAAAAACGCACTTAGAACCCTTCACACACAAGGAATTAGACCGCAAAACCTGAAAAACCCTCCTGACCTGCTGGACATGAGAGTCCCAGTCATCCGAAAAAATCAAAATATCATCCAGATACACAATCATAAATTTATCCAAATAATCACGGAAAATGTCATGCATAAAGGACTGAAAGACTGAAGGGGCATTTGAAAGACCAAAAGGCATCACCAAATACTCAAAGTGGCCCTCGGGCGTATTAAATGCGGTTTTCCACTCATCCCCCTGCTTAATTCGCACCAAATTATACGCCCCACGGAGATCTATCTTAGAGAACCACTTGGCCCCCTTTATGCGAGCAAACAAATCAGTCAGCAGTGGCAACGGATATTGATATTTAACCGTGATCTTATTCAAAAGCCGATAATCAATGCACGGCCTCAAAGAGCCATCTTTCTTAGCCACAAAGAAAAAACCGGCTCCTAAGGGAGATGACGAAGGACGAATATGTCCCTTTTCCAAGGACTCCTTTATATATTCTCGCATAGCAGCATGTTCAGGCACAGACAGATTAAATAAACGACCCTTAGGGTATTTACTACCCGGAATCAAATCTATGGCACAATCGCACTCCCGGTGCGGAGGTAATGAACAAGCTTAGGTTCTTCAAAAACGTCACGATATTCAGTCAAGAATTCAGGAATCTCAGAGGGAATAGATGATAAAATGGAAACCACAGGTACGTCCCCATGCGTCCCCTTACATCCCCAGCTTAACACAGACATAGCTTTCCAGTCAAGGACTGGGTTATGAGATTGCAGCCATGGCAATCCAAGCACCAACACATCATGTAGGTTATACAGCACAAGAAAGCGAATAATCTCCTGGTGATCCGGATTAATTCGCATAGTTACTTGTGTCCAGTATTGTGGTTTATTGCTAGCCAATGGGGTGGAGTCAATCCCCTTCAGGGGTATAGGAGTTTCAAGAGGCTCCAAATCATACCCACAGCGTTTGGCAAAGGACCAATCCATAAGACTCAAAGCGGCGCCAGAGTCGACATAGGCATCCGCGGTAATAGATGATAAAGAACAAATCAGGGTCACAGATAGAATAAACTTAGACTGTAAAGTGCCAATTGAAACAGACTTATCAAGCTTCTTAGTACGCTTAGAGCATGCTGATATAACATGAGTTGAATCACCGCAATAGAAGCACAACCCATTTTTTCGTCTAAAATTCTGCCGTTCACTTCTGGACAGAATTCTATCACATTGCATATTCTCTGGCATCTTCTCAGTAGACACCGCCAAATGGTGCACAGGTTTGCGCTCCCGCAGACGCCTATCGATCTGGATAGCCATTGTCATGGACTCATTCAGACCCGCAGGCACAGGGAACCCCACCATAACATCCTTAATGGCATCAGAGAGACCCTCTCTGAAATTCGCCGCCAGGGCGCACTCATTCCACTGAGTAACCACAGCCCATTTACGGAATTTCTGGCAGTATATTTCAGCTTCGTCTTGCCCCTGAGATAGGGACATCAAGGCCTTTTCCGCCTGAAGTTCTAACTGAGGTTCCTCATAAAGCAACCCCAAGGCCAGAAAAAACGCATCCACATTGAGCAACGCAGGATCCCCTGGAGCCAATGCAAAAGCCCAATCCTGAGGGTCGCCCCGGAGCAAGGAAATCACAATCCTGACCTGCTGAGCAGGATCTCCAGCAGAGCGAGATTTCAGGGACAAAAACAACTTGCAATTATTTTTGAAATTTTGAAAGCAAGATCTATTCCCCGAGAAAAATTCAGGCAAAGGAATTCTAGGTTCAGATATAGGAACATGAACAACAAAATCTTGTAAATTTTGAACTTTCGTGGTGAGATTATTCAAACCTGCAGCTAAACTCTGAATATCCATTTTAAACAGGTGAACACAGAGCCATTCCAGGATTAGAAGGAGAGAGAGAGAGAAAGGCTGCAATATAGGCAGACTTGCAAGAGATTCAATTACAAGCACACTCAGAACTGAAGGGAAAAAAAAAAAAAATATCTTCAGCAGACTTCTCTTTTCTCTCCTTTCTCTGTCAATTAATTTAACCCTTTTTGGCCGGTCAAACTGTTATGGTTCTCAATGGCAAGAGAACATAGCCCAGCAAACATAAGAACTAGCTCTTGGAAGGATGGAAACTAAACTGACCATGAACTAAACCTGCCGCACAACTAACAGTAGCCGGGTAGCGTAGCCTGCGTTTTATCCCTAGACGCCCAGCGCCGGCCGGAGGACTAACTAATCCTGGCAGAGGAAAATATAGTCCTGGCTCACCTCTAGAGAAATTTCCCCGAAAGGCAGACAGAGGCCCCCACAAATATTGGCGGTGATTTTAGATGAAATGACAAACGTAGTATGAAAATAGGTTTAGCAAAATTGAGGTCCGCTTACTAGATAGCAGGAAGACAGAAAGGGCACTTTCATGGTCAGCTGAAAACCCTATCAAAACACCATCCTGAAATTACTTTAAGACTCTAGTATTAACTCATAACATCAGAGTGGCAATTTCAGATCACAAGAGCTTTCCAGACACAGAAACGAAACTACAGCTGTGAACTGGAACAAAATGCAAAAACAAACAAGGACTAAAGTCCAACTTAGCTGGGAGTTGTCTAGCAGCAGGAACATGCACAGAAAGGCTTCTGATTACAATGTTGACCGGCATGGAAGTGACAGAGGAGCAAGGCTAAATAGCGACTCCCACATCCTGATGGAAACAGGTGAACAGAGAGGATGATGCACACCAGTTCAATTCCACCAGTGGCCACCGGGGGAGCCCAAAATCCAATTTCACAACAATATACCGTACAGTTGCTAAGGTGGGGCCCCAACATGGGATACTCACCACACACGGGGATATGAAAACACACAAAATGTGCCACACACTACCACGTGCTTGAACACATATCACCCTCAGCACACATTTCACCACACATACACCAACCTCGCCACATAAAAGTCAAACCACAAAAGTCGCCGCTCAAAACTCGCCACGCACAAAACTCGCCACATGCAAAACTAGGCTCACTCAAAACTCGCCACACGTGCAAAACTCACCTCATGGAAAACTCGCCACATGCAAAACTTGCACATTCGGAAAAATTGCCACATGCACAAAAGTTGCAACACATGCAAAAGTTGCCTCACACAAAACTTGCACATACTCAAGACGCACCACACATAAAACTCGCCACGCGCAAAACTCGCCATGCTCAAAACTTGCTGCACACAACTTACTATACTAACCTGTCACATGCAAATCGACACACAAAAAGTTGCTACACGCATGTCGCCACACAAAACTCATCTCACAAAAGTTGCTAGATGCATGTCGCCACACACACCTCAACACACACAACTTGACACATGAAACTTGCCCTAAAACACACACAAGTCTGGTATTATCCTTCAAAAATAAAAAATCTGATTAATAAGCAGACAAACTACAAGAGCAACAACTGTACCATATAGGAAATACGGCAGCTGTCAGTCACATGACCAGTCTATTATGTGTATGTGTGAGCTAATATATACTGCCAGGGGGGAGGGCTTCCTGTTGGCTGGAGATTTATCAGGCTGCCAATTTAGCTTACAAATACTGAGGTAAAAATACTGAGCAAATAACGAGTGAATGCGCTCTAATACAGGAGGAGATGACATACAGATATATACTATATACAGGAGGAGATGACATACAGGTATATACTATATACAGGAGGAGATGACACAGGTATATACTATATACAGGAGAGATGACACACAGGTATATCCTATATACAGGGGAGATGACACACAGGTATATCCTATATACAGGGGAGATGACACACAGGTATATACTATATACAGGGGAGATGAAACACAGGTATATACTATATACAGGAGGAGATGACATACAGGTACATACTTTATATAGGAGAAGATGACATACAGGTACATACTATATACAGGGGAGATGACATACAGGTATATACTATATACAGGAGATGACATACAGGTATATACTATATATAGGAGATGACATACAGGTATATAGTATATACAGAAGAGATGACATACAGGTCTATACTATATATAGGAGGAGATGACACATAGGTATATACAATATACAGGAGGAGATGACATACAGCAGGTATATACTATTTGCAGGGGAGATGACATACAGGTATATACTATATACTGGAGATGACATACAGGTGTATACTATATATAAGGGAGATGACAAATATGTATATACTGAGGGGAAAATGAGGGGTGTGAGGTGAAAATGAGAGGTGTGAGGTGAAAATAAAAAGGTGTGAGTGCAAATTGAGAGGAGTGAGGAAAAATAGTGTAGTGATCGGAAAATGACAGATGTGAGGTCAAAATGACAAGTGTTAGGGGGAATGAGAGGAGTAAGGGGGAAAATAAGAGGAGTGAGGGGGAAAATGAGAGGTGTAAGGGAGAAAATGAGAGATGTGAGGGGGAAAATGAGAGGCATGATGGGAATATAAGAGAAGTGAGGTGCTATAACTAACCACAGATATTTACTATGCCCAGGCAACGCCGGGCTCTTCAGCTAGTATATATATATATATATATTTATATATACAGTACAGACCAAAATTTTGGACACGCCTTCTCATTTAAATATTTTTCTGTATTTTCATGACTATGAAAATTGTAAATTCACACTGAAGGCATCAAAACTATGAATTAACACATGTGGTATAATATACTTAACAAAAAAGTGTGAAACAACTGAAATTATGTCTTATATTCTAGGTTCTTCAAAGTAGCCACCTTTTGCTTTGATGACTGCTTTGCACACTCTTGGCATTCTCTTGATGAGCTTCAAGAGGTAGTCACCGGAAATGGTCTTCCAACAATCTTGAAGGAGTTCCCAGAGATGCTTAGCATGTGTTGGCCCTTTTGCCTTCACTCTGCGGGCCAGCTCACCCCAAACCATCTCGATTGGGTTCAGGTCTGGTGAGTGTGGAGGCCAGGTCATCTGGCGTATCACCCCATCACTCTCCTTCTTCGTCAAATAGCCCTTACACAGCCTGGAGGTGTGTTTGAGGTCATTGTCCTGTTGAAAAATAAATGATGGTCAAACTAAGCGCAAACCGGATGGAATAGCATGCCTCTTGTTATGATCTGGTGGCCTAAGAGCAGCATGAGACGTACTCTGGAGAAGGTGGTACCTGTACTGACCACAGACCCTGAACTTAACAACGCAACTAGAAGTAGCCGTGGAATGTACCTAGCACTCCCTAGACATCTCGACACAGCCGGAGGACTAATTACCCCTAGAGATAGAAAAGGGAAAACTATCTTGCCTCAGAGAAAATCCCCAAAGGATAGACAGCCCCCCACAAATATTGACTGTGAGAGGAGAGGGAAAAAACATACACAGACTGAAATGAGAATTTAGCAAAGGAGGCCACTTCTAGCTAAATAGAAAGGATAGGACGGAGTACTATGCGGTCAGTATTAAAACACTAGAAAATATCCACCACAGAAAATACAAAATCTCCACAGCTAACTAAAGATATGGAAGGTATATCTGCATCTCCAGAGATACCAGCTTGGCTAAACAAATCCTTATACAGACCAAGCTGGACAAGACAAAAACATGGAAAAGAACTGAACAATAAGGCCACAGCATGTGGACAGCAAAAATCAAGGCCAGAACTTATCTTTGTTGAAATTAACTGCAAAGCAGAAGAGACCAGGCAGGGATGTGAATCCTCCAGGAACAATGGACAACTGGCACTGACTAAAGGGTGAAGCAAGACTCAATAGCCCAGTCAAAATTACAAAAAGTGAAGACACCTGATAAATGCTGCGATTCAGAGACAGCAGCGCTACCACTTACAACCACCGGAGGGAGCCCAAGAGCAGAGTTCACAACAGCCGCTGCAAGATGCTGTGGTAGCCATGCTGGTTCAGTATGCCTTCAATTTTGAATAAATCCCCAACAGTGTCACCAGCTAAGCACCCCCACACCATAACACCTCCTCCTCCTCCATGCTGCACGGTGGGAATCAGGCATGTAGAGTCCATCCGTTCACCTTTTCTGCATCGTGCAAAGACACGGTGGTTGGAACCAAAGATCTCAAATAAATTTGGACTCATCAGACCAAAGCACAGATTTCCACTGGTCTAATGTCCATTCCTTGTGTTCTTTAGCCCTAACAAGTCTCTTCTGCTTGTTGCCTGTCCTGAGCAGTGGATTCCTAGCAGCTATTTTACCATGTAGGCCTGGTGCACAAAGTCTCCTCTTAATAGTCGTTGTAGAGATGTGTCTGCTGCTAGAACTCTTTGTGTCATTGACCTAGTCTCTAATCTGAGCTGCTGTTAATCTGCGATTTCTGAGGCTGGTGACTCGGATAAACTTATCCTAAGAAGCAGAGGTGACTCTTGGTCTTCCTTTCCTGGGGCAGTCCTCATGTGAGCAAGTTTCTTTGTAGCGCTTGATGGTTTTTGCAACTGCACTTGGGGACACTTTCAAAGTTTTCCCAATTTTTTGGACTGACTGACCTTCATTTCTTAAAGTAATGATGGCCACTTGTTTTTCTTTACTTAGCTGCTTTTTTCTTGCCATATTACAAATTCTAACAGTCTATTCAGCTGTCTATCCACCGGACTTCTGCTCAACACAACTGATGGTCCCAACCCCATTTATAAGGCAAGAAATCCCACTTATTAAACCTGACAGGGCACACCTGTGAAGTGAAAACCATTTCCGGTGACTACCTCTTGAAGCTCATCAAGAGAATGCAAAGAGTGTGCAAAGCAGTCATCAAAGCAAAAGGTGGCTACTTTGAAGAACCTACAATATAAGACATATTTTCAGTTGTTTCACACTTTTTTGTTAAGTATATAATTCCACATGTGTTAATTCATAGTTTTGATGCCTTCAGTGTGAATTTACAATTTTTCTAGTCATGAAAATACAGAAAAATCTTTAAATGAGAAAGTGTGTCCAAACTTTTAGTCTGTATTGTATATATATATATACAGACTCTCACATTACCTCCACTATGCTTGACAGATAGCGTCAGACACTCTTCCAGCATCTTTTCAGTTGTTCTGCTTGTAACAAATGTTCTTCTGTGTGATCCCAACACCTCAAACTTGGATTCGTCTGTCCATAACACTTTTTTCAATCTTCCTCTGTCCAATGTCTGTTCTTTTGCCCATATTAATCTTTTCCTTTTATTAGCCAGACTCAGATATGGCTTTTTCTTTGCCACTCTGCCCTAAAGGCCAGAATCCCGGAGTCGCCTCTTCACAGTAGACGTTGACACTGGCGTTTTGCGTGTGCTATTTAATTAAGCTGCCAGTTGAGGACCTGTGAGATGTCGATTTCTCCAACTACAGACTCTAATGTACTTGTCTTGTTGCTCAGTTGTGCAGCGGGACCTCCCACTTCTTTTTCTACTCTGGTTAGAGCCTGTTTGTGCTCTCCTCTGAAGGGAGTAGTACACACCGTTGTAGGAAATCTTCAGTTTCTTGGCAATTTCTTGCATTTAATAGCCTTCATTTCTAAGAGCAAGAATAGACTGTCGAGTTTCACATGAAAGTTCTTTTTTTCTGGCCATATTGAGAGTTTAATGGAATCAATGCTCCAGATTCTCAATTAGCTCAAGGAAGGTCAGGTTTATAGATTCTCTAATCAGCCAAATTGTTTTCAGCTGTGCTATCATACTTGCACAAGGGTTTTCAAGGGTATTCTAACCATCCATTAGCCTTCTAACACAGTTAGCAAACACAAAGTACCATAAGAACACTGGAGTGATGGTTGTTGGAAATGGGCCTCTATACACCTATGAAGATATTGCATTACAAACCAGACGTTTGCAGCTAGAATAGTCATTTACCACATTAACAATGAACAGAGTATATTTCTGAATCATTTAATGTTAGCTTCATAGTAAAAAAATGTGCTTTTCTTTAAAAAATAAGGACATTTCTAAGTGACCCTAAACTTTTGAACTGTAGTGTATATACTGTATATTCTTTTATGCTTTCTTTGAAGGCAAAGGATGATCACAAAATATTGATTTGATTTACAATACTCTTTTTGTTAATTCACTCTGCATTTCACTAATTGATAAAATAAAATATATATATATATATATACAGATGTCTGTTTAGAATGCAGATTAACAGAACAACAGAACATAGTATGATTCATGCCACTGTTTTGTCAAAGTGCAGAATATTAACAAACAGCCTGCTCTGAGCCGGCTTCTGTGATGCAGAAAGATTCTTCTTCGACTAGACATAAATCAGGAGTTTGCACAGTCCAAGTGACTTGTTAATCAAATCTACACTTTGTTTTAAAAAGCATCTAGGCTGTTAATGCATACTAATGTCGCAATGAAATAGTATGTAGCAATTAATGATTATAGTATAACTGTCATTTTAGGTAACTGAAAAAAGTTATCATATGTACATGACAAATAACAATATTTCTAGGCTATTTATAACTTGCATCTTGAACTTTTTTCACCAGTTTTCTCCTATGTTGTCTCCATTTACAGTTGTCTCTGAGGTAGTGGGAAGAGACTCACTGCTATGGAGTCTCCTATACACCGCACATGCAAACATGGTTGATTTCTGCTCACATATCTCTATGTAATGCTTGTTCAGAAGTAGCAGCCTTGAGAACATTTTACTGCATGTGAACTCATGCTAACTTGTGCTAAATCCAAGTCCAGAAAACTACACACTGAACTGAATATATATCTCAATGACATATTTCTATCTATCATTCTATCTATCTATCTTTCTATCACCTAAATATCTGTCATTTGTATCTTCATTTTATTCCATTACTTGTGACACTAATGGTGCACCCTGACAGCACACGGATGGCATGCAGATGGCACACACGTACACACAGACACGTACACACCTACATACGGATGGTGTCACACTGACACACAGATGGCAAACAGACATGGACCATGGACCTCACCGGTACCGTTTTTTCCAGTGCTGGCATCACCAAGACTTGTTGAAGGGGGCCTAATGAAGTGACATACCCATTTCTTGCAATTTTGCTGATGTACACAAATACACCTAATTATATCCCCTATAAGGCCATGAAGAAAAAACATATATGAAAAAGGAAAACAACCCTTTACAGAAGGCCAAGTTACAATAAAAATTATATCTTTATTGAAATACATATATCCATTAAAAACAAGGCAGATACAGTACAAGAGAAAAAACGGTAGGACACCCACGGAGAAAAGCCCCTCAGTACAGGGTATAACATAAGATATAATAATATACAAGATATAAAATATTGAAATGTTACTGAAAGTACAAAATAATTCACCTTCCGTATGAGGACAAGTAAAGTACAATAATGATAATGTAGAAAAATATATAAATGAGCAAATAATATAGTGATAATATTAGTGTGAATACATAAGTGCAGGTATATCTAGCACAAAAGTGTGTCCATATCTGCATATAGAAGGCGAAGAGAAATCAAATGACAGTATCTAGCAATGACCACCGGTAAAACATAGGCATTAGTGTTGAGCATTCCGATACTGCAAATATCGGGTATCGGCCGATATTCGCTGTATCGGAATTCCGATACCGAGTTCCGATATTTTTGTGATATCGGAAATCAGAATCGGAAGTTCCTATAAGTTCCCAGGCGTGTGCGGTGCGTATGGTTCCCAGGGTCTGGAGGAGAGGAGACTCTCCTTCAGGCCCTGGGATCCATATTCATGTAAAAAATAAAGAATAAAAATAAAAAATATGGATATACTCACCCCTCCGACGGACCCTGGACCTCAGCGGTGCAACCGGCAGCCTCCGTTCCTAAGAATGCAGTGAGTGTAGGACCTGCGATGACGTCGCGGTCTTGTGATTGGTCGCGTGACCGCTCATGTGACTGCAATGTCATCGAAGGTCCTTCACTCACTGCATTCTTAGGAACGGAGGCAGACGCTTGCACCGGTGAGAGCCAGGGTCCGACGGACGGGTGAGTATATCCATTTTTTTTTTTTTTATTCTTTATTTTTTACATGAATATGGATCCCAGGGCCTGAAGGAGAGTTTCCTCTCCTTCAGACCCTGGGAATCATCCAGGATAGCTTCCGATATTTGTGTCCCATTGACTTGTATTGGTATCGGGTATCGGTATCGGCGATATCCGATATTTTTTGGATGTCGGCCGATCCAATCCGATACTGATACTTTTGAATATCGGAAGGTATCGCTCAACACTAATAGGCATACAAAGCTGAATTAGTATAAATAAGGCATAGTTACCAAGGAGGCACACCCGGGGAACCCACCACACCCGACGCGCGTTTCGCACTGAAATGCTTCATCCAGGGGTGGTTGGGTACTGGCCAGATAGGGTATTTATATATATGGTGACCAATTGCAAAAGGAGAAACAGATAACACCCTCCCATTCACCTGTGGTGAAGCTTATTGTTTGGACACGGACAGCTGTAATGATGACAACAGAATACAGCTTATTTGGTTGCCAGGAAGAATTCACTGCTGACACGGTAATAGATAAAGTCCTCCAAAATAAAGGAACTCGTGCATGCACATATAGCTAGTCTAAGTATTTTACATGGCATCCGAAGACGCCATGTATGTTTCTATGGCAGCAGTTGGAATCGGAATGTCATATCTGGTTAACCACCCATAACGTCATTTCCTGCTGCTGCATGATGTATTGCTATAGCAACCACCAAAAATAAAAGAACCTTGCATAGCGTACAAATACCTGACGTAGCATCCAAAGATGTTGCTATGGTAGCGTCCCAATATAAACTATTACATCCGGCTAGCCGTCCATACCATTGCTTCCTGCTATCACTCAATTTATTTATAAACCATGAGTACTTAAAATCGCACATAAGGTTAAAAAAACCGCAATGTACAATGCTAATTTAATATACAAAAAGGACAAATTTAAAACAAAGAAAACGAAAAAAAAAAAAAACGGAAAAAGACGACACGCAAATAAATAACAACTGTTCCCTGAGAAAAAGCAAACCACTGGATACCAGATTAATCATTAGGACTTGGCTGTGGAGATGAGGCAATAAATTCGAGTAGAATTGGATTTTGTGCACATGGAAAGAAGAATCCAGCTCCAGGAATAAAAAGTATCAAAAATTTATTTAAACATTTTAAAATTTGGAAAACTGCTGACAAAGCGAAAAATTACATCATTTGGATGGAAGCTACCATGTAGTTGCTGGACGCGTTTCGAGCACAAACGGCACTCTTAGACTTCAGTCGTCTAAGAAGTCTAAGAGCGCCGTTTGTGCTCGAAACGCGTCCAGCAACTACATGGTAGCTTCCATCCAAATGATGTAATTTTTCGCTTGTCAGCAGTTTTCCAAATTTTAATATGTTAAAATACATTTTTGATACTTTTTATTCCTAGAGCTGGATTCTTCTTTCCATGTGAACAAGTTTCAACGTCAGACAGAGATGTTTTTTCCTTGCTCGGACATTATGTGGACTACAGACGAATGGTTCTACTAGGTGAGCTGAAAAGTTTTTCTGTTTTTCTAGAATTGAATTCTACTTGATTTAAAAAAAAATACGTTTTTTTTTTTGTAATTTGCTGCTGCATGGATTCAGCTAAATGTTGCCATTTTTATGACCTATTAATAGCCAACAAAACATCAAGAATAAGAAAAATCCTTACACTCCCTACCCTTGTCACCCGTCAGGTCCTTGTCCCCCGTCCGGTCCTTGTCCCATCTGCCTATTGCCATTCATAGCACTAAAATCCTAATGTTTTCCTTGCTAGGCCTAGGCTTACAGGTTTGATGGGCCTGGGAGGGTTCACTTCTGTGTATGCACCCGCAAAGATTACAGTCTATGCAAAGATGTCGTGAGCATGGTCAATGCACATGAATGCAGCTTAAAGGTCCATTTACTCGGATCTACTGGTCACACTACGTGACCACCAATCAGTAAGTGTTTACTGATAGGCGGTTATTTATTAGTCTGTTTACACAGGCAGACAGTGGTTAATGATGTGCACTGATCAGTCTGTAACAATAACTTTTGTTCAGCACAAAATTGTGTTTCACCTGATAAATATAATCATTCTGATCATTTATCGAGTGATCGGCAGACTGTAACATCTGCACTAGTGGAAGAAAAAAAAATCTTATTCCTAAGCTGAGCTATACGGTTGGCATACTGGATATGTCTGCTGCTCATTATTTTGTGTATATTTACAGCAGATTCTGCATTCGAGGCAGGTACTGCCATGTTCAATAACAGGAAACGAAACGCAGTTAAGTTCTGTGAGTGCGTGCTGCAAGGTGACACATGTACGCTGCTGTGTCAGGTCACATCGGATTTCATTTGTAGTGCTGAGCGCAATGAGAACTGACACAACCAGATGCAAAGCAAACAATGCGTCACATAATATCCCATGCATGTTTGTTTTGGGAAGCTAAGAGCGACAGAGGGTTATGAAAAAACCTAGCTGCCCGGAGGGTATGTAAAATCAGATTCAAATCACACTGTTTTTCATGCAGGTAAGGGAAAAACCCTGCTTTCTACTATGTTACTTTCAGCTCGTAAATGGCCAAGATGTAAGGCCATGTTCCCCAACCTACAAAACACTGCCTTAGGTTGGGGAACACGGCCAGCAGGCACACCGTAATGTCATAGTGCTGGGATACACATTACTGCCACGGCACAAGATATAGTGACATAATAAACAAAGATAATACACAAAATGATATGGCCATGTACATATTACGGTCAAGGTGATGCTCAAGAGAGATAATACATTTAATGTATAGAAAATGATAGACACAAATATTGCAAGATGGATCCCATTGATTTTAATGGGGTCAGCTTAGTTTCAGTTAGGGTGTCTGTTATTTTTTTATTGAGAAATGTATAGAATCTGCAATGTAGACACAGAAATCACCACACACACAGTGTTTTTTTTTTTTTTCAGAGTTGGAGTGGTGCTTTAAATTTACCGTACATCCCCTGCTTCCTGTCTTATACTCACCTTATACACACCTCCTGGTGTCTTCATTTGTTATCACCGCCCCTCCCATCAGTTTCCAGCTGTTTGCAACCTGCCGACTGCTCCAGTGTTTGGTGGAGTGAGCCGGAGATCACAACTAGGGATGAGCGGACGGTTCTGGTACCCAACTGAACTGTAGTACAAAGTTCAGTTCAGATACAAGAACTGTACCCAACCTTGAACCTGAACCTGACCCTATTGAAAACAATGGAGACCAAAGTTTGGAGCTGGAAAATCTCTCTCGTCCCCAGACTACTGTACTGGAAAATGGAGTCACTGGAGGAGTCCATGTTTGGAGTTAAGCACCAGATACTAGGTTTTTCGGTACGAATCCTGAACTTTACAGTTCAGGTTCTCTCATCTCTAGACATAACTCGATGCAAGTTGAAGAGAGACTCATTCTGTCTCTCATAGGCTTGCATCGAGAAATTGCGACGTAACTTCTGACTTGCGGGAGAAGTTGCACTCCCAAGATGTCACAGTGGGACTGACGCGGCATTAAAAACAAAGTGAAAATGCCAGAGGGAGAGTGTAAGACAGGGGACTTTAAAGCACCACTCCAGAATTAAAGCACCACTCCACCTCTGAAAGAAAATGCTGGATTGGTGCTTTAATGGATGCTCAGATGGAAATGGGAATCTTGTCTTACAGGATAGAGGAGCTGCACACGGTGATGCCATCTTGGGCCAGTCTCACACGTCCAGATATTTCCGGTACCGGAGCTATCCGTGTCCGTGTGTGCACGGAGGCCATCCGTGTGTCATCCTTGTGCTATCCGTGTGTCCGTATTTATCATCCGTGTGCTGTCCGTGTCCATGTATTGAAACAATTTGTTTCAATTTTAACCCTATGACTTTAAAAGAAGCACATGGACAGCACACGGACAGCACACGGACAGCACACGGATGGCACACGGACAGCATCCGTGTGCGGTACGTGTTTGCACGCACCCATTGACTTTAATGGGTCTGTGTGATCTGTGCGCCCCCACGAACACTGACATGTTTCTGTGTTTTTCAAACGGACACACGGTCCGTGAAAACACGCTGACATCTGCAGAGACACATTTATTTTAATGTGTCTACGTGAGTCAGTGTCTCCGGTACGTGAGAAAACTGTCACCACACGTACCGGAGCCACTGACATGTAAAACCGGCCTTGTAGGGAAACTGCACACAATCACACAGTGGAATTGTGCCACAAAAACAATATACCTAATGTTACTAGTACATTTATTGAGATTTCAGTGTAAAGAAGATGCACGTAGTCATATCACCAGGATAATTTCAAACTAATTCTGCAGCCCAAGGGTAACACACATTGAGAGATGATGGCACAGGAACAATCACATAGCTGCTATACACTTACACATAGTGATATCACAGTGCTGGGATGGTAGACAATGTGACTGATGGTGCAAACACAGACACAAAGTTATATAAGAGGTAATTCACAATGGATCTGCTCATGTATAATGCACTAATTGATGCCGCAGTGCACGGACAGTGCACAAGCTGAAGACTTAGCTGGGAAATAAAATACAGAGATTGTAGTGATGGCACAGCAAATTTAGGCCAAGCTCAGATGAGAGTATATAAATGTCTCTATCCAGAAAAAAAAGACTATTTTCATCCTTATTGTCATCTGTAAGCCATCCATGTGTCATCCATATGGCATCAGTTTTTATACTATACATCAGCATTTAAAAACATTTTCCAGACCAAAAACAGTTACCTATGTTAAAAAATTGCAGTGTATCCATAAAAAACCATATGCAAAACAGATGATCATTATGAGAATTTTTTTTGGACTGCCTATAGACTTTATGGAGCGAATCTCATCCAAAAAACTGAAGTGTCTAATGCATGCAGGGATTTTTTTTCACACAGACACTCAGACCATGTAAAAAACTCTCATGTGAAAAGCCCTATTCAATAGCAGTGGTCCATGTGCTGTGAACATGGAGAGCAAATGTACAAACTGTAAAATATATATGTCAAAACACATTTTCTGTCATGGTTAGTTCACCATTCACTTAGTGCATACTTGAATCCTTACCTTGTAATAACAGGTTAGCACCTACAATGATTTGCTCTTAAAAGGGATGTCTGGCCTTAGGCTACAAGTCTGCAGTCACTCTCTGTGACTACAGACTTGTAAATCCTCACACTGTGCGCGCTTTGAGCTGTGAGGATTCTTCAGGAAGCATCGGTCATGTGACGCTATACACACTCCCGGCCACATTCCAACTAGACTGTTTCTGGCTTCGCTCAGTAATCTTGCATTGAGCAAAGCTGTGCCCTCGTAATCGAAATTTGGCCAGGAGTATACATACCGTATACTTGTAGTCCAGCCACCCGCATCGTAGAATCACATCACAGAGGGACAGCAAAGTTGTAGTTTTAGACCGGACAGACCCTTTAAGTGCTCATTTACAATTGCTACCCCAAAAAATCAGATCAAATGCACATATAGATAATTATTTTATAAAATGTGTTCTTTTTTTTAGATCTGTAAAATATATATTACAATATTTTGAGCTGTATTGTATCTGAGGTGTATTTATTTCATCCCTATTTGTTCCGTTTGTTGTTAAAGGACTATTTTTTTGCTGTTTTTGAAATATGTGCAAATTTGCAAATTAATTTATACAAAAATCTTTTGACCCCTTGCAAATTAGCATTTTTGGCTGTGAATTTTTTCATTTTACATTCCTGTCTTTTAAGAACTACATTATAACCTTTTTTTACTGTTGTTTGTCAGACAAGTTGCATTTTTATTGGCACAATTACATACGTACTATACACTGTACTGAAACATTTTTGTGGGGAATGGGAGGAATAAAGAAAAGCAATTTTGCAATTTTCTTGGCTGTTTTTAAAGTTTTGTTATACTTTCGATAAAAAAAAAGGTAAAAGAAAATACCATAAGATGCAAGTGTAAACGAGCTTTTATCCAGGCCTTTTAATATTTATACTTACTTTATAACTAAAGACTTGATAAAATAAATTGTTTCCAATAAAACATGACTCATTTTGTTAAGGATGTGTTCTTATTGCGAAATGTCAATAAATGCCATTTCCAGAAAAAAATGGCCATATGTTTGTTCAGCTGAATATACAAACCTGACAATCTTCTAACCGTGGCTGGGCTTTGAAATAATTCAAGCAGTATGTGTGCAATCATGCATAATCCTGACTAATGTGATAGATATAATTATTCAATACTTGGAAGCCTTCATTAATGTAGCAATTAATCTGTGAAATAAAATCGTGTGACATTAGAAAATGAAGGCTCTGTTTATACTACATTTGGTTTGTATGTCCAGTGCATACACTAAAAATATATACTGCCGTAATGAAGGTGATATGGACATATGGAGGTGAATAACAGTATGCAATTGTTAAAGAGGACATTTCAACAGTTTTGCATACTGAAATCTCCACATCATGGAATAGTCACTGCGGAGCTGAATATTATGAGTTTTACATTTTTCATTTCTCCTCTTCGTTGTAGAGATATTAGTTTGAAAAGTGTAGGTTACAATTTATGATAAGTGAAAGCAAGCGTTACCTGAGATTCTTCTCTAGGTGGGCGTGTACTTTTTCCCCTGTAGGAAGATGTTCAATCATAAGCAGTTAGCAACATACATAGAAAAAAAGAACACACCCCCAAAATAGCTTAGAACAGGCTTTCTCATGTCAGACATGTAATGACAAACAGACTGATCTCTTGTATGATCTCACCTTAGAGCTGAGTGCAATTCTAAAGTAATGGGAGAAGAGCAAAGTTGAGTTTGGTGAGTAACATAACATCTTCCAGCTTTCATTATACTGCAGCCAGTGTGGTGGTAGGAGCAATGCAGCAGTGTTTTGTCGCATTACAAGCACATCTGCAACTGTAGCTCTTCTTTTACGGTACTACTACTTTGATGGTATTCCCCTACCCCGACATTGCCTGCCATGATGAAAGCTGAAAGGTGTTTGTAACCACATTTATCTCTTTTCTGCTTTTAGAACTTTGTTATCACACACAGCTCTGCAAGGAGATCAATGACTATCTATCATTACATGACCCACACAGAGAAACATGCTCCAAACTGTCATGGGGGCATGTTCTTTTTTCCCTATATGTTTCTGCCTGCTTATGATTGGCCAACTGAATGCAGGGGAAGAAGTACACATCCCCAGAGGAAAATCCAGAAAACTCAAACGATTTTTTTCTCACTTGCCATCTCTGTGCAATCCATTTACAGTTTCCTATGTTACAGAATTACCATGTTTCCAAAAGTATTGGGTGCTATTCAATTGGAATCCTAATTTTTTTTTTGCTCACCTATAGACTCAAATGGGCGAGTCGCTTCAGATTTCTAGAAGAAACAAGTTGCATTCCATGATATCACACAATTGAATAACATCGGCCAGAGTGCGGTCCAATCTTTTATAAACAAAAGTTAAGACCGAAAAAATGGTCACAATTAGAAATAATTGAGTTATTTAGAATTTTCTACAGAAACAATATAATTTCATGGAATTTCATAAGGAATGGCGTAATGACATTCTTACTTAGTCATCCTATCCCTTAATTAAACTCTACTAGGGGAACTTTTTTTTAAGCCTATGTAATGCTTTTGATATTTAATCTGTTAAAAAGAATAAAAGAAAAATAATAGCAGAAAACAGGGAATTAGGCAATTGTGTTCCTAGTAGTGATGAGCGAATGTGCTCGGATACCGTCTTATCTGAGCATGCTCAGGTGTTATCCGAGTATCTGGAAGTGCTCATATATTATGTTAGCGTCCCTATGGCTATATGATTTGTAGCTGTTAGACAGTCTCAACCCACATGAGGATTGCATGTTTTTTGGGAATCTCCTCCTGTGTTGAGGCTGTTAAACACTGCAAATCATGTATCCGCAGGGACTCGAGCATATTATTCGAGCACGCCCAAAAGATACTCGGATAATACCGAGCATGCTTGGATAAGATGTTATCTGAGCACGTTCGCTCATTACTACTTCGTAGGCAAGACTTGCAAATATATGCATAACAGAATAAGTTGTACCATTTAACTCCTTTTGCACCGGGAAGGGTGATTGAATCAGTGAAATCTGTTGCACTCCCCTTCTTGTTACCGCCTTCTTTCTCACACCCTTTAGCGATGCACATTTGCACTTATGTTAATTGAATTCCTGTAAATTATCTGGCCTGCTTGAACAGAGCAGACTCTAGACTTGACTATCTCAACTGCTTCTTCCAGGAGGCAAAGAAATAATTGGTCTTTAACGAGGAAGTACATGTGAAATTGAACATGAAAACCTTTTGCTGATTTAAGAAACAAAATAGACAGCTTAGAATGTGATATAGAAAGTGCAGAGTAACTAAGCCTTGATGACAATATCACTATTCCTTGATGAGGGCAACATAAAGTCACTGGTTCATCTATTCTAAAAATTGGAATCCAGTCTGATTAGGCAGCATTTGGCATTGTGCCTCGCATTAGTCAGTTAATGCTGTGCTTATTCTAGATGTACTTAATGAAGGCAGCCTGCGTGACTTGATTTTCAAGAGACGACTTTACCCACAGACAATGCCTGATTTTATAAGCTATATGTTTAAAACTAATTGTCTTGATCTTTTGCTAAAGTAGAGAAATTGGATAAAAAGGAAAAAAGCCTTTGAAGTTATATATGTATATTTTGCATAATACTTTGAGGGTTTTTATTTAATACAGGTTTTTTGATTATTCAGATACTAGGAATCAAGGTCAGTTCATTTTCTCTTAATGTCTACACACAATGGATTTTAGAAATCGAATGCATCTGTTATGTGAATTTGGTTTGGTCCATTAATAGAAATGCAGTTTCTGAATATTCATTAATGAATGTTAAAGGAGATTGCATTGTACCTATTGGCATAAATTATATTGATTGCAAACAAGCACAGATTGTTTATATGCCAAAAAACCCACTTGTATGACATTGTTTATTAGGTGCCATCATATAGAACAATACTCTCGTTTTGATCCCCCACACAAACGTCCTCCCCTCATTGTCTAGAAAAAAATATATAAATTGAAAATAAATTATACACATTCCATTTAAAGGGAACCTGTCACCTGAATTTGGCGGCACAGGTTTGCGGTCATATGGGCGGGGTTTTCGGGTGTTTGATTCACCCTTTCCTTACCCGCTGGCTGCATGCTGGCCGAAATATTGGATTGAAGTTCATGCTGTGTCCTCCGTAGTACACTCCTGCGCAAGGCAAGACTGCCTTGCGCAGGCGTGTACTACGGAGGACACAGCATGAACTTCAATCCAATATTGTGGCCAGCATGCACCCAGCGGGTAAGAAAAGGGTGAATCAAACACCCGAAAACCCCACCCATATGACCGCAAACCTGTCCCGCCAAATTCAGGTGACAGGTTCCCTTTAATGCTGACATACTTGGCTTCAACTGGCATCACTTGGTGACTGACATACCAATTGTTAGACATCCAGACACATTTTAGCCAGCCATATTCTTGCTGCAGCTGTTCTGATTTAGGCTACGTTTCCACCAGAGGCGTAGCTAGGCTTTCAACTTAGGGGGGCGAAACACCTGAGTGGGCCCCTAACCATCTAACCCTGATTACAGCTACGGTTGCGCACTCTAATTGTGAATATATTGGAACCTCAGAATATGACCGCGCTGTTATTGAAAATAAATCTATATACAAAAACGAACATTGACTTTACCGCCATATTGTGACCATATGCAACTTTGATGGTCACAATACTCTGAGTGCCCCTATAACAATAATGCTTCAGTGCCCACTTAACATTTAATAATGTCCCCTAAGTTCCCCCGTGTACTGCTCCATTATACACAGTATGGTGAGCTTTAGGGTATGTGCCCACATTGCGCATTCTGCTGCGGATTTTTCTGCAGCGGATTTGGAAAATCCACAGTGCAAAACCACTGCGGTTTTCACTGCGGATTTTCCCGCGGTTTCTTCTGCGGATTCCTGACATGCTGCGTTTCCGCGCGGATTTTTCCGCAGCATGTGCACAGCGGGTTTTTTTTCCCATAGGTTTACATGGTACTGTAAACTTGGGGAAAACTGCTGCGGATCCGCAGCGTCGGATCCGCAGCAAAATCCGCAGCGTGTGCACATACCCTAGGACTTCCATATACACAGTCTAAGGCCCCCACAGCTCCCCTATCCCTATACACCGTATGATGTTCCCACTGCTCCCCTTTACACAGTATGATGTTCCCACTGCTCCCCTATAGATAGTATGAGCCCAATGCTCCCCTATAAACAGTATAATGCTGACAGAACTCCACTATAGAAAGTATAATGCCCCCCAGAGCTCCCCTATATACAGTGTAATGGGCCAACAGCTCCCATATGCACAATATGCCTTCACAGTTCCCTATACACAGTATGATGGGCCCGCAGCTCCCTTATACACAGTGTGATGGGCCCGCAGATCCCTTATACACAGTATGATGGGCATGCAGCTCCTGTACAAACAGTATGATGGACTATCAGCTCCCCTATACACAGCATGATGGGCCCACAGCTCCCCTATACACAGTATGATGGGCCCGCAGATCCCTTATACACAGTGTGATGGGCCCGCAGCTCCGTATACACAGTATGATTGGCCTGCAGCTCCCGTATACACAGTATGATGGACCCGCAGCTCCCTTATACACAGTATGATGGGCCCGCAGCTCCACTATACACAGTATGATGGGCCCGTAGCTCCCTTATACACAGTATGATGGGTCCACAGCTCCCCTATACACAGTATGATTGGCCCGCAGCTCCCTTATACACAGTATGATGGGCCCGTAGCTCCCTTATACACAGTATGATGGGTCCACAGCTCCCCTATACACAGTATGATGGGCCCGCAGCTCCCTTATACACAGTATGATGGGCCCGCAGATCCCTTATACACTGTCTAATGGGCCCGCAGCTCCCTTGTACACAGAATGATTGGCCCTCAGCTCCCGGACAAACAGTATGATGGGTCCGCAGCTCCCGTATACACAGTATGATGGACCCGCAGCTCCCTTATACACAGTATGATGGGCCCGCAGCTCCCTTATTCACAGTATGATGGGCCCGCAGATCCCTTATACACAGTATGATGGGCCCGCAGATCCCTTATACACAGTATGATGGGCCCGCAGATCCCTTATACACAGTATGATGGGCATGCAGCTCCCGTACAAACAGTATGATAGACTATCAGCTCCCCTATACACAGTATGATGGGCCCGCAGCTCCCTTATACACAGTGTGATGGGCCTGCAGCTCCCATACAAACAGTATGATGGACTCACAGCTTCGTTATACATAGTATGATGGACCCGCAGCTCCCGTATACACAGTATGATTGGCCTGCAGCTCCCGTATACACAGTATGATGGGCCCACAGCTCCCTTATACACAGTATGATGGGCCCACAGCTCCCTTATACACAGTATGATGGGCCCGCAGCTCCCTTATACACAGTATGATGATCCCGCAGCTCCCATATACACAGTATGATGGACCCCCAGCTCCCTTATATACAGTATGATAGGCCCGCAGCTCCCGTATACACAGTATGATGGACTCACAGCTTCCTTATACACAGTATGATGGACTCACAGCTCCCTGTCATGATTTGGATGCCCCGGTCATTTACTCATCCTCCTGCGTAGTCACTATTTTGTGGCACTGCTGCAGTCCCAGTGCTCAAACTTGTGAGCGCAGCTTCGGACAGGCCAGAAGTTAGAAGCTATGTCACAAGCGCTCAATGTAAGACTATGAGGCTATGTGCACTTTTTGCGGATTTACCGCAGATTTCCTGTGTTTTTTGTGTAGATTTCACCTGCGTTTTGCCACCTGCGGATTCCTATACAGGAGCAGGTGTAAAACGCTGTGGAATCCGCACAAAGAATTGACATGCTATGGAAAATACAACGCAGCATTTCTGCACGGTATTTTCCGCAACATGGGCACTGAGGATTTGGTTTTCCATAGGTTTACATGGCACTGTAAACCAGATGGAAAACTGATGCGAATCCGCAGCGGCTAATCCGCACCGTGTGCACATAGCCTGAGAGTGAGAAAGAGGCCAGAACGAGGATCCCACAGACTCACATTGATTAGTGACCTCTGCGCTGCTCCATGAAACACTGGAGCCTCGGACAGGCCACAAACTGCAGGAGACGGAGCCGAGCGGAGACTAAAACAGATGAAAACACCAGAAGGTGAGTATCAGACAGAGGGCAGGGGATGGGGATTTTCAGCACCGCTCCAGTAATGAAATAAATAATAATGCTGCAGTGGTGCTGTAAATGTGATGCAGCTCTTGGTTACTGTATGGGGGCTTCATATACTAATACTCATAATAGACCCAGGTGGTACGTATCAAAAGCCCCCGACCCCCCCATCTCCAGCCTCCCCAGACATATAATATCATAACAAAACATTATAATATTCAGCCCCCAGTGACCTGTCCCCCCTCCCCCACTTCAGCCCCAATACCCCATCAGCTCACATCCACCTCTCAGTGCCCTGTCCCACCTCACCCACCTTTTGCCCTCACAACACCCAAATGGTCTCACATTCACCCCAGTACCCTGTCCCCCCTCACTCACTTTCAGCCCCCACAATACCCCAGCGGTCTCACAGTGACATACCTGAATTTAATAAATTTAATAAGTTCCATCCCCAGCACTTACTGATAACGTTTGCACTGCAGGCAGGACCAGGAAGTGTGAGTGAAATGCAAGGTGGGCACTAGGACCCAGCGTGCCTGAGCCAATCCCAGCGTGCACAGAGTGAAGAAAACTGCAGCCATGGGAAAAGCTGCATGATCAGGTCAGACGGGCGAAACCATTCACTGCAGGAGGGAGACTCTGCAGCCGCCACTGTGCTAGCAGCGTGCAGAGTCTTCCTCAGACGGGAGCAGACATTATGCTGCTCTGCTCCTATGCGGTGTTCTGCCTCGTCACAGAAGTGGCCCTGCCCTGGCTCCCAGTGGGCCCCTTCATGTGACAGGGTCCTAGGCGACGGCCCCCTCTGCCCCCCCCCAGTAGCTACACTACTGGTTTCCACGATGAGTGTATAGTGAGTTTTTGATGATGCAGGTTTCCTGCACCTATTAGGTTAATCAAGTTACTTATGTTTCTTTCAATGTGTATTTGAGTGCAATTTTTAAATGCATTTTTATTGCGTTGTTGACACTGCATTTGTCTCCTGATGGTGTGCTATGTTTTAAATTAAGCTGCTTTGTTTTTGATACTTCCTGGCATTTGACTTTGATACAGTCATGTGCAGATTATATACATTTTTGCATTTAATGCAATTAATGCAAATTGTATGAGGAAAATCCATACATAAAACTCAGCATACTTGAGAGAGAAATCAGCATGTTACAAATTTGAAACGCACCGCAGAGCAGTTTACACTGAGTACAGAAAAAGAACAGTGGGCAGGAGATTTCTTTAACCCCTTAAGGACTGCCGATATGCCTATATGCCTATATGCCGATATGGTGGCAGTTAAGGAGCCTTATTCCTCAGCACTGCTTTTTAATGGCACTTGCTAACTAAGTGTATAGTGCCCCACAGCGTCGGAAAATCTCCGGCGTCTCAGCTACAGGGGATAGCTGAGACCCTGGAGAACATGATTTAGGTCAGTTTTTACCGTTCCAGTCTGGTGCAAAAAAAAAGTCAGCTTTTCCATTAATTTCTCTCTCCTCTGAATATGATCTAGCACATCAGAGGAGAGAAAAATGGGGTCCCCCGAGCCCCTCTGGTACCTCCGCCATTCCCGGACCCTCCTGCTCCATCCCCAGGCCCTCCGAGTCTTCTTCCTGGATGAAAATGGTGAGCACATGCACAGTGGTGCGCCCAACGAGATCTGCCAGCCAGTACCCAACAACAGTAGGATATTTTTCCTATTGGTTTATTTTGATCACTGTAATAGACCCTATCGCAGTGATCAAAATTAAAAAAATTAAATCAAACTCCCTATGTCACCAACTTAGGTAAAAATGATAAAATACTTAATTTTTTATTTTTTCCATTGTTTGCTGTTAAGGTTGGGGTTAGAGCTAGGCACAGTCAGACTGACCCACCAGAGAACCAGAGGATTCTCCGGTGGGCCTAGGCACTGACACCTGCTGGCATATTGGCCAGCAGCTGCCTAGGGCCCACACTGCTCCAGGGGCCCCCCAGCCAGTGGCGTGTCACTAATAATGGCACACCTAGCTACTATGGGGCCCATGAGTCAAGGGGGGCCCTCCCAGTGCTAGAGAGCAGCATCTGGAGACAGGAGCCTGTCCCTGCTGATAAAGAGAAATGAATATTCACGCTTCCCTATGCTCCCATGGACGTGGAGAGGAGTGAATACCATTTCACTTTAACAGCGGGCAGCGTTAGCTGCAGGCTGAGGCTAACACTGCTCACCAATGCTGCTGAATTGGGGCCCTGGAGGTGGGCACCTAAAGGGCAGCAAACCCTGATAGCGATCCCTGCAGCTTGGGACCGGAGTGGAGCTGCAGGGATCCGGCGACATCCTTCCTGCCCGGCACTTCCTGTCTGACTCAATGTGGCTGGATAATGTCATCATTCAGCACCGCTCTTTCAGAGAGGAAGCTGCCAGGATGTGCTGCAGCTGCTGGGAACATGGGGAGAGGTGAGTGGGTGCTGTGTGTGTCTCTCTGCCTGCCTGCGTGTGTGAGGCTTTGTGTGTATGTGGTGCGGTGCTTGGTGTGTGTGTGTGAGAGAGATGCAGTACTGTCAGTGTGTGGTGCTGTATATGTGATAGTGGTGTTGTATGTGTGTGTATTGGAGATATTGTAGATTGGCAATGATGTGGGTGATGGAGATTATGGGAGAGAAGGCAATGATGGTGGCGGGAGGCAATGATGGTGGTGCAGGAGGCAATGATGGAGGTGTTGGACTGGTAAACAGCAATAGCACAAAAAGAAGATTCAGGGATCCTCCAAAAAATTCAGAAAAACAGCAAAAAGGCAGAGATGCTTACCTGCCTAGGCCTCCAAACAAATGCGCTATCAGGATGCAGTGGACCCATGTGGTTAAGTTAGCGGCAACACAGGTGCATTTGTTTGGAGGCCTAGGCAGGTAAGCATCTCTGCCTTTTTGCTGTTCTTAGGTGTTGGAATGGGCAATGATGGGGGGTGGTGGAGGAGAAAGCAATAATGGTTGTGGTGTAAAGGACAAAGATGGTAGTGGTGGAAAGGACAAATAGGTGGCTACATTATATTCTGAGGAGGGGTTGCATTATACTATATGAGGGGGGCTGCATTATGCCATATGAGGGTGCCTCATTATATTCTATGGGGAGGCTGAATTATACCTTATGAGAGGGTTGCATTATATTTTGTGGGGTGCTGTATTATACCCTATGAGGGTGGCTGCATTATATTCCATGAGGGAGGCTACATTATATTCTATGAGGGGGACCTACTTTATTTTCTTTGAGGGGGCTACTCCAACCCCTGCTACATAATTAAGATGTGTACTACCTTATATTATACCCTGATATTAGCGTGTTTTACCACACAATTGATGGTCTTGAATTTATTTCTATGTAGCTACATAGTGGGCCCCAAGAATGATTTTCTCTGGTGGGCCCAAGGTGCTCCAGTCCGATGCTGGACTGGATGCTAGGTAATTATAAGCAATTATTTCTCTGTACTTAGCATTTTTCTTCTACATCATCCAGGTGTTTGAATTTTCACATTTTTTTGCATTCAACATGAACCAATAATTAGTAAACTCTATGGGAGAAAACATGCTGAGATACTAAAGCTAAAAAAATATGTTCGATAGCTCCCAAAATATTACAAAACCTGCCCAATAGGGGGTGAATCCTCTTCTGCTCTCTGTAGAATTTTAATTCCATCTATTTATTTTGAGCTGAAATATGTCTCACAGCATAACACATTATTTAGAACTAATCTGGTATTAAAATTAAGCCCACACCATGCAAACCCACAATTATGGAAGGCTACCTGTTACTCATACAAGCTACAATTTTTCTTTATTATATGTTAAGCAAAATCTGAAATGTAAGCTTATAAATGTATGGTTTTTACAAAAACTTTCATTTTCAGTAATCGATTTCAACACAACCATTCAATGATAATTATTTTAAGTTGAATTACCTTACTTATTCATGATTTTCTTCATAACTTTAAATTTTTGGACCCCAAAGTAAAATATTATTAAATTAAAACACCGATGTCTCTTTTATGGCAATGTGGTCTTTTCATGCCAACAAACATCAAAGTCAGAGTGTAGCCCTTTTGTTTGCTTATTCCCAGGATTCCCTATACAACCCGTAATATAGGTTTATATCAGATGCCCCAATATAGTTTACAATCTTACAAGATTACACTTTTAGGCTGACCAATTATTAACCCCTTTACCCCAAAGAGTTGTTTGCATATTAATGACCCGGCCAATTTTTACAATTCTGACCACTGTCCTTTTTATGAGGTTATAACTCTGGAACATTTCCATGGATCCCAGTGATTCTGACACTGTTTTCTCATGACACATTGTACTTCATGATAGTGGTAAAATTTCTATGTCTATATACCCAAAATGACACCATTCTAAAAACTGCACCCCTCAAGGTGCTCAAAAACACATTCAAGAAGTTTATTAACCCTTCAGGTGCTTCATAGGAATTTTTTGAATGTTTAAAAAAAAAATTAACATTTAACTTTTTTTCACAAAAATGTTTTTCTTCAGATCCAATTTGCTTTATTTTACCAAGGGTAACAGGAAAATTGGACCCCAAAACTTGTGCAATTTGTCCTGAGTTAGCTGATACCCCATATGTGGGAGAAAACTACTGTTTGGGTGCATGGTAGAGCTTGGAAGGGAAGGAGCGCCGTTTGACTTTTCAATGCAAAATTGTCTGGAATTGAGATCGGACGCCATGTCGCGTTTGCAGAGCCCCTGATGTGCCTAAACAGTGGAAACCCCCACAAATGATGCCATTTTGGAAAGTAGACCCCCTAAGG
This sequence comes from Ranitomeya variabilis, assembly GCF_051348905.1. NCBI lineage: Eukaryota > Metazoa > Chordata > Amphibia > Anura > Dendrobatidae > Ranitomeya > Ranitomeya variabilis. Next base: position 199,552,553 of record NC_135236.1, read on the forward strand.
AACTTATCTAGATTTGTGGTGAGCTCTTTTGAACCCCAAAATGCTTCACAGAAGTTTATAATGTAGAGCCATAAAATTAAAATTTTCACAAAAATGATCTTTTTGACCACAATTTTTTATTTTTCCAAGGGTAACAGGAGAAATTGGACACCAAAAGTTGTTATGCAATTTGTCATGAGTATGCTGATACCCCATATATGGGGGTAAACCACTGTTTGGGCACATGGCAGAGGGAAGGAGCTCCGTTTGACTTTTCAATGCAAAATTGGCTGGAATTGAGATCAAACGCCATGTCACGTTTGGAGAGCCCCTGATGTGCCTAAACAGTGGACACCCCCAAATTCTAACACCAAACCTAACCCCAACACACCCCTAACTCTAATCCCAACCCTAACCACAAACCTAACCCTAACACACCCCTAACCCTAATTCCAACCCTAACCATATCCCTGACCTCAAACCAAACCTAACCCTAACACACCCCTAAGCCTAAACCCAACCCTAACCCTACTCCCAATGGTAACCCTAACCATAAATTTATCCCCAACCCTAATCCTAACTTTAGCCCCAACCCTAACCCTAACTTTAGCCCCAACCCTAACTCTAACTTTAGCCCCAACCCTAACCCCAACGTTAGCCCCAACCCTAACCCTAAATTTACCCTCAACCCTAACCCTAACCCCAACCCTAACCCTAATGGGAAAAAATAAATAAATACTTTTTTAATTTTATTATGTTTCCCTAACTAAGGGGGTGATAAAGAGAGGTTTGATTTACTATTTATAGTGGGTTTTTATGTTTGGCAGCTGTCCAATGCTAAAAGACGTTTTTTATTGCAAAAAGTAGTTTTTGGATCACCACATTTTGAGAGCTATAATTTTTCCATATTTCAGCCCACAGAGTCATGTGAGGTCATGTTTTTTGCAGGATGACTTGACGTTCCATTTTGGGGCACATGACATTTTTTTATTGCTTTTTATTCCAATTTTTTGGAGGCAGAATGAACAGCAATTATTATTATTATTCATGAATTTCTTTTGGGGGGGACATTTACACCGTTCCTTGTGTGGTTAAATTGATAAAGCAGTTTTATAATTTGGGTTAGTACGAGGACAGCGATACCTCATTATATCTTTATGCTTTGGCACTTTTTTACAATAAAAACTTTTTTATATGAAAAATAATTATTTTTGCATCCCTTTATTCTAAGAGCAGTAACTTTTTTATTTTCCTGGTGATGGAGCTATATGGCTACTAGTTTATTGTGGGACAAGATGACGTTTTCAGCGGTACCACGTATATTAATATCCCTCTTTTTGATCGCGTGTTATTTCCCTTTTTATTCGGCAGTATGATGATAAAGCATTGTTTTTTTGGCTTTTTTTTTTTAATGGTGTTCACTGAAGGGGTTAACTAGTGGGACTGATTTATAGGTCGAGTCATTACAGACGCAGCGATACCAACCAAATATGTGTACTTTTATTATTTAGATTTTTTTATTCAAATATTGATTTAATGATAGAATAAATATTGATTATTTATTATTATTTATTATTATTTTTTATTATTTTTTTTAAATATTTTTACAATTATTTAATTTTTTTTATTTCGTTCTTACTTTTACACTGTGTTCCAGTTTGGGACACTCATTTTGTGAAGGCTGATCGCTTCTATAGCATGCAAATCTGCATGCTATAGAAGCTGTCAGTGCTGCAGCTTCTTTGCACTAACCTTAGAGACTTCCTGACATGCACTGCGCATGACAGGAAGTCTCTCAGCTCTGGAGACCCGGATGTCATCATGACGACATCAGGTCTCCATGGCAGCGATCGGGTCTCCGCAGTATGCCGTGGGGTCTCAGGTTCAAAGGTAGAGGGGCTGTCAGAGCTGACAGCCCCTCTGCCTGCTCCCGGAATGCTCGCAGTATTCCGGGGGTTAAAGTGCTGGGAGCGGTCTGTGACCACTCCTGGCTCTTAGTGCCGGGTGTCAGCTGTGGTAATCAGCTGACACCCTGCCCTGATCAGCCGCACACCATCCGTGTGCGCGGTCGATCGGCTATGACGTACTATCCATGGTCAAACGGGCCCACCCCACCTGGACTGGATAGTACGTCGGATGTCAGAAAGGGGTTAAATATATTGGAATGGAACTTTTTACCTATTTGAATCTATTTCTAAAGCTGCAAATCTTGCCTAGAATTTTTTTCAACCATTTTTCCTATAAATCGACTTCTATACATGGTTTAACCCCTTCACCCGAAGCCTGTTTTCACCTTCCTGATCAGGCCAATTTTTACAATTCTGACCACTGTGACTTTATGAGGTGATAACTAGTGTTGAGCATTCCGATACTGCAAATATCGGGTATCGGCCGATATTCGCTGTATCGGAATTCCGATACCGAGTTCCGATATTTTTGCGATATCGGGAATCGGGATCCAAATTTATGTAAAAAATAAAGAATAAAAATAAAAAATATCGATATACTCACCCACCGACGGCCCCTGGCTCGCAGCGGTGCAACCGGCAGCCTCCGTTCCTAAGAATGCAGTGAGTGTAGGACCTGCGATGACGTCGCGGTCTTGTGATTGGTCGCGTGACCGCTCATGTGACCGCTCACGTGACCGCGACGTCATCGAAGGTCCTTCACTCTCTGCATTCTTAGGAACGGAGGCAGACACTTGCAGCGGTGCCAGCCAGGGCTCGGCCGAGGGTGAGTATATCCATATTTTTTATTCTTTATTTTTTACATGAATATGGATCCCAGGGCCTGAAGGAGAGTTTCCTCTCCTTCAGACCCTGGGAACCATCCAGGATCACTTCCGATATTTGTGTTCCATTGACTTGTATTGGTATCGGGTATCGGTATCGGCGATATCCGATATTTTTTGGATATCGGCCGATCCAATTTGATACCGATACTTTCAAATATCGGAAGGTATCGCTCAACACTAGTCATAACTCTAGAACACTTCAACGGATCCCGGTGACTCTGAGAATGTTTTCTCATGACATATTGTACATTATGGTAGTGGAAAAATTTCTTTGATATGACTTGCATTTATTTGTTAAAAAAAGAAAATTTGGCAAAAATGTTGAAAATTTTGCAATTTTCAAAATTTTAATTGTTATGCCCTTAAATCAGGGAGTCATATCGCACAAAATAGTTAATAAATAACATTTTACACAGCATAATCTTGCTAGGGAGTTATAAAGGTTAAATGTGACCAGCGATTTCTAATTTTTGCAACACCATTTTTTCTTAGGGACCACATCACATTTGAAGTCACTTTCAGGGGTCTATATGATAGAAAATTTCTCTTTTTTACAACAAAATTTGCAAAACCATTTTTTAGGGACCACCTCACATTTGAAGTGATTGTGAGGGGCCTATATGACAGAAAATACCCAAAAATGACACCATTCGAAAAACTGCACCCTCAAGGTACTGAAAACTATATTCAATAAGTTTATTAACCCTTCAGGTACTTCACAGAAATTTTTGGAATGTGGAAGAAAAAAATAAACATTTTACTTTTTTTCACAAAATTTTCCCTTTAAACCTATTTTTTATTACTTTCACAAGGGTAACGGGAGAAAATGGACTGTACATTTTGTTGTGCAATTTCTCCTGAATGCGCAGATACCCCATATGTGGGGGAATATTACTGTTTGGGTGCACGGCAGGGCTTGGAAGGAAAGGAGTGCCATTTGACTTTTTGAAAGTAAAATATGCTGGAATAATTAGCGATTGCCATGTGGCATTTGGAGAGTCCCTGATGTGCCTAAACAGTGGAAACCCCCCATAATTAACATCATTTTGGAAACTAGACTCCTTATGGAAAATACCTAGATGTGCATTGAGCACTTTGAACCCACAGATGCTTCACAGAAGTTTACGACGTTGAGCAGTGGAAATAAAAAAGATCACATTTTTCCAAAATACATATTTTTTAGCTCCATATTTTGCATTTTCATAACGATAACAGGTGAAATTGCTCCAAACAATTTGTTGTGCAATTTCTCCTGAGTACAACGATACCCTATATGTGGGGGAATGCTACTTTTTGAGCGCACAGCAGAGCTTGGAAGGGAAGAAGCTCCATTTGACTTTTTGAATGTTAAATTTACTGGAATAATTAGCAAATGCCATGTCGCATTTGGAGAGCCCTTGATGTGCCTAAACAATGGACCCCCCCCTCAAGTGACCCCATTTTGGAAATTATAACCCTTTAGGAATTCATCTACAGTAGTGACGATTTGGACTCCATGTGTGTTTTCCAGAAACAAGCATCAGTGGATGTTGCTGAGTGAAAATTGCAAACTGCTGCTGTAGTGACCAGTACGTTGTAGTGACCAGTACATTATGCCCCAAGGGATCAACTCACTATAATGAGTCCGTCTGGCCTCTGTTCAGTGGTGTCCTTTTCAGAAGTACATAAAACTGTGGCCGGCAGCACTTTTATGCAATCCTAAAAAGACAGACACCGCCGGATCACAGGTCAGACGGGGGACACAGTGCCTCTTTCTGCCTCATTATAGGGAATCTTCCTCCGGGGGTTCTGACTAAATCACGTATTTCAGAGATTTACACAGAAACCCCAGAGTAAGCGACCAGCGCAGAGCGCATGATAAATGTGTGTTGAGGCTTACTGCGATCTTTGGGAGGCTGAATGAAAAAAAATCAACAGCAGGTCGAGAACTGGTTTTATTTATTTTTCACTCCGTTCCTCATGCGGTATAAGTGATTAGGCAACTTTATTCTTCAGGTCGGTGTGATTGCAGCGATACCAGATTTATATCAGGTTTTTATGTTTGACAGCTGTCACATGCTAAAAGACGCTTTTTATTTCTAAAACTACAGCAATTTTTACATCACGATATTTTGAGTGGTATCATTTTTTCATATTTCGGCCGACAGAGTCATGTGAGGGCATGATTTTTGCGGGATGAGCTGCTGTTTTAATTGGTACCATTTTTTGGGCACATGACATTTTTCGATTGTTTTCTATTCCGATTTTTGGGAGACAGAATGAACAAAAACCAGCAATTCAGGAACTGCTTTTTTTTTTTATACCGTTCTGTGTGTGGTAAAATTTACAAGGCAGCTTTATTCTTCGAGTAGGTATAATTACAGCGATACCACAGTTATATCTTTTTTTACGTTTTGTCGCTTTTACACAATAAAAACTATTTTATAAAAAAAACTATTATTTTTGCATCACTTTATTCTGAGAGCTATAACTTTTTTATTTTTATGCTGATTGAGCTGTATGGCAGCTTATTTTTTGCGAGACACAATGACATTTTCAGCTGTACCATTTTTATTTACATCTGTCTTTTTGATCGCGTTTTATTTCACTTTTTGTTCAGTGGTATTAAAAAGCATTGTTTTTTGCCTCATTTCTTTTTTTTTTTTACCCGTGTTCACTGAACGGGGTTAATTAGTGGAATAATTTTATAGAGAGGGTCGTTACAGGCGCAACGATAGCAAATATGTGTACTTTTATAGTTCTTTTTTATTTACATAAATAAATGTATTTATTGGAAAAATATTTTTTTCTTCATTTTTTCTTTGTTTAGGAATTTTAAAGAATATATTTTTACATATTTTAATATATTTTTTTAAACTTTTCTACAATGTCCTAGGATGCGACATCACTAATGTTAGATCGCTGATCTGACACTCTGCACAGCAGACTGATCAGGATCTGACGGGCAAGGAAGGAGGCATGCTGGCACTTAGGCTGGGTTCACACTGCGTTGAACCCGTCCGTTAGATGGACTACGTTACACCACGGCATAAACGCGGTGTAACGTAGTCCTTAACGGCCGCCATGAATTCCTATGTCGGCCGCATCTGTGCCGTCATTGAGTGATGGACCCTGAGACGCGGGCTGCAGCGTTTCCGGGTCCGTCACTGCTAGCGCTAGCGCAGATAGAGCTAGCAGATGCTCTATCTGCGCTAGTGATGGTGCCAAGTCGGCACTTGCGTTACAGCAGACCGTTTAACGTATGTGTTGAACAGACTGCTGTAACGCAGTGTGAACCCAGCTTTACTTTCACCAGGCGCTCACAAGCCACCTCCAGGACCCAGAAAGACCCTGCTGCCATCTTGGTGCCGGTGCATTAGAACAACGAGATCACATTCCGTTGTTCTGAGAGAAGCGTGCAGGGAGGGGGCTTCTCTATCCACTGTCACTACTGACAGCGGCATCAGAGGGGTTAAACATCCACGATCGGTGGGCATTGCTGCGGGTTGTTAGCTGTCACATACAGCTGACACATGCACCTGATTGCTGCGGCACTCATCATGAGGCTGCGGGATAGCGGCGCCGTACTGGTACTGCTGTTTGCAGGAACGCACATCCCACAGAGCAGTACTAGTATGGCACATGTCGGAAGGGGTTAGTTACCATAACTGTCCTTTTCTGTGTTTTAATCCCAGAAATGCAAGTGGATAATATGTGAAATTATGCTCCTGATCCAGAATATGACATTCAGTCTAATGGATCGCTGGACCTTGTTGCCTGTAGAGAGAGATTAGAGCATGACCTGCAGATTGACCAACATTTGAGATACTTGTCATACATTATATTTCAAAGCTAATGCACAATATTGTAATATTAATGGGAATCTGTCATCAGGTTTTTGAAATGTAAGCTGAAGACAGCATGCTGTAATGATTAAACACAAAGTTCAGCAATGCCTCTCTTATCAAGCTCCTAGGTTTTGTTTGCTTCTAATGATTATTTTTGCACCAGGAGCTTATCATTGCTGGGAAACAGCATTGCCTGTCTCCGACATGTCCTCTCCATTAATAGGCACCTCACTGTCTATGGTAGTTGTATATTGAGAGCCTGGTGTGGGCGGGGTCAGCTTCCTCAGCTCTGCTTCATGTTAAATCTAAAAGCCCTGATTGTGTCAAGAATGGCTGCACCCAGTAATCTAAGTTATACATCATTGGATTCAGCTTCTCTTTGCCTATATTGTGCTGTTTACAGATGAGGTAACAACAACCTGCTGACAGATTCTCTTTAAATATACTTCTGGAAAATATCTGAACGTTTGTACCTGTATGTAAATGTACAGTATATATGGAATATACAGGTCCTTCTCAAAAAATTAGCATATAGTGTTAAATTTCATTATTTACCATAATGTAATGATTACAATTAAACTTTCATATATTATAGATTCATTATCCACCAAATGAAATTTGTCAGGTCTTTTATTGTTTTAATACTGATGATTTTGGCCTACAACTCCTGATAACCCAAAAAACCTGTCTCAATAAATTAGCATATTTCACCCGTCCAATCAAATAAAAGTGTTTTTTAATAACAAACAAAAAAACCATCAAATAATAATGTTCAGTTATGCACTCAATACTTGGTCGGGAATCCTTTGGCAGAAATGACTGCTTCAATGCGGCGTGGCATGGACGCAATCAGCCTGTGACACTGCTGAGATGTTATGGAGGCCCAGGATGCTTCAATAGTGGCCTTAAGCTCATCCAGAGTGTTGGGTCTTGCGTCTCTCAACTTTCTCTTCACAATATCCCACAGATTCTCTATGGGGTTCAGGTCAGGAGAGTTGGCAGGCCAATTGAGCACAGTAATACCATGGTCAGTAAACCATTTACCAGTGGTTTTGGCACTGTGAGCAGGTGCCAGGTCGTGCTGAAAAATGAAATCTTCATCTCCATAAAGCATTTCAGCCGATGGAAGCATGAAGTGCTCCAAAATCTCCTGATAGCTAGCTGCATTGACCCTGCCCTTGATGAAACACAGTGGACCAACACCAGCAGCTGACATGGCACCCCACACCATCACTGACTGTGGGTACTTGACACTGGACTTCAGGCATTTTGGCATTTCCTTCTCCCCAGTCTTCCTCCAGACTCTGGCACCTTGATTTCCGAATGACATGCAAAATTTGCTTTCATCAGAAAAAAGTACTTGGGACCACTTAGCAACAGTCCAGTGCTGCTTCTCTGTAGCCCAGGTCAGGCGCTTCTGCCGCTGTTTATGGTTCAAAAGTGGCTTTACCTGGGGAATGCGGCACCTGTAGCCCATTTCCTGCACACGCCTGTGCACGGTTGCTCTGGATGTTTCCACACCAGACTCAGTCCACTGCTTCCTCAGGTTCCCCAAGGTCTGAAATCGGTCCTTCTCCACAATCTTCCTCAGGTTCCGGTCACCTCTTCTCGTACAGCGTTTTCTGCCACATTGTTTCCTTCCAACAGACTTACCATTGAGGTGCCTTGATACAGCACTCTGGGAACAGCCTATTTGTTGAGAAATTTCTTTCTGGGTCTTACCCTCTTGCTTGAGGGTGTCAATGATGGCCTTCTTGACATCTGTCAGGTCGCTAGTCTTACCCATGATGGGGGTTTTGAGTAATGAACCAGGCAGGGAGTTTTTAAAAGCCTCAGGTATCTTTTGCATGTGTTTAAAGTTAATTAGTTGATTCAGAAGATTAGGGTAATAGGTCATTTAGAGAACCTTTTCTTGATATGCTAATTTATTGAGACAGGTTTTTTGGGTTATCAGGAGTTGTATGCCAAAATCATCAGTATTAAAACAATAAAAGACCTGACAAATTTCAGTTGGTGGATAATGAATCTATAATACATGAAAGTTTAATTGTAATCATTACATTATGGTAAATAATGAAATTTAACACTATATGCTAATTTTTTGAGAAGGACCTGTATGGTGTCCAACCTTATTGATCTTACAGCATTTATGGAACTTGTTAGAGTTAATCTGCAGATTAATAGTTTTAGCGATGAGCGAGCATGCTCACCACTATTTGGTGCTCGCCCGAGCATCGCAGTGTTCGCGACGCTTGGAGCTCACAGAGTATTAAAGGTGTTGCTCGGCTGGAGCTCGGGTCCCCACCCTGCATGTTTGGTGTTCTTTAGAGAGCCAATGAACATGCTGGGATTTTCTACCCTTCACTGTAATGCCGCAGCCATGTTGGTTGTTGCATTACAGTGATTGGCTGGCTGCACAGTGTCATCAGGTCTATTTCAGACCTGCCACCGCCATGCTCGTCACATGCTGGGTCTGTGTGTGCAGCTGTGTGCAGGTGTCTGCGTGTGTGTGTGGCTGTGTATGGGTGTCTTTGTGTGTGGGCGGGTGTCTGTGTGTGTGTGCGTGTGTCTGCGGTTGTCTGTGTGTGCGGTAACGCTACCACCAGTACTGTCGGTCACAGCACTGCGGCATCATGCTGGCAGATGTCAGCATGATTCCGCAGCTGACTGTGACCTGCAGCGGTGAAGCAGGCTTGGCCCGATGAGATCACTGCTCCCATCCAGCTATCTCTGGCATCACTGATAACAGTGGCAACAGGTGCCGCTGATGGGAGAATAGTATCATCTGCCGGCACCTGTGTTCACTGCTAAAAAAAAAAGTAAAATTCCATACATTTTCATTATTCACATAATACATACATATTTACATAGAAATAAAAACACAATATACTCACACCAAATCCCTGATGCCCTTGTCTCCTAGAAATGATTTAAAATAAAAAACCAACAAATATTCCCTGTCTGCCGTAGTCCAAGGTAATCCAGATTGCCCCATGGCGATCTCACGTGTAGAACAGTCACATTGGGAGATGTGACCGCTCTATCTGACCAGCGATACACTGACAGGAACAAAGCACCCCCACGATGTATCAGCTGATTGGCTCCAGTGCTGTCACTTACAGCACCGCTGTGTGGGAAAGTTCTCACACAGCGGTACTGCCGTGAAGTGAGAGCACCAGAGTGATGAACTCCAGTGAACTCTCACTGCAGCTCCGTGATACACTGAAGGAGATATTAGCTCCTGTCACTGTATCACCGGAGGCCTGGTACAACAGTCACATCTCTCGATGTGACTGTTCTACACGTGAGATCATCGTGGAACAGTCAGTAAATTGACTACAGAGGACAGGCAGTATTATGTGTTCGTTTATTATTTTATTTTTGTTGCAGGGGATCGAGGGAGTCAAGGATTAGGTGATGCAGAAAGTATGGTTAATTAAGATTAATAAAGGGATTTTGTTCTGGCTGTGTGTTTATTGACAATATAACTATAGGATTAGTAATGGATAGACAAAAAAAAAAGGAGAAGCCAGCACTGCTTAAGGTCAGGACACAATGCATAAGGTGCACATGCACATACTGAATTCTATCTGTATTTCAAATATGAGACATTTAGCAAACAATTGATCAATTCTTTGAGCTACCCTGTTGTGAATTTGCTTTTTGCTCCCTCTAGTGGTTACTAGTTTTTTGACTCTGGTTTTTCTGTCATTCCTTTTATCCGCACCTGGGTCGTTAGTTAGGGGTGTTGCTATATAAGCTCCCTGGACCTTCAGTTCTATGCCTGGCAACGTAGTTATCAGAGCTAGTCTGCTGTGCTCTTGTCTACTGATCCTGGTTCCAGTTATATCAGCTAAGTCTGCCTTTTGCTTTTTGCTATTTGTTTTGGTTTTGTATTTTTGTCCAGCTTGTTCCAAATCTATATCCTGACCTTTGCTGGAAGCTCTAGGGGCTGGTGTTCTCCCCCCGGACCGTTAGACGGTTCGGGGGTTCTTGAATTTCCAGTGTGGATTTTGATAGGGTTTTTGTTGACCATATAAGTTACCTTTCTTTATTCTGCTATCAGTAAGCGGGCCTCTCTGTGCTAAACCTGGTTCATTTCTGTGTTTGTCATTTCCTCTTACCTCACCGTCATTATTTGTGGGGGGCTTCTATCCAGCTTTGGGGTCCCCTTCTCTGGAGGCAAGAAAGGTCTTTGTTTTCCTCTACTAGGGGTAGCTAGATTCTCCGGCTGGCGCGTGTCATCTAGAATCAACGTAGGAATGATCCCCGGCTACTTCTAGTGTTGGCGTTAGGAGTAGATATATGGTCAACCCAGTTACCACTGCCCTATGAGCTGGATTTTTGTATTCTGCAGACTTCCACGTTCCTCTGAGACCCTCGCCATTGGGGTCAAAACAGTTTGCCAGGCCAGTATTAAATGTTTAATGCATTGCAGAAGAGGGATTATAAGAAAGAAGATTCTGAGTTTTTTTTTTCTCCTTCCCCTTTACCTCAGAGTGGCTATGCTTGCTGCAGACATGAATGTCCAGACCTTGATTACAAGTGTGGACCATCTGGCTACTCGTGTGCAGGGCATACAAGACTATGTTATCAGAAATCCTAGGTCAGAACCTAAAATACCGATTCCTGAACTGTTTTCCGGAGACAGGTTTAAGTTTAGGAATTTCGTGAATAATTGTAAATTGTTTTTGTCCCTGAGACCCTGTTCATCAGGAGATTCTGCTCAGCAAGTAAAAATTGTTATTTCATTTCGTTCTTACGGGGCGACCCTCAGGATTGGGCTTTTTCGCTGGCGCCAGGAGATCCGGCATTGGCTGATCTTGATGCGTTTTTTCTGGCGCTCGGTTTACTTTATGAGGAACCCAATCTTGAGATTCAGGCAGAAAAGGCCTTGCTGTCTATGTCTCAGGGGCAGGACGAGGCTGAAGTGTATTGCCAAAAATTTCGGAAATGGTCCGTGCTGACACATTGGAACGAGTGTGCACTGGCCGCTAATTTTAGAAATGGCCTTTCTGAAGCCATTAAGAATGTTATGGTGGGTTTTCCCATTCCCACAGGTCTGAATGATACTATGGCACTGGCTATTCAAATTGACCGGCGGTTGCGGGAGCGCAAAACCGCAAATTCCCTCATGGTGTTGTCTGAACAGACACCTAATTCGGTGCAATGTGATAGAAAAACCGCAAATTCCCTCATGGTGTTGTCTGAACAGACACCTGATTTAATGCAATGTGATAGAATCCTGACTAGAAATGAGCGGAAAATTCATAGACGCCGGAATGGCTTGTGCTACTACTGTGGTGATTCTACACATGTTATCTCAGCATGCTCTAAACGTATAGCTAAGGTTGTTAGTCCTGTCACCGTTGGTAATTTGCAACCTAAATTTATTCTGTCTGTAACTTTGATTTGCTCACTGTCATCTTATCCTGTCATGGCGTTTGTAGATTCAGGTGCTGCCCTGAGTCTCATGGATCTCTCATTTGCTAAGCGCTGTGGTTTTACTCTTGAACCATTAGAAAATCCTATTCCTCTTAGGGGTATTGATGCTACACCATTGGCAGCAAATAAACCGCAGTATTGGACTCAGGTTACCATGTGCATGACTCCTGAACACCGCGAGGTGATACGTTTCCTGGTTTTACATAAAATGCATGATTTGGTCGTTTTAGGGCTGCCATGGTTACAGACCCATAATCCAGTCCTGGACTGGAAGGCTATGTCAGTCTCAAGTTGGGGCTGTCGTGGTATTCATGAGGATTCCCTGCCTGTGTCTATTGCTTCTTCTACGCCTTCGGAAGTTCCGGAGTATTTGTCTGATTATCAGGATGTCTTCAGTGAGTCTGAGTCCAGTGCACTGCCTCCTCATAGGGACTGTGACTGTGCTATAGATTTGATCCCAGGCAGTAAATTTCCTAAGGGAAGACTGTTTAATCTGTCGGTACCTGAACATACCGCTATGCGTTCATATATCAAGGAGTCTCTGGAAAAAGGACATATTCGTCCGTCTTCTTCCCCTCTTGGTGCGGGATTCTTTTTTGTGGCAAAAAAGGACGGATCTTTGAGACCTTGTATTGATTATCGGCTTTTAAATAAGATCACTGTCAAATTTCAGTATCCTTTACCGCTGTTGTCTGACTTGTTTGCCCGGATTAAGGGTGCCAAGTGGTTCACCAAGATAGACCTTCGTGGTGCGTACAACCTTGTGCGCATTAAGCAAGGTGATGAATGGAAAACCGCATTCAATACGCCCGAAGGTCATTTTGAGTACTTGGTGATGCCTTTTGGGCTCTCCAATGCGCCTTCAGTTTTTCAGTCCTTTATGCATGACATTTTCCGGAAGTATCTGGATAAATTTTTGATTGTTTATCTGGATGATATTTTGGTTTTTTCTGATGATTGGGATTCGCATGTGGAGCAGGTCAGGTTGGTCTTTGAAATTTTGCGTGAAAATTCTTTGTTTGTCAAGGGCTCAAAGTGTCTCTTTGGTGTACAGAAGGTTCCCTTTTTGGGGTTCATTTTTTCCCCTTCTGCTGTGGAGATGGACCCAGTCAAGGTCCGAGCTATTCTTGATTGGACTCAGCCCTCGTCAGTTAAGAGTCTTCAGAAGTTCTTGGGCTTCGCTAACTTCTACCGTCGTTTTATCGCTAATTTTTCTAGCATTGTGAAACCTTTGACGGATATGACCAAGAAGGGCTCCGATGTAGCTAACTGGGCTCCTGCTGCCGTGGAGGCTTTCCAGGAGTTGAAACGCCGGTTTACTTCGGCGCCTGTTTTGTGCCAGCCTGACGTCTCACTTCCCTTTCAGGTTGAGGTGGATGCTTCGGAGATTGGGGCAGGGGCCGTTTTGTCGCAGAGAGGCCCTGGTTGCTCTGTTATGAAACCTTGTGCCTTTTTCTCTAGGAAGTTTTCGCCTGCCGAGCGAAATTATGATGTGGGCAATCGGGAGTTGTTGGCCATGAAATGGGCATTTGAGGAGTGGCGTCATTGGCTCGAGGGTGCTAAGCATCGTGTGGTGGTCTTGACTGATCACAAAAATCTGATGTATCTCGAGTCTGCTAAACGCCTTAATCCGAGACAGGCCCGCTGGTCATTGTTTTTCTCTCGCTTTGATTTTGTTGTCTCGTATTTACCAGGTTCAAAGAATGTGAAGGCCGATGCTCTTTCTAGGAGCTTTGTGCCTGATGCTCCTGGAGTCGCTGATCCTGTTGGTATTCTTAAAGATGGAGTTATCTTGTCAGCTATTTCTCCGGATCTGCGACGTGTGTTGCAGAGATTTCAGGCTGATAGGCCTGAGTCTTGTCCACCTGACAGACTGTTTGTCCCGGATAAGTGGACCAGCAGAGTCATTTCCGAGGTTCATTCCTCGGTGTTGGCAGGTCACCCGGGAATTTTTGGCACCAGAGATCTGGTGGCCAGGTCCTTTTGGTGGCCTTCCTTGTCAAGGGATGTGCGGTCATTTGTGCAGTCCTGTGGGACTTGTGCTCGAGCTAAGCCTTGCTGTTCTCGTGCCAGCGGTTTGCTCTTGCCCTTGCCTGTCCCGAAGAGACCTTGGACACATATCTCCATGGATTTCATTTCTGATCTTCCGCTATCTCAGGGCATGTCCGTTATCTGGGTGATATGTGATCGCTTCTCCAAGATGGTCCATTTGGTTCCTTTGCCTAAGCTGCCTTCCTCTTCCGATCTGGTTCCTGTGTTTTTCCAGAACGTGGTTCGTTTGCACGGCATCCCTGAGAATATTGTGTCAGACAGAGGATCCCAGTTCGTTTCCAGGTTCTGGCGATCCTTTTGTAGTAGGATGGGCATTGATTTGTCGTTTTCGTCTGCTTTCCATCCTCAGACTAATGGACAGACGGAGCGAACCAATCAGACTTTGGAGGCTTATTTGAGGTGTTTTGTCTCTGCTGATCAGGACGATTGGGTGACATTCTTGCCGTTGGCTGAGTTTGCCCTTAATAATCGGGCTAGTTCCGCCACCTTGGTTTCGCCTTTTTTCTGCAACTCTGGTTTCCATCCTCGCTTTTCTTCGGGTCATGTGGAGCCTTCTGACTGTCCTGGGGTGGATTCTGTGGTGGATAGGTTGCAGCGGATCTGGAATCATGTGGTGGACAACTTGAAGTTGTCACAGGAGAAGGCTCAGCGCTTTGCCAACCGCCGCCGCGGTGTGGGTCCCCGACTACGCGTTGGGGATTTGGTGTGGCTTTCTTCCCGCTTTGTTCCTATGAAGGTCTCCTCTCCCAAATTTAAACCTCGTTTTATTGGGCCTTACAAGATATTGGAAATCCTTAATCCTGTATCTTTTCGTCTGGATCTTCCTGTGTCGTTTGCTATTCACAATGTATTTCATAGGTCCTTGTTGCGGCGGTACATTGTGCCTGTAGTTCCTTCTGCTGAGCCTCCTGCTCCGGTGTTGGTTGAGGGCGAGTTGGAGTACGTGGTGGAGAAGATCTTGGATTCTCGCCTCTCCAGGCGGATGCTTCAGTACCTGGTCAAGTGGAAGGGCTATGGTCAGGAGGATAATTCCTGGGTGGTCGCCTCTGATGTTCATGCGGCCGATTTAGTTCGTGCCTTTCATGCCGCTCATCCTGATCGCCCTGGTGGTCGTGGTGAGGGTTCGGTGACCCCTCACTAAGGGGGGGGTACTGTTGTGAATTTGCTTTTTGCTCCCTCTAGTGGTTACTAGTTTTTTGACTCTGGTTTTTCTGTCATTCCTTTTATCCGCACCTGGGTCGTTAGTTAGGGGTGTTGCTATATAAGCTCCCTGGACCTTCAGTTCTATGCCTGGCAACGTAGTTATCAGAGCTAGTCTGCTGTGCTCTTGTCTACTGATCCTGGTTCCAGTTATATCAGCTAAGTCTGCCTTTTGCTTTTTGCTATTTGTTTTGGTTTTGTATTTTTGTCCAGCTTGTTCCAAATCTATATCCTGACCTTTGCTGGAAGCTCTAGGGGCTGGTGTTCTCCCCCCGGACCGTTAGACGGTTCGGGGGTTCTTGAATTTCCAGTGTGGATTTTGATAGGGTTTTTGTTGACCATATAAGTTACCTTTCTTTATTCTGCTATCAGTAAGCGGGCCTCTCTGTGCTAAACCTGGTTCATTTCTGTGTTTGTCATTTCCTCTTACCTCACCGTCATTATTTGTGGGGGGCTTCTATCCAGCTTTGGGGTCCCCTTCTCTGGAGGCAAGAAAGGTCTTTGTTTTCCTCTACTAGGGGTAGCTAGATTCTCCGGCTGGCGCGTGTCATCTAGAATCAACGTAGGAATGATCCCCGGCTACTTCTAGTGTTGGCGTTAGGAGTAGATATATGGTCAACCCAGTTACCACTGCCCTATGAGCTGGATTTTTGTATTCTGCAGACTTCCACGTTCCTCTGAGACCCTCGCCATTGGGGTCATAACACTACCCCGCCACTTCACGGCATTCTCATAATGAGGCAGTCCTACTCTACGTATTTTATTTACATTGTGCCATTACGGCCTCCTAAATGTATTAAGAGTGAGAAAAAAAAAGGAAAGACCACATTAAATAACATTACCATAACATGCAAACTGTACCTGGAGCATTTCAGAATCACTCCCTTGGTGCCGCGAAAGGCAAGCGCAGGTAAAAGCCGATCAGGTCCTGTGCAGACATTTCAGAGCTGGCTTCCACACTTCCAAACCAGCACCAAAGTTAAAGAGTGAAACAGGCTGAGACACAGGTGCACAATTAACTAGAGCCTGAGGCAGGGCAGGGCTGCTGTGTGTGTGAACAGCAGCCTATCAATCACAATGAACACAGAAAGAAAGGCGTACCTAACCCAGCGTGTGCGGCAACAGTGGTGGTCAGCCACTTACCAATGTAAAGACAAAAAAAAAGAAGAAGCCAGCACTGCTTAAGGTCAGGACACAATACATAAGGTGCACATGCACATACTGAATTCTATCTGTATTTCAAATATGAGACATTTAGCAAACAATTGATCAATTCTTTGAGCTACCCCGCCACTTCACGGCATTCTCATAATGGGGCAGTAATGGATAGGTGTCTTATAGATGCTTCTCCATTACTAAGCTGTGGGCTTGATGTCGACAGACAATACAAAGGTGTCATCAACCCCACAAATATTACCCAACTTGCCACCACTACAGGGCAAGTGGGAAGAGCGAGGCTAAGTGCCAGAATTGGCACATCTATAAGATGAGCCATTTGGCTGAGAGCTGATGTTTTTAGCCAGGGGGGCAATATATTATTATTATTAATATCAGCGTGCAGCTGTCGCCTAACCTGTGCTGGTTTGATTTTATAGGTGGACCACATGTCAATTTTTTTCTGGGGTTCCCCTGTAAAATAGCCAATAAAGGCGAAGCAAATATCTGTGAGCTGATAATAATAGCCTGGGAACTTTTATGGCTATTGGCTCCTTCCCAGAATATTAACATCAGCCCTCAGACATTGGCTTTCCCTCTCCTGGTTATGAATAGTGTTGAGCGAACGTGCTCACCACTACTCGTTACTCGCCCAGGTATCAGTGTACTCAGTGTACTTGTTGAGCACCGAGCATTTCTGGGATTATTTGGCGGTAACTGATGTCTCCACCCAGCATTTTTGGCAGACTTTAGAGAGCCAATCACGCTGCAGGAAATGTCTGCCAGGCCATGAAACGCAGCAGCCATCTTTGTTGTGGTCGTGCAGTGATTGGCTGGGCCGCACAGCATCATCCCAAGTATAAGAGACCTGACGCCGCCCTGCTCATCGTATTCAGCTCTGGATTCAGCGAGAGTAGGGAGAGCTGCTGCCGAGATAGAGTCAGAATCATGGTTTTAATAGTGTAGGTCTGCAACTGTTAAATCCACAAATCCTGAGCAACCAACAGTCCATTTTAGGGCTAATTCGTGGGTCCAGATTTTGCAGCGCTAGGTAGGCAGGACACGGCATATCCACATCAGTGTAAGGCCTGCAGGCACTGTATGTGCGTACATAGCTCCCACTGCATCCCTCCCACAGCTCCATAACTGTCTGCTGCTGCTCTTGCTTATTTACTATATACCTAGCTGCAGTTTTCATTTTTCTTTCTCTTTTTTCAAAAAATTCACCCCCCCAAAAAAATACAGTCTATTATGTTAGACTGAGGCCTGGTGCATATGTTTAAAAATCATAGTTTGTCAGGCATACGTAGCATAGTTGTGTGTGCTCGCCTTAGTCTGTTATGTCAGGCTGAGGGCTAGTGTTTCATTTTTTTAAAAATCGTATTTCAGCAGGCATACGTAGAATAATTCTGTGTGCTAGCCTTGGTCAAATTTTTCTTGTCTACATTCACCAAAAAGCAAAAAACACATTAGTACAGTCTGTAAAGTCAGACTGAGTCCTGGTGTATCTGTTTTTGAAAAATCTAATTTCCACAGTAGCATAGTTCTGTGTGGCAGCCTTGTGCCACTCTTTTTTTATTTTAAATTTACCAAAAAACAAAAAAGGCCTCATATATCTGCGTGTTCCAAGTTTGGGCATTTTAGGCCGGTTTTCCACTGTTTTGGTGCCTGTTACTCTACTTATATACAGCACTATTTTGCATTTAAAAAAATACAGACCACATATTTGGCAGTGTGGTATTTTCGTGACAGGCTTCATATGTCTGCGTGCTTCAAGTTTGGGCATTTTAGGCCATTAGTCCAGTTTTTTCTTGTCGGTGACTCTACTTATATACAGTACTAATTTTCATTTGAAAAAATGCAGGCTACATATTTGGCAGTGTTGCATTTCCGTGATAGGCCTCATATATCTGCGTGCTCCAAGTTTGAGCATTTTAGGCCTTTTTTCCACTGTTTTTGCTGTCTGTTACTCTACTTATGTACAGCACTATTTTGCATTTAAAAAATTTGTACAAATCCCCCAGAAAATTTAAGACAGTCTGTTATGTTAGACTGAGACCTGTTGTATCTGTGGTGGAAAAATCGTAGCTTGACAGGCATATGTTTCATAGTTCTGTCTGCTAGCCTTGTTCTTTTATTTTTACATTATACAAAACCCTAAAAAAAGTTAATACAGTCTGTTATGTCAGGCTGAGTTCTCTTGTATCTGGTTTAGAAAAATCGTATTTCAGCAGGCATACGTACCATAGTTCTTTGTGATTTTTGTCGTTTGTTGTCGTCTGATTGGATCTTTGTTCTTATGTTTTGTTCTGTTGTGTTTTATTTGTAATGTATCATAGTGAAGTATTTTTTATTTAATAAAAGACCTACATGCTCTGAGATAGCAAATAGGAGATGGAGGATGAGGAAGAGCAGGAGGGGGTGCAGAATCTGCTGTAGGAGATGGAGGAAACCATATTTGAAGTGAAGCCAGCAATCCTTGGCATCAGGAGCACATAATGCCCGTGTGTGACTTGGCCCCAGCCTCCACAATGTTCATCCAGTGTGCCATCAGTAATATGCAGCGTCGCTGGCCAAAAACGCTTGTCCACTTGTCGGTCATAAAGTGGACAACCACAGTAACTGCATTGGTATGGGCACGAGTGATGTTCCTGGACATGTTCTGGTACAAGGTGGGGATGCCACACCGAGAGAAAAAGTGGCAGCTGGGGACCAATTACCAATCCTTCATGTCAACAAGCCGAAATGGCAACATTTCCATGGCAAGCAGCCTGGAAATGTGTCCGTTTAGGCTTTGGGCATGTCGGTGGTTGACTGCAAACTTTCTCCTTCGGTCCAAAGCCTGGGGTAGGGACAGCTGAAAGCTGTGCTGGGACAAGCATTTGGAATTGCCTGATGATGATAACTGAGAATGTGCAAAGACAGGTGCAGGGCAGGAGGCATCTGCTCCAGTGTTTTAGACAGGGAATTGGAAAGCACTTAGCACAGGAGAAGACGCAGTGGTGTCACCCGATGACACCAATCATATACCCAGGCGTTCCGCCCATCAAGTCGAGTGCTTAGATGACATGTCCCAGATCATGCTGGTGGTGATAAGTTTCTTAGTGGTCAGGCCACTGCTGATCTTGACACGGCACAGTTTGCAAATGGCCATTTTGTTTGTCTCTGAACTCATTTTAAAAACTCTTTGACGGAGAAATTGAGGACTGCTTGTGCTCTGTAGAACAGTTGTCCACCCTGACTTTTTCTGTCTGTTTTGGTGCTGACAATCTCTCCCCCTCAGCACTGCTGGCCTCGCTCTGAATGCCAGCTTCCCAGATCGAATTGGTGACTTCGTTGTCCACCACCTTATGTTGCACCCATGCACCCTGGTCCTCCTAACTTTGTGACTTAACAACAACAAGACTTAGCACAACTGTATCTCATCATCATCTTCCTCCTTAGCCAAAATTTGCCATTCCCCATCATCATCTTCTTGTGGTTGTGGCTGCTCTAAGTTTTGTACATCACTAAACAGCATGTCCTCCTACTCTCTTGGAGCATGCAGGTTGAGAGGCCACAATCAAGAAATGTTGTTGTAAAGAACTCCGTGGAGTGTCCTAGTCAGAGATCATTAGTCTCCTGGGACTCAACATGGTGGGAGGAAGGAGGATCAGGGTGACAATTAAGTGATCCAGATGGTAGGCTGGTGAGACTGGACTTTATGGAAGACTGGGTAGTACTTCCAAGCCTGCTGGAAGCATTATCTGCTATCCAACCGATCATCTGTTCGCACTGTTCTATGCGTCCTATGTGTCGTGGACGGGTGTGTTTCTTGTGCTTCAGCAACAAGTGTAGTCACACCTGCCTCATGTCCTTGGCTTCTGCACGCACCATCATTAGCACTTCCACTTCCCCGTCCCTTACCACATGTCTTACGCTTTTTGTAATTGCTAGGTCTCCTGAAATCAATTTTATTTTTTATAAAAGAAAAAAATTGGTCACCTGCAGCAGTCAGAGTGGTTTTTGGGAGTTTAATACCACTTTCAAATGTATAGATGATAAGCAATTCATTCCAGAAAAATGTTTCAACACTTTTTGGGAGTGTTATATGCCAGAGAAATGAACAAGCAAAGCAATGCATTGCGCAGGCACCGGGAAAGGTTAGGGAGGCCCGGCGCCTGCACACTGCTGTACTTTGATCTGCCCTCAACAGGGCAGATAAAGTATGCCTGCGCAGGAGCCATGACAGGAAGCAAAGAAGAGGATGAAGATGGGACGCGCTGGGCCCTGACCGCGACACCCATCGGACCGCACCGCACTGGGACTGCTCCTGGGTGAGTATAATCTAACTTTTTTTTTAATCTTTCAGGATACATTGGGGATTTATCTACAGCATTACAGAATGCTGTAGATAAGCCCCTGATGGCGGTGGCAAAAATCGGGTGACAGATTCCCTTTAATCTGCAAATTTTAACGCTTTTCTTCAGAAAATGAACCCCAAATCATTTAATTCTGTTAGGGGGACAAACTAGCGCCTACAAAATGTTTAAACTCTTTTTTGGAGTGTTATATAAATATAAAAAATAATCCAGAACACAGAGTAGTGTATGAGTAAGAATTTTAACCCAAAGAAATTTTTTAACGGTTTTTATCAGTGCTATGTAACACAAATCACATAATACTTGATGGATCAAAATATATTCAATTTTTTTACCCCCACAAAAAAAACAACTAAAGCTATTTATTTGCCAATGGGCTGCACAGCCCTAATTCCTCTCTACAGACTGGATTCTCTCACTCTCCCTGCTCCTGTGACTCACACTCCCTCTCTAGGCTAAAAGCAGATTGTATGTGATACAAACTGCAAAACAAACGATTAGCCCTTAAAAAGGACTGTTAGTATGATGGCCGAGCTTCAGCACCAGTATCAACACTACATGCCACTGATTCGTTATACTGTGCACACACAAGCATAGACACACACTCTCTCCCTCCAATACAAAATGCGCTAGAGCTGTGCAATGGGTGGCGCCTGTTCTTTTATAACCCCTGATGATGTCACATGGCCAATCACAGTAATGCCACAACCAAGATGGCTATGGCATTTCAGTGATGAGCACTCAATCCCTGCATGCTTAGTGGCTGAGTAACAGGTGCCAAAAATGTGGATAAGGGATTTGAGTTTTACATAGACCACCACCCATTACTCGCCGAGTAACGAGTACATCCCAGCACTGTGATATTGAAGTGATAACTGAGCATCACCGAGCAAGTTTGCTCATTCCTAATAACTACTGCTTCTGGCTGAAGTTTCCCTGTCCAAGAGAATATATATATTGTAGCACGGGGGAAACCAAATAATCTAATATATAAAGCTGAATGTGTGTATGTATGTGTGTGTGTATGTCTGGGATTGGCATCTGAACCGTCGCAGCTACAGCCACAAAATTTTGCACAGTCACACGTCTGGACCCCGAGAGCATCATAGGCTATGTTGTGAGGTGAAATTTTAACCCCGCGCTTTCCAATTCACCAAACAATTTTGCCCTATCTACATAATGGGGAAAAAGTGAAAGGAAAAGTGTTGGAGGCGTCGCAGCTACAGCCACAAAATTTTGCACAGTCACACGTCTGGACCCTGAGAGCATCAAAGCTATGTTGTGAGGTGAAATTTTAACCCCGCGCTTTCCAATTCACCAAACAATTTTGCCCCTATCTACATAATGGGGAAAAAATGAAAGGAAAAGTGTTGGAGGCAAATTAACAGCTGCCAGATGTGAACAAGGGGGACTTAAAGAATGAGAGCGATGGCGCCAAAGAGTATATACTGTACAGTTGCTAAGGTGGGGCCCCGACATGGGATAATCACCACACCACCACGGGGATATGAACACACACACAAAATGCGCCACACACTACCACGTGCTCAAACACATATACCACCCTCAGGGCACATTTCACCACACATACACCAACCTCGCCACATAAAAGTTGAAACACAAAAGTCGCAGCTCAAAACTCGCCACACGCAAAACTCTCCACATGCAAAACTCGCCACACGTGCAAAACTCACCTCATGGAAAACTCGCCACACGCAAAACTTGCACACGTGGAAAAATTGCCACATGCACAAAAGTTGAAACACATGCAAAAGTTGCCTCACACAAAACTTGCACATACTCAAAAGGCACCACACATAAAATTCGCCACGCGCAAAACTCGCCATGCGCAAAACTTGCTGCACACAACTTGCTACACTAACCTGTCACATGCAACTCGACACACAAAAAGTTGCTACACGCATGTTGCCACACAAAACTCATCTCACAAAAGTCGCTACATGCATGTCGCCACACGCAACTCAAGACACACAACTTGACACATGAAACTGGCCCTAAAACACATACAAGTCTGGTATTATCCTTCAAAAATAAAAATCTGATTAATAAGCTGAAAAACTACAAGAGCAACAAATGTACCATATAGGAATCCGGCAGCTGTCAGTCACATGACCAGTCTATTATGTGTATGTGTGAGCTAATATATACTGCCAGGGGGTGGGCTTACTGTTGGCTGGAGATTTATCAGGCTGCCAATTTAGCTTACAAATACTGAGGTAAAAATACTGACCAAATAACGTGTGAACGAGGTCTAATACAGGAGGAGATGACATACATATATATATACTATATACAGGAGGAGATGACACACAGGTATATACTATTTACAGGGGAGATGACACAGGTATATACTATATGCAGGAGGAGATGACACACAGGTATATACTATATAGAGGAGGAGATGACATACAGGTACATACTACATACAGCAGGAGATGACATACAGGTATATACTATATACAGAAGGAGATGACACACAGGTATATACCATATACAGGAGCAGATTACCTACAGGTATATAGTATATACAGGAGGAGATGACATAAAGGTATATGCTATGTATAGGAGGAGATGACATACAGGTATATACTATATACAGGAGGAGATGACACACAGATATATACTATATATAGGTGAGATGACACACAGGTATATACTATATAAAGGAGGAGATTACATACAGGTACATACTATGTATAGGAGGAGATGACATACAGGTATATACTATATACAGGGGAGATGACACACAGCAGGTATATACTATATGCAGGGGAGATGACATACAGGTATATACTATATACAGGAGATGACATACAGGTGTATACTATATATAAGGGAGATGACAAACATGTATATACTGAGGTGAAAATGAGAGGTGTGAGGTGAAAATGAAAAGGTGTGAGTGCAAAATGAGAGGAGTGAGGGAAAATAGTGGAGTGATCGGAAAATGACAGATGTGAGGTCGAAATGTGTTAGGGGGATTAAAGGAGTGAGGGGGAAAATAAGAGGAGTGAGGGGGAAAATGAGAGGTGTGAGGGAGAAAATGAGAGATGTGAGGGAGAAAATGAAAGATGTGATGGGGAAAATGAGAGGCGTGATGGGAAAATAAGAGAAGTGAGGTGCTATAACTAACCACAGATATTTACTATGCCCAGGCAACGCCGGGCTCTTCAGCTAGCTTAGATTTACAATCTCCATGCTTTTCTCATGGTCAACTTTATGTGGCCTGTTCAAGAGTTGGAACAGCCAAAAATCTGTTTGTCTTTGCACCTGAAGGAAAAACTAAGAATGTCGTTTATCAAAAGGCTCTCGAATAAGTAGTAGAAGATTACTTCACATTACTTGGCCAATTTAGTTAAATCTGTGTGGAATATCTCTGGTGTTGAAATATATGTTGTAAAATGCTTCTATTAGCTTAGTTTTTGCCTTTTAATTAGGGTTGAGCGACCTTTACTTTTATAGGATCGGGTCGGGTTTCACGAAACCCGACTTTTTCAAAAGTCGGGTCGAGTGAAATCGGCCGATCCTATAAAAAAGTCGGGGTCGGGGTCGGCCAAAACTCGAAACCCAATGCAGTGCATTGGGTTTCCAATGGTTCCCAGGGTCTGAAGGAGCGGAAACTCTCCTTCAGGCCCTGGGATCCATATTTAAGTGTAAAATAAAGAATTAAAATAAAAAATATCGCTATACTTACCCTCTGACGGGCCCTGGTACTAACCGGGAACCTTCCTTCCTTAGAATCAGCCTTCCAGGACCTTGCGGTGACGTCACGGTGACGTCGCGGCTTGTGATTGGTCGCGCGGCCGCCCATGTGACCGCTCGCACAACCAATCACAAGCCGCGACGTCACCGTGACGTCACCGAAGGTCCTGGAAGGGCTGATTCTTAGGAAGGAAGGCTGCCGGAAAGAAGCAGGGCGTGTCCGAGGGTGAGTATATACCTAATAGGAATATACTCACCCTCGGCTTCATTCCGGCAGCCTTCCTTCCTAAGAATCAGCCCTTCCAGGACCTTCGGTGACGTCGCGGCTTGTGATTGGTCGCGCGAGCGGTCACATGGGCGGCCGCGCGACCAATCACAAGCCGTGACGTCACCGCGACGTCACCGCAAGGTCATGGAAGGCTGATTCTAAGGAAGGAAGGTTCCCGGTTAGTACCAGGGCCCGTCAGAGGGTAAGTATAGCGATATTTTTTATTTTAATTCTTTATTTTACACTTAAATCTGAATTCCGATACCAATTCCCGATATCTTAAACATATCGGGAATCGGTATCGGAATTCTGATTCCAGATTCAGAAGATCGCCGACTTCATGGCCAACCCCACACAGGGGTCGGGTTTCATGAAACCCGACTTTGCCAAAAGTCGGCGACTTCTGAAAATTGCCGACCCGTTTCGCTCAACCCTACTTTTAATAATTACATTTCTATCTATTTGTTTTGTGTATTTTTTGTGCAGAATAAATTTTTGTTAACACATTCTATTTTGCTAACAGCAGTTATTACCCCGGGCGAAGCCGGGTAGTACAGCTAGTAATCATATATAAATGCCCTAACTAGAAAACTTTATTATTAAAACCAAGGCAAACTAAAAAGTGACAAAAGACACAAAACAAGTGCTCAAACACAAAAGAAAAATACCCTTAACCTAAAGGGGAATACTAGAAGACCCTAGCCAGAAACTCTGTATAAGCCCCTACCTGGCTGCGGAGGTTGACGCCCTAGGGGGAAACGTTGTGGCGCCCCCGCTCAACGATGGCTGACCCTGCACGCCCTGATGTATCCTGTAGCCACTAGTGAGAAACCCCTACCCACAGGCTAAAGGGTCCTCTATCAATATACAGAGAAAATCCTAAGCTAGGGAAAAACTAGGTCCCCAGTGAGTATAAAAACATTGTATGAACACATGGCGAGTTTGGGAAAGATATAATACCGTTCTGTTGATGAACACGTCTATTCCAGCCAGAGTGATTTACGCAAAAACAATTGCTGAATGTTCCACCTTATAGACCCCAGAAAGTCCGATACCCTATGCCTTCCAAATGCTTAGGAGACCTCTCTTATACTTTAACCTGATAAATGATTCAACAATATGCATCTCCTGCAGGTAAGACCAATCCTAATACCAAAACATGCCCTGCATGGAAGGATCATACTCAGTGGAATAAATGAATGAACACAAATATTCATCTCTGGTCGTGTTCACGGTAACTCGCCACCCGCCATTGCTTATTAACGCCTCAACGCGTTTCGCCTACTTGGGCTCCTCAGGAGGCCTGATACTTAGATAATATGTGTCATATCTTAATAATGGATGGCCTCCTGAGGAGCCTAAGTAGGCGAAACGCGTTGAGGCGTTAATAAGCAATGGCGGGTGGCGAGTTACTGTGAACACGACCAGAGATGAGTATTTGTGTTCATTCATTTATCATGAAGTCAACCTCCGCAGCCAGGTAGGGGCTTATACAGAGTTTCTGGCTAGGGTCTTCTAGTATTCCCCTTTAGGTTAAGGGTATTTGTCTTTTGTGTTTGAGCACTTGTTTTCTGTCTTTTGTCACTTTTTAGTTTGCCTTGGTTTTAATAATAAAGTTTTCTAGTTAGGACATTTATATATGATTATTATGAAGTTTCCCTGTCCTTTTACCTCGTAAAATACAATGTTAACTTTCTATGACCATGAATGCCTGTTAAAGGCGTCTTTTCCACAGTTTACCCCTATCCCTGGGATAGGTGATAACTTTCCAATCTCTGAGGGGCTTACTCCAGTGGCATCATCTGATAATGAGAACCAGGGCTGGCGGCAGCAACACCAGTATTGCTGGCACCAAACAACCCGGCAGTAGTAGTAGTAGTGCAAAAAGTCTCAAGATTTTTTGCAACATGGATTTGGACAAAGATTTTTGCAACTTTTATCATCAGTTTGTCCCAGCTCTGCCAAAATGAACAGACCAGGGAAAGACAGAGCGTGGCTACAACTGCAAATAAAATTTGACAAAAGTGCTGGCATATTTAAGGACAGAAATGCTACCTGAGTCTCTGATTGGGGAAGCATTTCTAGCGTGGCACATGGAGGTGGACGACCTCTGAGAAGATGAGCTAAGTTCACTACATGGCATGAATTTGCAGCATCATCCTCCAGTGAGCACTTCATTAAGACAGGAGTGTGCAGAGCTGGTCTTAACGAAACAGCCCCAAAGAGTATTTTGTTTCAAATGTTCTACTTTACGTTTCTTACGCATCCTTACATTATTTTAGATGTTACATATTTTATTTCATGCACAGTGAAGCTGAGAATTGTACTGTTGATGACATTATTGTTTTGCTTTCTTAATCACAGAAACATTTACTGCAGTTGTGGAGAGCTGAAAATATCTTTGTGAAATAGAAGAATTTTTTGCCACATTATAATTGGAATTAGTTTTAATTACATAGGAGGGATTCTGGCTGGTTTCAGTCCAAACAGCAGGGACTTTATACAGACAAGAGACACAGATAAATAAACACTTTTTCATCATAATCATCAAAAAGTCAGTCTTGGATTTGCCTTTGAAGTTCTATTTTCCAAAACGACATCTCCACATTATGCAATTGAGCGATACTTAAATAAAAGGAGTAAGTTACAAAGTTACAAATCTGCTGTCCTTTAATTTGAAATTATGTTTCGTTTCAGCACAGAGCTCATTTCTGCTTAGTTATGAACGAGATAAACCGACTAAAGATTAATTCACAGTTTTTTTTCGTACAAGTACTATCCATGTCAAATCAAACTCCCCAATGCAAGGGTAACAGGAGAAAATTGACTGTGCAGTGGCATGTAAAAGTTTGAGCACCCCTGGTCAAAATTACTATTATTGTGAACAGTTAAGCAAGTTGAAGATGAAATGATCTCTAAAAGGGTTAAAGTTAAAGATGACACATGTCGTTTGTATTTTAGGCTAAAAAATATATGTACTTTCATCTTTTACATTTGAAAAATTACAAAAAGAAAAATGAGACTATGCAAAAGTTTGGCACCCGCCTGCACAGATAGTACTTAGTAGCACCCCCTTTACAAGTATCACAGATTTTAAATGCTTTGAATTCCTGTTTGAGGGATATTCATCCATTCTTTTTTTGAGAATTCTTCCAGGTGTGTGAGATTCTTGAGTTGTCTTGCATGAACTGCTATTTTGAGGTCTAGCCACAGAATTTCAATGATGCTCAGATCAAGGGACTGTGAAGGCTGTTGCAAAACTATCAGCATGTGCCTTTTGAGGTAGTCTATTGTGGATTTTGATGTGTGTTTAGGATCATTATCCATTTGTAGAAGCCATCCTCTTTTCAACTTCAGTATTTTTACAGATAGTAAATATAGGTAAACTGACTGAACAGCAATCTAGTCTGAACTGGTGCATAACCAAAAAAGACTTACATAGCAAATAGATCAATGGATGCACTCAACTGTACTAAAGCAAGGAAATGTGCGATACATGAAATGTGAATAGCTTAATGGCTTGTGAACTCTATGAAAAAAAACATGAGATGCTTAGCACAAGATTTGGCCAAAAAATGTGAGCCCATCCACCAAGCATCAAGGTAATCTCAGATCGGATGGGTCCCTGACCTGACTGCCTAGTGTGAACACTTACCTATGGCTAATAACATGGTAAAGCCTGCATTTATAGGAAGGTCGGAGCCAACTGTATTTGGATGTAATTAAAATCACAGCATGGTGAAGGGGCGTTCAAGTCAGAAAAAATAGTACATAGTAAATATAGGTAAACTGACTGAACAGCAATCTAGTCTGTACTGGTGCATAACCAAAAAAGACTTACATAGCAAATAGATCAATGGCTGCGCTCAACTGTACTAAAGCAAAGAAATGTGCGATACATGAAATGTGAATAGCTTAATGGCTTGTGAAATCTATGAAAAAACACATGAGATGCTTAGCAAAAGATTTGGCCAAATCTTGTGCTAAGCATCTCATGTGTTTTTTTCATAGATTTCACAAGCCATTAAGCTATTCATATTTCATGTATCTCACATTTCCTTGCTTTAGTACAGTTGAGTGCAGCCATTGATCTATTTTTTACAGACAGTGTTATGTTTGCATCAATAATTGTCACAACGCTCACTCATACCTACCTTCCTTCGGCATCCCGGCTTGTCTCTGGAACCGGAGTGCGCCGCTTGGCATCCTCACTTCCAGTCTCGTGGCCGGCTCCTGGATTTCGTCACATGCGCACGCGCACCTCGCAGCTTAGACCACGGCCGTGCGCACCTCTGGTTCCTTATGCCGCCGGAGGTCCCTGACTCAGAAGCTTTGTGGTACGTACTGTGTATATCAGGCAGCCTCTTTCTGTAGGAGGTGCCTGATTATCACTTATGCTTCCTAGTGATTTAGGCCTTTGTATGTTACCCTGTGTCCCCGTGTCTTCCGATTCCATGCTCCCTGTGTGTGTACATGGCATTACATAACTACGAGTAACCTTCCTCCTTATATTCTTGTGTTCCCTCTAGTTCCCGTCTTCCCCAGTCCTCGCTAGTCACTGGTTCTCTTCCGTACCTCTCCCGTGTGGTCTGTTTGGTTCTTCCTGATTGTCTTGTCTGTATCCTGTAGCCTGCCATACTTCGGTCTTATCCTCTCTCCCCAGGACCCCCTAACCAGTTGTTTTTCTTGTGTCTCCAACTGGCCATTCCTTGGTACCGGCTGTTGCAGTGATAGTCTCCCCTGGGCCTGCCCCTGATGATCTCTGTATAGAGCGTGGTCCTCACTAGATAGCTTACCCGGGGAGGTTCGTCACCACGATCCAGACTCCACTCTTGTAGTTTTACAGGTTGTCACAATAATTTGTTGAAATTTAATTCTTCCCTCTACCTGTGAAATGTTCCCCATACCATTGGTTGCAGTCCCAAAGCATGATTGATCCACCCCTATGGTTAATGTTTGGTGAGGTATTCTTTTCCAGAAATTCTTTGCCTTTTTTTCTCTACACCTACCTGTGATCAATGTGATCAAAGAGTCCTATTTTAACTTCATCGGTCCACAGAAGTGGTTTCGATAATGCATCAAGCTAGCATAAATGTTCTTTTGCATACAGTACCTCTGCCGCAGAATTTTATGGTGAGGATGCAGGAAAGGTTTTCTTCTGATGACTCTCCCATAAAGGCCATATCTTTGAAGGTCTCTGAACAGTAGAACAATGTACCACTACTCCAGAGTCTGCTAAATCTATCTAAAGGTCTTTTGCAGTCAAGCAAGAGTTCTGATTTACCTCTATAGCAATCCCACTAGCAGCTCTCACTGAAATGCTGCTTGGTCTCCCAGACTTTATCTTGATCTTCATTGTTCCTGTTAATTGCCATGTCTTAATTACATTTAGAACCGAAAACAAGGCAACATGAAAACACTTTACTACATTCTTATAGCCTTCTTCTGCTTTGTGGGCCTCTAACACTTTCATTTTCAGAGTTCTAACCATCTGCTTAGAAGAACATATGGCTGCTGTTCTTTGGCACAAGGTTAGAGGGGGGATGGGCTTTTATAAAGCTGGAAATTTGCTTCACTTGGCCTTTCCTGACGATGATAGTGAACAAGCTATAAACCTAACAGTCTGAGGTCTGAAACCTTGGTCAAATATACCTAAGCACTCAAATCTCCAAGGGTGTCCAAACTTTTTCAAAGGCCCATTTTATTTTTTGTAATTTATAAAACATAAAAAATAACAATATATATAATTTTTTGTCTAAAATACAAAGGAAATATGTCTTCTTTAATTTTAGGCTTTTGGAGATCATTTTATCTTCAACTTGTTTAACAG
This sequence comes from Ranitomeya variabilis, assembly GCF_051348905.1. Classification (NCBI taxonomy): domain Eukaryota; kingdom Metazoa; phylum Chordata; class Amphibia; order Anura; family Dendrobatidae; genus Ranitomeya; species Ranitomeya variabilis. Next base: position 199,583,187 of record NC_135236.1, read on the forward strand.
TTCACAATTAGATATGAGCAAACTTGTGGGGAAACACATTCAGATTTGTGCTCAATTTCAAAAGCATTTTTACTCATAGTCAACAAAATTCGGTCATTTCGGTAAATGATCGCGTTTCCACTATTGCTTTTGTTATTACCTAGGCTAAGATAGTGGTGCTGTATGATGAGCGGGAGGGACATGTGGATGTGTTTGATGAGGAAAGGAGGTGTGGAAAGGTTAGAGGGGTTGTGGAGAGGTTAGAGGAGCACTCTTTTTTTCCCCTTAACTTTTTGTGCCTTAGTTTTGGCAGCCAATCAGGGCACAGAAACCATCCACAACATCAAGGTCTTCAGTGACTGGCTGCCAAAGTCATATGTCTCTGGCCATATAAAAAGCAGACACCTTGTTTTGCTTGTGCCATGGTCTCAGTGTCACAGTGCAGAGGGGTCGCTTCTGCACTAGTACTGCTGCTGAAAGTGAACTTGTCAGTTAACTAATTAGGATGCTGTCCTGTGTGATATCGATCTTCCAGCATCAAACTAGATTGTGCAAAATCTGTGTAGCAGTCCCTGGAGGCACCATTTGCTACTCCACATCATTTGTGATAAAACTGTTTCAGTGGCAAATCAGAAGGCCAGATTTCCACTTAAAATCATTATTCCGAATATTAGAGTGCAGCATGGAGAACCAATTAGCTAATCCAAATTGTTTATGATTAAAATGTGTTTCAGTGGCAAACCAGAAGGTCAGATTTCCACTTAAATATCGTTAGGTATAACAGTGTTGTTCAGGCACACTATCTAAGGTGCTGCACATCAGTATGCCTTGTAGATGAGGCTCATCAGGATCACCTCCACCCTTGGTGGTCAATGTCTGATGACAAGGGACTAGATTCTGCTTGGACCCTACTTTGTCCGGCCCCAGATCCAACATGAAAAAATTTTGGGCATCGGTGCATATGCTTTCTTCCTCTGGATTCTGTAATTCTTCAGAGAAGATCTCAGATTCCCATGGAATATAATGTGTGAACAGCTCTGCAGAATGGCCCATCTATGGTTCCCCGCAGTCAGTTGAACATTTGAAAACTTGTGATGCAGGGGGAAACAAGGATGATTGGGGTGCCACCTCTGAGGATTGTACTGTGTGATGTTGAGGTGGAGGAAGAGGAGGAGAGGTCACGTGATGATGCACTTGCCATCTACTGGAGCACATGCTCTTTCTGAGACTCAGACACCAGAGGTGCACACGGACTGTACTGTAGTGTTGGGGAAGGAGAAAGAGGGTGACTCAGGATGAGGAGTGTAAGAACAAAGAGGATGATTAAGAGATTGTAGATCCCATTTGGTGTGAACCCAGAGGCACACAGCTGAGCAGCTCAGCAGATGAGGTGGAGGAGGAGGAAGACAAGTAGGTTTTGTTGTGGCTTCCCACACAGACACAAGCACAAAGTGATGCAACCACAACAAGCACTGCATTCTCAACCCAAATTCTGGCTGTGGCCAGCACTAGTCGCAAGTGTGCAGTTCACATAGGCGGCAATGGCCTAGCCTGGGCCTTTTATAAGACCCCAAAGGATGACCCAACACACATTATCTATCAGGGTGGTTACATATCACTGACTGGGCACTGGGTGACTGTGGGTGCAGGCAGTCAAGGAGCTGCTCCATGAGTCTTTGAATCCCCAAATCTTGCAGGAAAAACCTCTGTATCTAATAATTCCTCCACTGCATCTGGCTCCTTCACCTCCTCTAGGGCTTCAACTTGTGCCCTCAACCTCTCCCTTAATCGGAAACACATTCCAACAGTGCAGATAGAATCACCCCCACCTCCATACTGCCCAGGCTTGACTCTCCTGCAGTCAGGCACTGTTCAAATTAAAATGCCTTGGAGATCACAGTTACACAGCTTAAGAGTTGTGGTCAGCTATCCAAGGTGAGTTTGAGCAATGGCTTCCTCCACTGAACCTCGAGCCAGGGAGAGCTCTGTGCGATAATTGTGCACTACACCAGGGCAACCGCACACTTTTGCCTTGCATGGCTCACGTCCTTGACCTGGTGGTGCAACAATTTCTCTGCCACTATCCTAGCCTGGATGTGCTGCTGAACAAAGCACGGTCGCTGTGTGCTCACTTCTGTCAATCGCACCCCGCAGATCATTGACTTGTATCACTATAAAGGCCCTTCGGCCTTTCGGCCTACCGGTTAACTGTTTGATTTGCATTGTTTCAACATGGTGGAATTCCACTATGCACATGTTGCAGCGACTGTGGCAGCAGCATCGAGCCTTGGTGCAGTATGCCCTTTTGCATAGCCTGGGCTAACGTAGTACGGACGTTGTGCAAATCATGCTTGGGAATGGGCACAGATGAAGAACCTCTCCATCCTTCTGCATAGTTTCGAAATGGCTATTAAGATGGTTAGCACTGACGATGCCATCATCAGCATCACTATTCTGGTCATCTACAAACTGGAGCACACTTTGAATAGTCTGCGTAAGGAGCTGGTGTTCCCTGAGGAGGATGAGGTGGAAACAGAGGCGGATGTGGAAGAGATAGCAATATCTCAAATTTCCGGAATGTCGTTGCACAGGCGGGTGCCATGGGAGGTGAGCTTATAATGATCACGGTGGGCTCATGGTACCAGACAAACTGTTAGTGAAGGTGGAGGTGCCGAGGAACAAATGGAGAAGGACGAGGTGATGGATGTGCAACAGTCAGGAGATGAAGAGGATAATGATACACTCTCCCTTGTCTGAGTTGGCAGGAGTGGATGGAGGAAGCAATCTTGAGTGTTTCCTCACCACCAACACATCACGGACTTGGATCTCATGGAAGCACGTGACACATGAGCACCTTCTTGCTGCACTATCTTCAACATGATGTCCGTATTCATAGAGTTAGAAATAGTGCTGATTGCTTGGTTGCCAGTCTGTTAGATTCAGGGTACAAGAGTAAATTTATCCAGATACTTTACCCCTGGAAAGGTATATGTGCATCCTGGAGTATCGAAATATGCTTGTAGACAAACTTGAGGGTGGTTTTCCCCAATACAGCAGTGAGGCACACAGGGTGCATCCCAGTTCTAGGTGTCCAACCCTGGGAACGTCAAGGTGTCATTGCAGAAACATTAGCAGTAGCAGCAGCAGCAGTGTAAGTGCAGCGCCCCAGAGTCCTGGTCGTTGCAGTACTGATGCTCCGCCGCTAAGGGGGGCTATGGTACGTCTGATGGCACTGAAGGAGTTCACCTGACCAGGTATCACAGACACCAATACACTTCACAGTCTGGCCTCCAGGGGGAGCTAAGGGTGCTATGTATTAGGCCACTCCTCACAATCTGGTAAAACTGGGGGTTAGATAGGAAGTTAGACAGAAGCTGACTGGGTTGGAACCAGGCAACATCCTGTGGCAGAGGGTGTTGCAGGGGAAGATTCAGGGGGGTCCCTGTCAGGGGTGGGATCCTGACAGAGGCCTAGCGAACAGAAAGAACGTTACGGGACCGCGCCTGCACTTCATCGCGGCGGTACCCCAAGAAACGACAAGAAGCGAGGTTTATTGTGCTGAGTGAGAAACGAGATCAACGCAACAAGGAGAATCACCAGTAGGAGTCGTGCTGTAAGACGAGGCAACATCCTACTGAGGCGCGTAGCCGGTGGCCAGAACGCCGAGGAAGTATTGAGCTCCAGGCCTTACTTCAAACCTACGGCAGGACAGTCAGTTATAGGCGGGCTGTCTCACTCAAATCACCTAAGAAGACATAGGGGGCAACATTTGGAGCGGGGTGACACTAGGGTCCCGGAAGAGCTCCGGGCCTACCCGTCATACGGGTGCGTCCTAGCCATATCATCTGGGGGGACGAAGAAGAACATCATAATCGAGTTGTGAGGGAACTTCAGAAACACACAACAGTTGTGGGGACTATCCCGTAAGCACAGCAGGGGAGGACCACAACACACAAGCGCTAGAAGGTAGGCACAGATTTCCACCTGCAAAGGGAACTCTGGAGGTGCCATCGGACCGGCCGGACTCAGGTAGCCTGGTTAACCGTATTCCGGACTGAGGACCCTGAAGCCTTCAGTAAAGAGGTAAAGAGACTGCTGCCTGGTGTCCTCGTTATTCACGGCGACCTGCACCGCACCACAACATCATCACTCTCCACCTTCATTGGACGCCCCTCAGCAGGGTCACGGGCCGGGTCTAGCCACCGTGACAACCCCAGAACTGAGACAGAGAGGCCCGGTACCGGGTACCCCTCGGCCCTGCGGCAGTGGGGGCGCTCCAACTTGGCGTCACGAACAGGATCTACTTAAGCCTGAAGAATCAGGTCATGTGTGCCTTGGAATTGTGATTTATTGTACTTGGAATGTGACTTATTGCAAAGGCTGTGTGTTGCCACTTGCCGCCAAAAGTTCCCGCCAAAAGCCGCCGCCATTGCAGCGCCACAGGGAGCGCAGAGGAAGAAGAAGGGCGTGCCATGGGAGGAGACTACCAAAGCGGCACCAAAAGTAGCGACCGCCCCCTCCGACTTCTGCTGCGAGATGACGACCTGCCCAGCAGCAGAGGAGAACTGCCCCCTGATGTGCAACGGCGGGAACGAGTTGGAGAGGGAGCTCGACCTTGGAGAAATGGCGGAGCCAGGTGCATGCGTTGCCGCTGAATGCAAGACAGCGATGATGATCAGCAAGTGCCTGAGCGATGGTGAAATGATCCCGGCTTGCCCTTACCCACCAGAGGCAGATCCGCATCCACCGCAGCTGAAGGATCTGAACTCCTTGGAGCCGCCGGCAGAGGATCCGAGCCCGCCTATCCCGACCACGGAGCCATGGCGAGCGGAGCCACATCAGGAGGCTGCCTTGGAGGAGCCACGGTCCGGGCTGCGGCCGACTCCAGTGTCCTTGTCAACGGAACAGATCGACATCGGTGGAATCACATCAGGTGGAGGTATGGAAGCACCCCTACTCCCCCGACCAATCCTGTTCCCCCGACCGATCCTGCTCCCCTGACCGGTCCAGCTCCCGCGACCGCTCCTCACCCCGACAATAACCGTTTCCTCTCAGTGGAGCGGGTGGTGCTGACTCCAGACACGATGGGGAAACTGGTGCCTCCACTACCGACCAAGATGGGGGAACACCTAGACGTGAGCTCAGACGGGGTGATCCTCCAGTGGGACACCCCCTGGATCAGGCCAGATGGAGCTCAGGAGGAAGGCCTCATCCTTGCTGTGCTCACTTGGGAACAATATAAACAATGCCTGATCCTACATTGGAAAAACCGAAAAGAGACAGAACAGACTGATGCACCGAAAGTACAACACCCAAAGCCTGCGCGCGGCAGGAAAGACGTGGTAAAGCGGGGAACTGTGCTGGCCTTTCACCCAAAGCGGGGTTGGGGCTCCATACAGGAACCAGGACTACCGACTGACGTCTTCGTTACTAGTCACGATGTGAAGACTCCTTTCCGCAACCGATATGGTGACCCACTATTGCAAAGGGGGGATCAGGTGACCTACACCCGCCACCGGAGTGCACAAGGATGGTGCGCTCGGAACGTCCAACAATGTGGGCCTGAGGGGGGTCACCTGTTGCCCCGACCATGATTGAACCAGACTTGACAGATCTTGCTACTATCGCCACCGTACGCCTTGTTGTGGCTACTGAGCTCGCAGCTAGAGTTAGCCTTAAAGGGATCCCTTTGTTTACCCAGGATCCCTTCTTCTGCTTTTGTTTCTTGTCTTATCATTGTTGAAAAGATCTGCTGGATCATGAACACTGCATGATTACAAACTCATTGTAAATAGTTTGCACCTTCTTAAAGGTGCCCTCTACTGGTTTTACAAAGAAAAGGACTCTTTGCGAAGAAACTGTTCCTGGAAACAGTACCAGAGTCCTTGCTGCATACGGACTTGCAGCTTGAGAAGTTGCACTACCTCATAGAGACTTGGTCCCCTCTTAAAGGGAACGTTCATCAATAGCACTTAAAGAATGATGATGCTTTAAAAGGAAGTACTAATAATGCTTACATATAAAAGTTATATGTAGTGAGCTAGTTAATTGTGAGAAATGTTTAATGATGTTGCTAGAAGAATGAGGACAGGAAGTGAACCCATATGGGGTTAGTCGGTGAGTCCTCCTAGGAGCCATACCGAGATGGCTCAGTGATCTTGAACTGAGAGAAGGTTGATAAGTTCTATACTGTGTATAGTAGCAGAAAGGCAGTAGGCCCGGGTGGAAAGGGGCGGTCCTGCAACAGAACGAGAGGCAGTAGGCCTGGGGCAGATAGACAGGCAGTCCTGCAGATGTAAGGATGGAAAATGAAGAAAAAGTTGATTAGCCTTATAGTGTTTTATAAGAAGGTCTTTAGTGGATTCAGTGTGTACGTCCTTAAAGGCAACGTTAAATTATTGTTCAAAAATTTGAACTTAGTAGAATACCCGGTTGGGTAAGAAAAGTTATTTATAGTATGTTATTTAAAGTATTTAACCATGTTTGTAACGTTCAAGTGTCCTCACCTCCCATAAAGGGAAGCTCTGTTCAAATTTGCTTATTGTTATTGCATTTCAAAATTGTATGTCTTTTTGCTGACATGTATTGTTGTTTTCTTCCCAGTCCAGGAGTACTGGATTTAACCGGGGGGAGTGCAGCGCCCCAGAGTCCTGGTCGTTGCAGTACTGATGCTCCGCCGCTAAGGGGGGCTATGGTACATCTGATGGCACTGAAGGAGTTCACCTGACCAGGTATCACAGACACCAATACACTTCACAGTCTGGCCTCCAGGGGGAGCTAAGGGTGCTATGTATTAAGCCACTCCTCACAATCTGGTAAAACTGGGGGTTATATAGGAAGTTAGACAGAAGCTGACTGGGTTGGAACTAGGCAACATCCTGTGGCAGAGGGTGTTGCAGGGGAAGATTCAGGGAGGTCCATGTCAGGGGTGGGATCCTGACAGAGGCCTAGCGAACAGAAAGAACGTTACGGGACCGCGCCTGCACTTCATCGCGGCGGTACCCCAAGAAAGGACAAGAAGCGAGGTTTATTGTGCTGAGTGAGAAACGAGATCAACGCAACAAGGAGAATCACCAGTAGGAGTCGTGCTGTAAGACGAGGCAACATCCTACTGAGGCGCGTAGCCGGTGGCCGGAACGCCGAGGAAGTATTGAGCTCCAGGCCTTACTTCAAACCTATGGCAGGACAGTCAGTTATAGGCGGGCTGTCTCACTCAAATCACCTAAGAAGACATAGGGGGCAACATTTGGAGAGGGGCGACACTAGGGTCCCGGAAGAGCTCCGGGCCTACCCGTCATACGGATGCGTCCTAGCCATATCATCTGGGGGGACAAAGAAGAACATCATAATCGAGTTGTGAGGGAACTTCAGACACAGACACAACAGTTGTGGGGACTATCCCGTAAGCACAGCAGGGGAGGACCACAACACACAAGCGCTAGAAGGTAGGCACAGGTTTCCACCTGCAAAGGGAACTCTGGAGGTGCCATCGGACCGGCCGGACTCAGGTAGCCTGGTTAACCGTATTCCGGACTGAGGACCCTGAAGCCCTCAGTAAAGAGGTAAAGAGACTGCTGCCTGGTGTCCTCGTTATTCACCGCGACCTGAACCACACCACAACATCATCACTCTCCACCTTCATTGGACGCCCCTCAGCAGGGTCATGGGCCGGGTCTAGCCACCGTGACAACCCCAGAACTGAGACAGAGAGGCCCGGTACCGGGTACCCCTCGGCCCTGCGGCAGTGAGGGCGCTCCATAAGTGGCATAAGCAATTTCTGTGAGTTGTTTCACCCATTCTTAGGCTAGTCCTTGCACCAGAGCAGAGTACAAATCTGACACGCTGTGAGCGACTAGAGAGGATGGTTCACGAGTATCTGGAGCTCAATATCAATGCTATCATGGAGGTGTTTGGACCCTTTTGCATTTTGGTCTTCAAAAATGGAAGAGTGGCCTGAGCTCATCTGTCATGCCTTGGAGGTTTCATCATGTTTGGCAGCCATCGTTCTCTCAGAGAATGTCTTCAGCACTATTGATGGGGTCCTGATGGATAAGGGCATCTAGCTGTCCCCTGAAAGTGTAGACCGCCTAACGTTCATCAAGATGAAAGGTTCACAAATTTCTTTTCACAATAACAGTAATTTTGACCAGAAGTGCAAAACTTTTACATGCTACTGTATAATTTGTTGTGCAATTTATCCAAAGTATGCTGACACCCCATATGTTTTGGAAAACTACTGTTTGGGGGCACAGCAGAGTTTGCAAGGGAAGGAGCACCATTTGGTTTTTGGAGTGCAAAATTGGTTGGAATCAATACCAGATGCCATGTCATGTTTTAAGAGCCCTTGACATTCCTAAACAGTGGAATCCACCCACAAGTAACACCATTTTGGAAGCTACACCCCTCAAGGAACTTATCTAGGGTTGTGGTGAGCACCTTGAAGATGCAGGTGCTTCACAGAATTTGATGGCGTTGAGCCGTGAAAATGAAAAAATAAATTTTTCCTGAAAAAATTTTGTTTTTTACCTAAATTTCTCATTATAACAGGAGAAAGTGAACCATACAATTTGTTGTGCAATTTTTCTTGAGTGCATCAATTTCAATTAGGTGGTGGAAAACTACTGTTTGCGCACAAGGAAGGGCTCAGAAGGGAAATAGCACCATTTGACTTTTGGGGTGCAATATTGGCAGGAATAGATAGGAGATGCCAGGACACTGTTGCAGAGCCCCTGATGTGCCTAAACAGTGGAAAAGCACAACAATGAGAAACTAAGCTAGGGCTATAGTGAGCATTTTAAACTTTCAGTCATTTTACATAATTGCATAACCTTAGGTTAAGTAAATGGAGAATTATCATTTTTTCCCACAAAAATGTTGCTTTGGCCCCAAGTTTTTAATTTTCAAAAGGGATAATAGGAGAAAATGAGTATGCCAATACTCCATATGCGGTCAAAAACTACTTTTGAGACAAAGTGTAAAGCTCAGAAGAAAAGAATTGCCATATTGGAATTCAGGTTTTGCTGGAATGGTTTGAAGGTACCATGTCAATGGGATGCCAAAACAGCAGAACTCCATAAGTGTTCCCATTTTGCAAACAACATCCCCCAATAAATTCATCTAGGTGTGCAGTGATCATGTTGAAACCACATGTACCTCAGTTTTATAACACTGTATATACCACTAAAATGTTGTTTAGCCCCAATTTTTTATTTTTATAAGGGATAATAAGAAAAAATGGACCTAAATGTTTGCTGTACAATTCCTCCTGAGTACACCAATACTTTACATGTAATTGGGAATTACTTTTCAAGGACAGTGTAAAGCTCAGAAGGGAAGGGCCACCATATAATATATGTCAGATTTTGTTGTTCTGTTTTATGGGTGCCATGTCACATTGGCAAAGCCCCTGAGGTGTCAGAACAGCCGAACCTCTGCAATGAATTCATCTAAGGCCCCTTTCACAAGTCTGTTTATTTCTGGTAACTGAAGAAAATGGTACCGGAGATATCCATGTACATGTGTCCGTGTGTCCATGTGCGTACTACGTGTGGCACAGGTGTGGCAACCGTGTGCCACATCAGTACCACATGGACAGCTGCGAGGAAAGAAGTGCTACAATAAGTGCTGTTTCCTGGTGGCTGGTGCTGTTTGGAAATAAATGAATGAAAATCCTGACGTGGGTTCCCCCCTATTTTATTGAACCAACCAGACAAAACTCACAGCTGAAGCCTGCAACCCTCAGATGTCAGCTTCTGCAAGGTTGGTTATCAAGAATAAGGGGTCTCCGCTGTTTTTTTTATTATTTAAATAAATAATTACAAAAAAACGGCATGGGTCCCCCCCACTTTTGACAACCAGCCTTGCTAAAGCTCACAGCTGGGGGCTGCTATTCTCAGGCTGGTAACGCTCATCATTCTCCTCTGCTCGCTGGCAGAGCTGGGGAGAATGATGACAGCCGGCTTCAGCACCTGCCGCCGGGGAACACATGTGCAGGACGTTTTGCCGTCAATGCTGATGGCAAAAAACATACATGTCAGCATCTTTTGCCCACGGACACACTGTCTGACTTGTGCACAGACCCATTAATTTAAATGGGTCCACATGTGTACGTGTCTCCGGTACCTGTGAAAACTGTCACCACACGTACCTGAGATACGGACATGTGAAAGGGGCCTTAGGGTGCAGCGATCATATTGACATCATGGGTGTGTTATAAAATGTTATACCATTGGGAAGTGAAAAACAAATTACCATTTTTCCCACCATTTTGTTTTAGCCCTAAATTTTACATTGTCACAAAAGGAAATGGATAAAAATGGCACCAAAATTTGTCACAAAATTTCTGCTGAGCATGACAATACCCCATATGTGCCTGAACAGTACTTCTTAGCCACATGCAGAGACTGAGGCAGGAAGGAGCAATATTTGACTCTTGGAAAACAAATTATCGTAGAATAGTTTGCAGACTCCATATACAGTATAGAGCCTTTAAGTGCCAGTAGAGCAAAATCCGCTTTCAAGTGGCCCAATTTTGGAAATTACACCTATCAAGTACTTCATGGCTGTTTTCCAGATACAAGCGGCAGTGGATGTAGCCAAGTGAAACGTGCAAATCTGCCTATTTAGTGGCCATTACATTGTAGTGCCCCCTACATTATAGTGCCCGTACATTATGCCAATCTCGTGCTTATGGAGACATGCGCCCATAAATTAAGCAGGCTTTCATTGTAGAAATGCCAAACATATGGAAGCTGAATGTGGTTTGGGCACTCCGTTTGGTCCAGAAAGGATAGGGGCATTTGAATATGGGAGCAAAGAAATCACTGCATTTCTTTTGGGGGGCATGGAGTCATAGTGCTTTTCCAGAGCCTTTGTACTACCAGTAACATAGCAACCCCCTACATTTCCATTGACAGATAACAAACCTGAGTGGTACCTGCTTTTATGTTAATTGAGCTTAAGTTTTTTTTTAGACATTTTACATAATATTTTGGATCACATTTATCCTGTGCTCTACACTGAGTACTTACATTGGAGGTTTCATCTTAGTCTCAGAATGACACGATTCAGATTAAACTTCCATTCACTGTAATGAGGCTTCATAGTTCCTTTGGACTCTGTCTGTCCTCTGTTCAGCAGTGTTCTTTAGGGTTGAGCGACTTTCATTTTTTTAAGATCGAGTCGGGTTTTGTGAAACCCGACTTTGTCCAGAGTCGAGTCGAGTGCAGTCGGCCGATTATCGCTAAAAGTCGGGGATCGACCGAAACACAAAACCCAATGCAAGTCAATGGGGAAGCATAGTCGGCAGTGAGTGGAGGCCAGGAAAACACCTACAGTGCCCATTTTAATGCCAAAAACATCCATTCTTGTTTCTGAAGCTTGTCAATCTTAATTAACTTTATAATAATAGTTGTTCAATGGAACTTGGGGGTCATTTGGCAAATTTGTGGGGGGTAGGGCTGGTTCAAGGTTTTAGTGGGCCCAGGAATCATGGACTACGTCACGGCGGTGGAGCAGGGAGGGGAAAGTATTTCAACGTTGCAAGTGCTGTGATCCTGAGCAAGCAGGGGGGCACACTTGTTCGCATTGGCACTGGCACAGGGCCCCTCAAAGTACAGCGGTGTGTTTTCACGGCGGGGGCGCCTCCCACCAGCAGCGACACTTTTGCGTACTCTGAGGGACCCTGTGCCAGTGACGTCGCCAACGAGTATGCCCCCCCCACCTGATGAAGGAACCTGCACTTTCATCTGCACCTTCCTCTTTGTCCCTGGTAAGGTGGTATAACATGCGGGAAGGGGAACCTTACTTTCAGCAGGGTCAGATTCTGGCTGTGTAGAGTGCAAGGGGAATGTAGTGGTCTAGGTCAATGTACCAGCAGACTCATCTAGCAGTGGCTGGGCAATGGGCAGGATGAGGAGGAAACAGATATAGGGCCAAAGAATAAAGTAGGCTAAATGCAGTTCAAATTTGGTAACAGGACAGGACTAAACAGGCAGCATTGCTTTGTTCAGTGGAGTAGCAAACCCAGGAGCAGCAGACACTGTTTTAAGGGCCCAACCACACTAGTAGGCCAAATGCAGTTTAATATCTGATACTATAGGCCGAAAGCCAGAAGGTTGAAGCTCAGCTTTATTCAGTTGAGGGCGAACACCAGGGAGGGGCAGACACCGTTAGTAGGCCCTAACCACCAATTTTTAAAATAACAGCACTTAATGAGAGCCAGAAGGTTGAAGCTCAGCTTTATTCAGTTGAGGGCAAACACCAGGGAGGGGCAGACACCGTTAGTAGGCCCTAATCACCAATTTTTTAAATAACAGCACTTAATGAGAGCCAGAAGGTTGAAGCTCAGCTTTATTCAGTTGAGGGCAAACACCAGGGAGGGGCAGACACCGTTAGTAGGCCGTAACCAAAGTTGAAGGCCAAATGCAGTTTAATATCTGATACTATAGGTCGAAAGCCAGAAGGTTGAAGCTCAGCTTTATTCAGTTGAGGGCAAACACCAGGGAGGGGCAGACACCGTTAGTAGGCCGTAACCAAAGTTGAAGGCCAAATGCAGTTTCATATCTGATACTATAGGCCGAAAGCCAGAAGGTTGAAGCTCAGCTTTATTCAGTTGAGGGCGAACACCAGGGAGGGGCAGACACCGTTAGTAGGCCCTAACCACCAATTTTTAAAATAACAGCACTTAATGAGAGCCAGAAGGTTGAAGCTCAGCTTTATTCAGTTGAGGGCAAACACCAGGGAGGGGCAGACACCGTTAGTAGGCCCTAACCACCAATTTTTAAAATAACAGCACTTAATGAGAGCCAGAAGGTTGAAGCTCAGCTTTATTCAGTTGAGGGCAAACACCAGGGAGGGGCAGACACTGTTAGTAGGCCCTAACCACCAATTTTTAAAAACACAGCACTTAATGAGAGCCAGAAGGTTGAAGCTCAGCTTTATTCAGTTGAGGGCAAACACCAGGGAGGGGCAGACACCGTTAGTAGGCCGTAACCAAAGTTGAAGGCCAAATGCAGTTTCATATCTGATACTATAGGCCGAAAGCCAGAAGGTTGAAGCTCAGCTTTATTCAGTTGAGGAAAAACACCAGGGAGGGGCAGACACCGTTAGTAGGCCCTAACCACCAATTTTTAAAATAACAGCACTTAATGAGAGCCAGAAGGTTGAAGCTCAGCTTTATTCAGTTGAGGAAAAACACCAGGCAGGGGCAGACACCGTTAGTAGGCCGTAACCAAAGTTGAAGGCCAAATGCAGTTTAATATCTGATATTATAGGCCGAAAGCCAGAAGGTGGAAGCTCCGATTTAGACAGTGGAGGACAATTTGAATTAGGGACTGCAGACAGACTTAGTAGGCTGTCCCCTGTGGACCATGCATCCAACACATTAACCCATTGCGCCGTAATGGACACGTAATCTTCCGTGGCCATGCCTACAGGTCCATGCATCTGTTGTCAGGTGCACCTTTGTACTCACAGATTGCCAGAGTGCATGGACAATGCGGTCTTCTACATGCTGGTGGAGGGTTGGGATGGCTTTTCTCGCAAAAGACGTGTCGACTGGTTAGCTTGTAGCGTGGTACAGTGTAGTCCATCATGGCCTTATTAATAGTAAATAAAATATATAACTAGGCTCTATGAACTTTTAAATAGGTTCCAGGGTTACACGGGCAGCATTGGTGTGGTCAGTGGAGGAGTATTGCAAGTAGGGGCCGCAGACAGGCTCACAAAGGCCTAAAATAACAAACAGTAGGCAGTCATGGCAGTTTTACATTGGTTACATGGATACACAGGCAGGCACTCCAGGCAGCATTGTGGTCAGTGGAGGAGTATTGCAAGTAGGGGCCGTAGACAGGCTCACAAAGGCCTAAAATAACAAACAATATGCTCATGGCAGTTTTATATCGGTTACATGGATACACGGGCAGGCAGCATTGTGGTCAGTGGAGGAGTAATGCAAGTAGGGACGGCAGACAGGCTATCAAAGGCCTAAAATAACAAACAATAGGCTCATGGCAGTTTTATATCGGTTACATGGATACACGGGCAGGCAGCATTGTGGTCAGTGGAGGAGTATTGCAAGGAGTGTCTGACACAGTTAGTACTCCAAAAAAACAAATAGATGTTAATGTCTCGCAAAACAACTGTAAGTAAAAAAAGGGTGGCATGCTTAGGTACCGGGGTGGGCTCATCTGCAGAGTTTATGACAAAGTAATTTGGCAGTAAATTAGTATTTACTGGTGTCAATATAGGACACTGACCCAGACTACTTTAACTAGCATCATAGATGCAAACAAATTGGTATTGTTTGTCAGTGCCAGGCATTGAATGATGTCAGTGCATAGACTACACATTGGTGGAGCTGTGCGAGATAATTTTGCACGTGGTACAGCACAGTTTGAGCTGGAGCGGGAACTCTCTTGCGGCCGGCGGTACCGCCCCAGGGCCCCTCATGTTACAACGGCGTGTCTGACGTTGGGTGCGCACCACCACCGCCAGAGACACTACATTGTACTATGAGGGACCCAGTGGCAATGCCGTCAACCAAAAGCGGTTACACCCGCCTCTTCAGACAATCAGCACTGTAACGGGTGCTTGCGCCAAGTGGCGAGACAACGGCCCCATGGGGGGATTTTTCCCATTGGGGGAGGTGTAAACATGTCGTATGCTGGACAAACAGCTGCTGCAAATTAACAGATTGGAACACTCAGTAAGACCAGTCCACAAGCAAGACCTTTTTATAGGAAAGCTAGGTGTCAGCCGGGAAAGGTGGGGCAAAATAATTTGAAATCAAGGAGTGGTTCATTTTAATGAAGGTGAGATCATCCACATTTTGGGTAGCCAGACGAGTCCTTTTTTCGGTTAATATTGAACCAGCAGCACTGAATACTCTTTCTGATAGCACACTAGCTGCTGGGCAAGCAAGCTCCTGCAACGCATATTCTGCCAATTCAGGCCAGGTGTCTAATTTTGATGCCCAGTAATCAAATGGGAATGACGGTTGAGGGAGAACATCGATAAGGGAAGAAAAATAGTTAGTAACCATACTGGACAAATGTTGTCTCCTGTCACTTTGAATAGATGCTGCAGTACCTGTCCTGTCTGCGGTCATTGCGAAATCACTCCACAACCTGGTCAGAAAACCCCTCTGTCCAACGCCACTTCTTATCTGTGCACCCCTAACACCTCTGCCATGTAGCCCCCTGCAGCTTGTGTGAGAACCATCACCGGCGCTGTGTGCTGGGAATGCCTGAATCAAACGGTCTACAAGAGTAGCTTGTTTGGTTGCTAAGATTTGTTCGAGGTTCTCATGTGGCATAATATTTTGCAATTTGCCTTTATAGCGAGGGTCAAGGATGCAGGCCAACCAGTAATCGTCATCGCTCATCATTTTAGTAATGCGTGGGTCCTTTTTGAGGATACGTAAGGCATAATCCACCATGTGGGCCAAAGTTCCTGTTGGCAAATCTGCGGTTGTGCTGGTTTGAGGGGCAGTTACAGGCAAATCTACGTCACTTGTCTCCCTTAAAAAAACAGAACCCGGCCTTGCAACAACCCTAATTTCTGTTGGCCCAGGAGAAGCTTCCTCATTACAAAAGTACTCATCCCCATCATCCTCCTCATCCTCTTCGCCCGCTACCGCGTCCTCTACACGGCCCTGACCAGACAATGGCTGACTGTCATCAAGGCTTTCCTCTTCCTCGGCTTCAGACGCCTGCTCCTTTATGTGCGTCAAACTTTGCATCAGCAGACGCATTAGGGGGATGCTCATGCTTATTATGGCGTTGTCTGCACTAACCAGCCGTGTGCATTCCTCAAAACACTGAAGGACTTGACACAGGTCTTGTAGCTTCGACCACTGCACACCTGACAACTCCATGTCTGCCATCCAACTGCCTGCCCGTGTATGTGTATCCTCCCACAAAAACATAACAGCACGCCTCTGTTCGCACAGTCTCTGAAGCATGTGCAGTGTGGAGTTCCACCTTGTTGAAATGTCGATGATTAGGCAATGCTGGGGAAGGTTCAAAGACCGCTGATAGTTCTGCATACGGCTGGAGTGTACGGGCGAACGGCGGATATGCGAGCAAAGTCTGCGCACTTTGAGGAGCAGGTCGGGTAACCCCGGATAACTTTTCAGGAAGCACTGCACCACCAGGTTTAAGGTGTGAGCCAGGCAAGGAATGTGTTTCAGTTGGGAAAGGGCTATGGCAGCCATGAAATTCCTTCCGTTATCACTCACAACCTTGCCTGCCTCAAGATGTACAGTGCCCAGCCATGACTGAGTTTCATTCTGCAAGAACTCGGACAGAACTTCCGCGGTGTGTCTGTTGTCACCCAAACACTTCATTGCCAATACAGCCTGCTGACGCTTGCCACTAGCTGTCCCATAATGGCACACCTGGTGTGCAACAGTGGCAGCTGCGGATGGAGGGGATGTGCGACTGGGGTCTGTGGACGAGCTCTCGCTTCTGCATGAGGAGGAGGAAGAGGAGGAGGGGGGGCGAACGCCTACAGCCAACTCTTTCCTTGACCATGGACTAGGCAAAACTGTCCCAATATTGCTGTCCCCTGTGGACCCTGCATCCACCACATTCACCCAGTGTGCCGTGATGGACACGTAACGTCCCTGGCCATGCCTACTGGTCCATGCATCTGTTGTCAGGTGCACCTTTGTAGTCACAGACTGCCTGAGTGCATGGACGATGCGGTCTTTAACATGCTGTTGAAGGGCTGGGATGGCTTTTCTAGAAAAGAAGTGCCGACTGGGTAGCTCGTAGCGTGGTACAGCATAGTCCATCAGCGCTTTGAAAGCTTCGCTTTCAACTAACCGGTAGGGCATCATCTCTAATGAGATTAGTCTAGCAATGTGGGCATTCAAACCCTGTGTACGCGGATGCGAGGATGAGTACTTCCTTTTCCTAACAAGAGTCTCATGTAGGGTGAGCTGGACTGGAGAGCTGGAGATCGTGGAACTAGCGGTGGTGCCGGTGGACATGGGTGAGTGAGAGAGGGTTGGAGATGGTATTCTTGCCGGTGCCCTACATGCAGTGTTTCCTACTACTAACCTGGTGATTCCCTGACTGCTTTGGCCTGGCGACGAAAGCTGCACAGATACTGCAGGTGGTGTGGGAAATGGTCGGCTTACAGGGAGGGAAGGGATGTAGCGTTGCTGACTAGCTTCATTGGCCGAGGGTGCTGCAACCTTTAGGGACGTTTGGTAGTTAGTCCAGGCTTGCAAATGCATGGTGGATAAATGTCTATGCATGCAACTTGTATTTAGACTTTTAAGATTCTGACCTCTGCTTAAGGTTGTTGAACATTTTTGACAGATGACTTTGCGCTGATCATTTGGATGTTGTTTAAAAAAATGCCAGACTGCACTCTTTCTACTATCGGATACCTTTTCAGGCATTGCAGACTGAGCTTCTTTAACCGGATGGCCACGCTGTCCTCCAACTGGTTTTGGTTTTGCCACGCGTTTTTGGCCAGATACGGGCCCGGTAGATGGAACCTGTTGTGATGTTGATGCCTGCAGCGGCTCCTCCTCCTCCGCTTCAGAACTACTGCCGCCTGCACCCTGTTCCCCCAATGGCTGCCAATCGGGGTCCACAACTGGGTCATCTATGAGCTCCTCTTCTATGTCGTGTGCGATTTCGTCTGTGTCACCGTGTAAGCCAGTGGTATAGCGTCCGTGACGGGGCACCATAGTCTCCGCAGGGTTTGATTCTGCCTCAGTACGCTGCGAGGGCAATGTTCTGGTCTGAGTCAAAGGAACAGCATAGTAATCTGGCTGTGGCTGTGCATCTGTGCACTCCATGTCCGATTCAACTTCTAATGGACATGGCCTGTTAACTGTTTCACTGTCTAACCAAGGAACGGTATGTGTAAAGAGCTCCATGGAGTAACCCGTTGTGTCTCCTGATGCATCCTTCTCTCTTGTTCTGGGTGAAGAAGACAAGGAAGTGACTTGTCCCTGACCGGGAGCATCCACTGACGATGCACTGCTCTGACATTTGGCACTTTCCGAGGAGGAGGCGAAAGAGCTAGAGGCAGAGTCAGCAATGAAAGCCAATACTTGTTCCTGCTGCTCCGGCTTCAAAAGTGGTTTTCCTACTCCCAGAAAAGAGAGCGTTCGAGGCCTTGTGTAGCCAGACAAGGAACCTGGCTCAACAACTCGAGACTTAGGTGCTGTACTGCTTTTACCACGACCACCTGATGCTCCACCACCACTACCATCATTACCAGCTGACAATGACCGCCCACGGCCACGACCTCTTCCACTAGACTTCCTCATTGCTTGCAAAACGTAACCAAAGTAACACTATTTGTTACTGTAAAACAACTTATAAGGTGAACTCAAACTTCTGTAGGATTTATATATACCTTTATAGGTGCCTGACACTGAAAGGAAAATCAGGCCCAATGTTACACACTAGGTTTTCCGTGGCCCAATAATTTGAGACAGATGGCACACACAGGCCCAGCACTCAAGCAGAAATGCCAATCTTAATCTCCCACTATTTTTTTTTTTTCTGGGAGAATTTACCCCCCCCCCAAAAAAAGGCCCAGTATTACACAGTGTTTTCAGTGGCACACAATGAGAGAGAGATGCCACACACTGCAATGGCACGGAGTCAGACTTGACAATATTTATCTCCCACTAATTTTTTTTGGGAAAAGGGAGAATTTAGGAAAAAAAAAAAAAAAAAGGACAAGTATTACACAGTGTTTTCAGTGCCACACAATGAGAGAGAGATGCCACACACAGCAATGGCACGGAGTCAGACTTGACAATATTTATCTCCCACTAATTTTTTTTTTGGAAAAGGGAGAATTTAGGAAAAAAAAAACAAAAGGCCAAGTATTACACAGTGTTTTCGGTGCCACACAATGAGAGAGACATGCCACACACAGCAATGGCACGGAGGCAGACTTGACAATATTTATCTCCCACTAATTTTTTTTTGGGAAAAGGGAGAATTTAGAAAAAAAAAAAAAAAAAAGGACAAGTATTACACAGTGTTTTCAGTGCCACACAATGAGAGAGAGATGCCACACACAGCAATGGCACGGAGTCAGACTTGACAATATTTATCTCCCACTAATTTTTTTTGGGGAAAAGGGAGAATTTAGGAAAAAAAAAAAAAGGACAAGTATTACACAGTGTTTTCGGTGCCACACAATGAGAGAGAGATGCCACACACAGCAATGGCACGGAGTCAGACTTGACAATATTTATCTCCCACTAATTTTTTTTTTGGAAAAGGGAGAATTTAGGAAAAAAAAAAAAAAAAAGGACAAGTATTACACAGTGTTTTCAGTGCCACACAATGAGAGAGAGATGCCACACACAGCAATGGCACGGAGTCAGACTTGACAATATTTATCTCCCACTAATTTTTTTTTTGGAAAAGGGAGAATTTAGGAAAAAAAAAAAAAAGGCCAAGTATTACACAGTGTTTTCAGTGCCACACAATGAGAGAGAGATGCCACACACAGCAATGGCACGGAGGCAGACTTGACAATATTTATCTCCCACTAATTTTTTTTTTGGAAAAGGGAGAATTTAGAAAAAAAAAAAAAAAAAAAGGACAAGTATTACACAGTGTTTTCAGTGCCACACAATGAGAGAGAGATGCCACACACAGCAATACCAAAGAAAACCGGCGCACAGCCATAGAGTTATATATAATTTAGAGGGTGCAAATAGCAGTAATGATAATACACAGAAAAAAGGGGAGAAAAAAGGACACTGCTATAAAGGATTGCACACCATCACTTATATAAACATACAAAACAACACTTTATTGGCATAAACATTAAAAACAATTAAAATCGATATGGCACTACGGACCGTCTGGACAATCAATACATATATACATACAGTTAGGTATGCAGCCTGTCAATAAATCTCATTTACATGGGCAATTGTAGTAATAGCACCCTACCTATCGGCTCATGGGGAATCTAAAGAGCCACAACAGCTCCCATATATATACAGTGGGGCAAAAAAGTATTTAGTCAGTCAGCAATAGTGCAAGTTCCACCACTTAAAAAGATGAGAGGCGTCTGTAATTTACATCATAGGTAGACCTCAACTATGGGAAACAAACTGAGAAAAAAAAATACAGAAAATCACATTGTCTGTTTTTTTATCATTTTATTTGCATATTCTGGTGGAAAATAAGTATTTGGTCAGAAACAAAATTTCATCTCAATACTTTGTAATCTATCCTTTGTTGGCAATGACAGAGGTCAAACGTTTTCTGTAAGTCTTCACAAGGTTGCCACACACTGTTGTTGGTATGTTGGCCCATTCCTCCATGCAGATCTCCTCTAGAGCAGTGATGTTTTTGGCTTTTCGCTTGGCAACACGGACTTTCAACTCCCTCCAAAGGTTTTCTATAGAGTTGAGATCTGGAGACTGGCTAGGCCACTCCAGGACCTTGAAATGCTTCTTACGAAGCCACTCCTTCGTTGCCCTGGCGGTGTGCTTTGGATCATTGTCATGTTGAAAGACCCAGCCACGTTTCATCTTCAATGCCCTTGCTGATGGAAGGAGGTTTGCACTCAAAATCTCACGATACATGGCCCCATTCATTCTTTCATGTACCCGGATCAGTCGTCCTGGCCCCTTTGCAGAGAAACAGCCACAAAGCATGATGTTTCCACCACCATGCTTTACAGTAGGTATGGTGTTTGATGGATGCAACTCAGTATTCTTTTTCCTCCAAACACGACAAGTTGTGTTTCTACCAAACACTTCCAGTTTGGTTTCATCAGACCATAGGACATTCTCCCAAAACTCCTCTGGATCATCCAAATGCTCTCTAGCAAACTTCAGATGGGCCCGGACATGTACTGGCTTAAGCAGTGGGACTCGTCTGGCACTGCAGGATCTGAGTCCATGGTGGCGTAGTGTGTTACTTATGGTAGGCCTTGTTACATTGGTCCCAGCTCTCTGCAGTTCATTCACTAGGTCCCCCCGCGTGGTTCTGGGATTTTTGCTCACCGTTCTTGTGATCATTCTGACCCCACGGGGTGAGATTTTGCGTGGAGCCCCAGATCGAGGGAGATTATCAGTGGTCTTGAATGTCTTCCATTTTCTAATTATTGCTCCCACTGTTGATTTCTTCACTCCAAGCTGGTTGGCTATTGCAGATTCAGTCTTCCCAGCCTGGTGCAGGGCTACAATTTTGTTTCTGGTGTCCTTTGACAGCTCTTTGGTCTTCACCATAGTGGAGTTTGGAGTCAGACTGTTTGAGGGTGTGCACAGGTGTCTTTTTATACTGATAACAAGTTTAAACAGGTGCCATTACTACAGGTAATGAGTGGAGGAAAGAGGAGACTCTTAAAGAAGAAGTTACAGGTCTGTGAGAGCCAGAAATCTTGATTGTTTGTTTCTGACCAAATACTTATTTTCCACCAGAATATGCAAATAAAATGATAAAAAAACAGACAATGTGATTTTCTGTATTTTTTTTTCTCAGTTTGTCTCCCATAGTTGAGGTCTACCTATGATGTAAATTACAGACGCCTCTCATCTTTTTAAGTGGTGGAACTTGCACTATTGCTGACTGACTAAATACTTATTTGCCCCACTGTATAATAGAACCTAAGTCCGAGCTATAAGGGCATAATACCCACCAAAGGATGCAACCCCCCTATATTGAGACAAGCTGAAGTGTCCAGGGGGCCGAGTGGATCGTGACCCCACGCGTATCGCCTCCCAAATGAGGCTTCGTCAGGGGAAGTTCCTAGCCTGCCAATACAACAATGTATATATACATGCATCATAATTGCCTTAAGCACCTGCCGGTGTGTCAGAAATCCAAACATGGAAGCGGGACCAGCGCATCACTCCCCGCCGGAAGTGGTATGCCCCAGAAGGCCCAGCGGTAACACGCATAGAGCGCCTGCGCTTTAGATACCTAACGGTGTGTCAGAAGTTATAACATAAAAACGGGGCTAGCGCGTCACTCCCCGCCGGAAGTGACATGCCCCAGAAGGTCCAGCAGTAAAGCGCCTAGGGCGCCTGCGCCCGTGTAAAGTAAACAATAGCATAAGAGTAGCGCATGCTCAGTACGATACACAGAAGCGTATTCAAGAGTACAAGATTTAAGGATAAGGTGCATATAGCACCAGTGCACTAGCATGGATCAATTGACCTCGCATCTATATGGCCACAGTAAGAGAACAGATAGTACAATTAGATTGGCACACATGCCAGTTATATCATGGTAAAACCAGTCATATATATGTGCCCACTTAGGTGGAATAAAGCAACCCCACTGCGTGCACCCAGGTATAATACCCTGAGCACACGCAGGTGGGGGAAACAAAAAAGAATAAACAAAGGGATTTTAACCAAGTTATGGTCCAGCAACCTAACATGAAAGGAGAGGAAAAAGGGGGGGGGGTTTGTGGGGGGGGGAAGGTAAAGTGTTTGTATTAATGCATTAATACCAGGAACCAAAAAAGTGTATAGAACAGCCAAACAATGGCATTAATATAGCCACAACAATTACCCAAACTCACACCCACAAACAAAAACCACCACTAGCCCCCAAGGGTACACATGATTTCATAATCCTCATGCGGTCACAATCATATATACCAGGCACCCATGAACCACATATATGCACAGTCTCACCTGGGCCATGTAACCACACCAAGTTCACATTAGGGAAACAGGCATATCTCATACACCACCACAATGCAATAATAATACAAAGCAATCCATATTATGAACATTTATTTATTGCTTATATCAAAATTATGAATGAGGATTCTTAATATAAATAAGCCAACGCTTTACTTCCTATAAGATAGAATTATAATTTATAATATATAATATATCCACTAAAGATTTAAAAAGACCTGGTTGTCTATCCTCTAAAACCCATAAGAATATATAGCAATGGCGGGAAACCAGGACGGCCCAGTTGGGTTCGTCCCACATAAAGGCACATCTGTTGTACCTATCCCCATGAGCCAATTCAAGTCACCTAAGTTGCACCCCATGAGCCAAGGCCAAGATTATATGACAAGACAGATATTACAAATTCCTTAAAAAATCCTAAAATGTCCCAAGGAAAAGTCCATCCACAGTGCTTGCTTGGTATGTATCCCGAGTCCCATATATTTATCCAATTTGCACTCCAACTCCACACCATATGAGATGTTCCAATGGTCTTCCAATTGATAGTTTAGCCAAGGAAACCGGTGAATAGTAACTCTTCATTTAGACCTGTAGGGGTAACAGATCCCAAATTAAAAATCCACCGCGATTCAGCTTGAAGTAAACGTTTCTTGGGGGAGCCCCCCCTCTCCGACATAAAGATTTTTTCCAATCCAACCACTAGTGTGTTTACTACACTGCAAGAATGGTATGCCAAAAAATGGGCCGCTACCGGGGTCAGGGTCCTCCCCTTCTCCAAATCACTTCTAGCCAAATGTATTGTGGAGAAATGCTTTTGGACCCTCCGTCTCAATTCCTGAGAGGTCTGGCCCACATAAACCATCTTGCAAGGACAGATGAGGGCGTAAATGACACATCTAGTCTTACAGTTGATGTATCCCCCAAGCTTGTATATTGAGTCATCAATGGGGTTTTGAAAGAATTCTCTAGTTGGACCCATATGAGGACAGAGATTGCAGTCTCCGCAGGGAAAGGAGCCCCTAAGCCTCAACCCACGATTTAGACGCGTGGTCTGTCTTCTATAGTGACTTTGAACCAGGAGGTCCCTCAAATTGGGTGCCCTCCTGGCCACAAGAAGAGGATGCTTACCCACAAGGATAGACAACCAGGTCTTTTTAAATCTTTAGTGGATATATTATATATTATAAATTATAATTCTATCTTATAGGAAGTAAAGCGTTGGCTTATTTATATTAAGAATCCTCATTCATAATTTTGATATAAGCAATAAATAAATGTAAGTTCTATTATATATATATGGGAGCTGTTGTGGCTCTTTAGATTCCCCATGAGCCGATAGGTAGGGTGCTATTACTACAATTGCCCATGTAAATGAGATTTATTGACAGGCTGCATACCTAATTGTATGTATATATGTATTGATTGTCCAGACGGTCCGTAGTGCCGTATCGATTTTAATTGTTTTTAATGTTTATGCCAATAAAGTGTTGTTTTGTATGTTTATATAAGTGATGGTGTGCAATCCTTTATAGCAGTGTCCTTTTTTCTCCCCTTTTTTCCGCCACACACAGCAATGGCACGGAGTCAGACTTGACAATATTTATCTCCCACTAATTTTTTTTTGGGAAAAGGGAGAATTTAGGAAAAGAAAAAAAAAAGGACAAGTATTACACAGTGTTTTCGGTGCCACACAATGAGAGAGAGATGCCACACACAGCAATGGCACGGAGTCAGACTTGACAATATTTATCTCCCACTAATTTTTTTTTTGGAAAAGGGAGAATTTAGAAAAAAAAAAAAAAAAGGCCAAGTATTACACAGTGTTTTTGGTGCCACACAATGAGAGAGAGATGCCACACACAGCAATGGCACGGAGTCAGACTTGACAATATTTATCTCCCACTAATTTTTTTTTGGGAAAAGGGAGAATTTAGGAAAAAAAAAAAAAAAGGCCAAGTATTACACAGTGTTTTCAGTGCCACACAATGAGAGAGAGATGCCACACACAGCAATGGCACGGACTCAGACTTGACAATATTTATCTCCCACTAATTTTTTTTTGGGAATAGGGAGAATTTAGTAAAAAAAAAAAAAAAAAAAGGCCAAGTATTACACAGTGTTTTCGGTGCCACACAATGAGAGAGAGATGCCACACACAGCAATGGCACGAAGTCAGACTTGACAATATTTATCTCCCACTAATTTTTTTCTTGCAAAAGGGAGAATTTAGGAAAAAAAAAAAAAGGACAAGTATTACACAGTGTTTTCAGTGCCACACAATGAGAGAGAGATGCCACACACAGCAATGGCACGGAGTCAGACTTGACAATATTTATCTCCCACTAATTTTTTTTTGGGAAAAGGGAGAATTTAGAAAAAAAAAAAAAAAAAAGGCCAAGTATTACACAGTGTTTTCGGTGCCACACAATGAAAGAGAGATGCCACACACAGCAATGGCACGGAGTCAGACTTGACAATATTTATCTCCCACTAATTTTTTTTTTGGAAAAGGGAGAATTTAGGAAAAAAAAAAAAAAAGGACAAGTATTACACAGTGTTTTCAGTGCCACACAATGAGAGAGAGATGCCACACACAGCAATGGCACGGAGTCAGACTTGACAATTATTATCTCCCACTAATTTTTTTTGGGGAAAAGGGAGAATTTAGAAAAAAAAAAAAAAAAAAGGCCAAGTATTACACAGTGTTTTCGGTGCCACACAATGAGAGAGAGATGCCACACACAGCAATGGCACGGAGTCAGACTTGACAATATTTATCTCCCACAAATTTTTTTTGGGGAAAAGGGAGAATTTTGGAAAAAAAAAAAAAAAGGCCAAGTATTACACAGTGTTTTCGGTGCCACACAATGAGAGAGAGATGCCACACACAGCAATGGCATGGAGTCAGACTTGACAATATTTATCTCCCACTAATTTTTTTTTTGGAAAAAGGAGAATTTAGGAAAAAAAAAAAAAGGCCAAGTATTACAGTGTTTTCGGTGCCACACAATGAGAGAGAGATGCCACACACAGCAATGGCACGGAGTCAGACTTGACAATATTTATCTCCCACTAATTTTTTTTTTGGAAAAGGGAGAATTTAGAAAAAAAAAAAAAAGGCCAAGTATTACAGTGTTTTCGGTGCCACACAATGAGAGAGAGATGCCACACACAGCAATGGCACGGAGTCAGACTTGACAATATTTATCTCCCACTAATTTTTTTTTTGGAAAAGGGAGAATTTAGAAAAAAAAAAAAAAGGCCAAGTATTACACAGTGTTTTCAGTGCCACACTGAGAGAGAGATGCCACACACAGCAATGGCACGGAGTCAGACTTGACAATATTTATCTCCCACTAATTTTTTTTGGGGAAAAGGGAGAATTTAGAAAAAAAAAAAAAAAAGGCCAAGTATTACACAGTGTTTTTGGTGCCTGCCACACAATGAGAGAGAGATGCCACACACAGCAATGGCATGGAGTCAGACTTGACAATATTTATCTCCCACAAATTCTTTTTTTTGGAAAAGGGAGAATTTAGGGAAAAAAAAAAAAAGGCCAAGTATTACACAGTGTTTTCGGTGCCACACAATGAGAGAGAGATGCCACACACAGCAATGGCACGGAGTCAGACTTGACAATATTTATCTCCCACTAATTTTTTTTTTGGAAAAGGGAGAATTTAGAAAAAAAAAAGGCCAAGTATTACACAGTGTTTTCGGTGCCACACAATGAGAGAGAGATGCCACACACAGCAATGGCACGGAGTCAGACTTGACAATATTTATCTCCCACTAATTTTTTTTTGGAAAAGGGAGAATTTAGAAAAAAAAAAAAAAAGGACAAGTATTACACAGTGTTTTCAGTGCCACACAATGAGAGAGAGATGCCACACACAGCAATGGCACGGAGGCAGACTTGACAATATTTATCTCCCACTAATTTTTTTTTTTGGAAAAGGGAGAATTTAGAAAAAAAAAAAAAAAAAGGACAAGTATTACACAGTGTTTTCGGTGCCACACAATGAGAGAGAGATGCCACACACAGCAATGGCACGGAGGCAGACTTGACAATATTTATCTCCCACTAATTTTTTTTTTTGGAAAAGGGAGAATTTAGAAAAAAAAAAAAAAAAAGGACAAGTATTACACAGTGTTTTCGGTGCCACACAATGAGAGACAGATACCACACACAGCAATGACATGGAGGCAGACTTGCCAATATTTATCTCTCTGCAGTTATCTCAGAAAATTATGGCAGGCAGCTGAAAAGGACTGCTGCACACAAAAGTGTGGACAAACACACAAGATAGCTGTGCAGAAAGGAAGGAAAAACAGGATTTGTGCTTTGAAAAAAGCAGTTGGTTTCCACAGTGGCGTACACACAAAGCAACGCAGCTATCAGGGAGCCTTCTAGGGCAGCCCAATGAGCTACAGCGCTGAGGAAAAATAAATGTAGCTTCCACTGTCCTGCAAACAAAAGGTGGTATTGGACAGTGGAAATCGCTACAGCACAAGCGGTTTGTAGCTTTATGTACCCTGCCTATCACTATCCCTGCTTCCGAAGAAGCGGCAGCAACCTCTCCCTACGCTCAGATCAGCAGCAGTAAGATGGTGGTC
This sequence comes from Ranitomeya variabilis, assembly GCF_051348905.1. NCBI lineage: Eukaryota > Metazoa > Chordata > Amphibia > Anura > Dendrobatidae > Ranitomeya > Ranitomeya variabilis. The sequence continues at coordinate 199,610,446 of NC_135236.1, forward strand.
GGCGGGAACGCCCCTTTATAGCCCCTGTGACGCCGCAGAAAGCAAGCCAATCACTGCAATGCCCTTCTCTAAGATGGTGGGGACTGTAATCTATGTCATCACGCTGCCCACACTCTGCGTCCACCTTCATTGGCTGAGAAATGGCGCTTTTAGCGTCATCGAAACGCGACTTTGGCGCGAAAGTCGCGTACCGCATGGCAGACCCCACACAGGGATCGGCTCGGTTTCATGAGACGCCAACTTTGCCAAAAGTCGGCGACTTATGAAAATGAACGATCCGTTTCGCTCAACCCTAGTGTTCTTCTTTTCAGAGGTGCACAGCTCCTGGCAGTGACAGACGGAGGTTGGCTATAACTTACTCTGATCTCCCGCGGCGATTATGCACGCTGAGCTCCTGCGCCCGCATGATAGCCATGACGTCAATTTATGTCATTTTGCCGGAACCCCTTCCCAACCATGATGTAAACTCATGTCAAGTGTTGTGAACAGATTAATAGCTGCTGTTTAAAAAAAAGGATTTCATACAGAAGACAAGTGAGAAAAAAATTGTCCCACTTTTCTGTGTGTTCATTTGTTTGTGGGAACCTACCCTGCACGCAGATTCGGTGAGTGAAAATAAATCCTCCGCACTGTCACCTTAAAGAAAATTGTCCTGCATGCAGTCCATTTTTTTCATAGACAGCACGTGGACTAAAAATTAGCCCTTAGAGTGTATTCATTCATTTTTTCCATTTTTTCCCACAACCATGGTTCATACACAGCATGTGACTGCACCTTCAGTTTGAAGTACAATTATTGCATGTCATACACAAATATCAAGTAATTATAAAGATAAATAATACAAACATACTACTGAAATTCTGTTCTAAAAACTACTCTTCCACTTTCTTCTAACAAATCGAATTTTAATAATCGACTTTTCTAGCATTTTACTTGATATCCACAGCAGCACCAGACCCTTGGGGAGTTAATTTCTTTTTACTAAGTTGTGGCATTCAGTGTAATATAATGATGTCTGCCCTGGAGAGTTTATCTAAGTATTCATATAATGAAGAATATGCAGATTCATTAAGTGACAATGAGCCTTTCTCACTTTTTGTCTTGAATGTTCCGGTCACTGTATTAGGTCGCAGTTGGAATGTGCTTTTACAAAGTGACTAACATTTCAGTATAATAACTAAAGGCACTTACACAGTTACGAACTTGATTATTGACCATAGCCATACTGCAACTGGATGTTAATTACTTACAATGCAATTTAACAAGTAGTAAGTCACTTGGAATAACATAGTAGATGCTTGAAAAGGAGATAAATGTAATTTAGCCATTCATTAGTGTATTTCACATTCACAGTTCTGACTGCTTAGTTAATGTTACAGTTCATTTGTTTTTACATACACATTAGGGATGAATGAGCACTAAAATGCTTGGATGCTTGTTTCAAGTAACCAGTATAATGGGAGACAATGGGAAATCTGGGCATTGTAATGGCAGACCCTACAAGGAGGTCTGGGGGGCAGTGAAAATGTTGAAATGAATGGAAAATGGGTTAAATGAAAGGATAACAGCATGGGGAAGATCCCTGGAAACATCTATAACTCCCAGATTGCTGCTGAGAACAATGGTGTCCTACTTTTTCTCCACTTTAAGAACTGAAAATAAAATATTCAAAGTCAAGAAGAAATTGGAGTTTACAGGAAAAAAATGAAAGAAACATTCTTTCCCGTATAATGACTTGTATATAAGGAAACATTTAAAAAGGATTTCAAAAACCTAATAATGTGTGTAAACCAAAATTGAAATCTATATTAAAAAATTAGAAATGTCAGTGTAATTTATGAAAGAAGCAAGAACTTCCAAAAATGTGATGGATGTGGAATTCAGATACATACTGTATTAAACATAAAGGAGGGCATCATACACATTCTGTTCAAATTGTCATGTATTGGTAATCCTAGACTCATAAAGGCTATGCACTAAGTGTTAAGGCTGCAAAAATATTGAATCAAGGTCATCCACATACCCTTCAAGGCACCAACTGTAGTAACTCATTCACATATTGTGAACAAAGTGTAGTTATGCGACTCCCACGCTCATAAAAGTTCTGCACACAGTGCAAAGCCTGCCAAGCAATACAAGCAGGGTCATCCATACACCCATCAAGGCACCAACTATAGTATCTCATTCCAATATTGTGTAAGTATAGTTGTGGGACTCATAAACTTGAGGAACTGGGTGCTGGCTCGGCATACCTTGACCATAAGCTCTGGCTTTTCAGAAACAACTGAAGTACAAAGTTGAGCATGTGGGAAAAGCACGGTACGTGTGTGAGCTTACCAAGCTTCACAGCCGCCAACAGGTTATGGCAATTATCAAACATGACCATGACTGGTTGGAGGTTCAGCGGCGACAGCAACATATGTGTCTTGTCTGTTATGCCTTTTAAAAACTCTGCCATGGTGTGTGGTTTGTCTCCTAGACAAATCAGCTTCAGCAGAGCCTGTTGCCACTTGGCTGAAGCAGTGCTGCCGTGCTTACAGCTACTGTAGAAGATGTGCTCTAAGATACCAAATTAGAAATGGAGGATGAGAAGGAGCAGGAGGGGCTCCAGAAACTGGTGTAGGAGGCTGAGGCAACACTGATATAAGTAGGGCAAGCAATCCTTGGAGGAAGTAGTTCATGTGCTATGCCAGGGTGGGACTTGGCCCGAGCCTCCACAATGTTCACCTAATGTGCCATCAGGGAAATGTAGTGTTCCTAGCCACAAACACTTGTCCCCATATCGGTTGTTAAGTGTACTATCCTAGTAGCTGCATTAGTTAGACCACGGGTGATGTTCCTGGACATGTGCTGGTACCATATTGGAATGTCACACCAAGAAAAATAGTGGAGGCTGGAAAGTACTGAGGGATGGCTGACACCATGAGTCGGCAGAAATCCTCCATGTCAACAAGCCTAAATGGCATTATTTCCATGGCACGTAGCCTTTAAATGTGCCAGTTTAGCATTTGGGCCTGTAAATGGGTGGCTGGGAACTTTCTTTTTCATCCAAAGCCTCTACTAGAGACAGCTGAATGCTGTGCTGGGACAAGTTTTTGGAAATGCCTTATAACGGTGCCTCAGAATGTGAAAGGTCAGGTGCAAGGTGGGAGGCATATGCACCAGTATCATGAACAGGAGATTAGGAAGCACCTAGCAAAGGGGAAGGGGCAGTGGTGTCACCTGCTGGCACCAATCGTGGACCTAGGCATTCGAACCAAGTTGAGTGCTGCTTAGATGACATTTCCCTGATCATGCTGGTGGTGGTTAGACTATTAGTGGTAAGGCTCCTGTTGATCTTGGCATGGCACAGGTTGCAAATGGCCATTTGATCCCTCTGAACTCTCTTTAAAAAATTCCCAAACTGGGGAACAACTAACTCTTTGACAGAGAAATTCATGAGTTTCGGTGCTCTGCAGAACAGTTGCCTGCCTTCACTCTCTGGTCACCTCCCTGCTTCTTCCTGCCTGTTTCGGTGCTGCTGATCTCTCCACCTCAGCACTTCTGGCCTCACAATGCATGCCAACTTCCCAGGTTGGGTCGGTGACTTCATCATCCACCATCCACATCTTCTACCACCACACCCTGGTCCTCCTGACTTTCTGACTTAACAACAACTTAACTTATCAGCAACTGTGTTCCATCATCATCTACCTCCTGATAAAATTTACCATTCCCCATCATCATCTTCTTGTGACCGTGGCTGCTCTAAATTTTGTGTATCACTTGTCCCTCTTGGAACATGCAGAATGAGAGGCCACAATCAAGAAATTATGTTGTGAACAGCTCCTCCGGAGTGTCCTAGTGTGGGATCACTGGTCTCCCTGGAATCAACATGGTGGGAAGAAGGAGAATCAGGGTGAGAATTAAGTGATCCAGAGTGTTGGCTGGTGAAACTGGACAATGTTTCTTGTGCTCCAGCAACGGGCGTAGTCTCACCTGCTCCCCATCCTCGGCATCTGCATGCACCATCATCAGCACTTCCACTTCCCTGTCCCTTACCACATGCCTTGAGCATTTTCGAAGTCTCTCGAAACCAAGTTTCCTTTTTTAATTGAAACTAAAAATGTTTTATGAATTAAAAAATGTGGTCAACTGTAGCAGGCTAAGCAGTTTTTAAAATTTTAAACCACTGTAATTTATCACAGAGCACGTTAACCTCTATGGATTACTAATTGAATCCAGAAAAAACAACAACTTTTTTTGGAGTTTTATATACAACCATAATGTAACACTAACCACGTTAAAACTGTATGGAAGACTAATTGAACCCAGAAAAAACATTTTTAAGTTTTTATTTTAGTTTTATATACCATCGTAATGTAACATTAATCACGTTCAACTCTATGGCTGAATAATTGAATCCAGAAAAAAAATATGAACTTTCTTTGGAGTTTTATAAACCACTGTAATGTAACACTAAGCAGTTTGGGTGGGCCATTTGTATGAAAAAACCTAAATAAAATGGGAATGTGACAGTTTTCTTGCGTAGGGTGTCTTGCATTGAAATCGGCTGCAATGACCTGGGTACTGTGTTCACCAGACATCAACACAATTTCTATCCGCTCTTCACGTGTTAACCTCTGTGACATGTCAATGGCTGTAAACAAAGAGAAACTTGTAAATAACTCATGAAAGAATAAAGTTATGTTAAAACCAAGCACATCATTGTTTTTCTTGTGAAATTCTCAATTAGTTTGATGTTTCACATGACCCTCTTCCCATTGGAAAAAATAAAGTTGGAACCATAATGTCCGACTTCAAAATGGCCGCCATGGTCACCATCCATCTTGAAAAGTTTTCCCCATCCCATATACTAATGTGCCACAAACAGGAAGTTGATATCATCAACCATTTCCATTTTATTTAGGTGTATCCATATACAGTACATGGCACTCCCTGTACAGTAATCTTAAACAATACAAGTCAAGACTGGTACAGGAGGAGAGAGGACCCTGCCTGTGAGGGCTCACAATCTACAAGGGATGGGTGAGGATTAGTGTTGAGCGATACCGTCCGATACTTGAAAGTATCGGTATCGGAAAGTATCGGCCGATACCGGCAAAGTATCGGATCCAATCCGATACCGATACCCGATACCAATACAAGTCAATGGGACTCATGTATCGGACGGTATCCCTGATGGTTACCAGGGTCTGAAGGAGAGGAAACTCTCCTTCAGGCCCTGGGAACCATATTAATGTGTAAAAGAAAGAATTAAAATAAAAAATATTGCTATACTCACCTCTCCGACGCAGCCTGCACCTTACCGAGGGAACCGGCAGCGTTGTTTGCTTAAAATTCGTGCTTTAACTTCCTTACGCGAAGTCCCGGCTTGTGATTGGTCGCGCGCCGCCCATGTGGCCGGGACGCAACCAATCACAGCAAGCCGTGACGTAATTTCAGGTCCTTCAGGATTTTAAAATTACGTTCCGGCGTTGTGATTGGTTGCGTCGCAGTCACATGGGTGACGCAACCAATCACAAGCCGTGACGTCACGGGAGGCAGGAGACGCGCGCATTTTAAAATGCGTGCGTGTCCAGCCTCTCGTGACGTCACGGCTTGTGATTGGTTGCGTCGCCCATGTGGCCAGGACCCAACCAATCACAGCAAGCCGTGACGTAATTTCAGGTCCTTCAGGATTTTAAAATTACGTTCCGGCGTTGTGATTGGTTGCGTCGCAGTCACATGGGCGACGCAACCAATCACAAGCCGTGACGTCACGGGAGGCAGGAGACGCGCGCATTTTAAAATGCGTGCGTGTCCAGCCTCTCGTGACGTCACGGCTTGTGATTGGTTGCGTCGCCCATGTGGCCAGGACCCAACCAATCACAGCAAGCCGTGACGTAATTTCAGGTCCTTCAGGATTTTAAAATTACGTTCCGGCGTTGTGATTGGTTGCGTCGCAGTCACATGGGCGACGCAACCAATCACAAGCCGTGACGTCACGGGAGGCAGGAGACGCGCGCATTTTAAAATGCGCGCGTGTCCAGCCTCCCGTGACGTCACGGCTTGTGATTGGTTGCGTCGCCCATGTCACTGCGACGCAACCAATCACAACGCCGGAACGTAATTTTAAAATCCTGAAGGACCTGAAATTACGTCACGGCTTGCTGTGATTGGTTGCGTCCCGGCCACATGGGCGGCGCGCGACCAATCACAAGCCGGGACTTCGCGTAAGGAAGTTAAAGCGCGAATTTTAAGCAAACAACGCTGCCGGTTCCCTCGGTAAGGTGCAGGCTGCGTCGGAGAGGTGAGTATAGCAATATTTTTTATTTTAATTCTTTATTTTACACATTAATGTTGTTTCGATACCGATACCCGATACCACAAAAGTATCGGAATACCGGTATCGGAATTCCGATACAGCAAATATCGGCCGATACCCGATACTTGCGGTATCGGAAAGCTCAACACTAGTGAGGATACAATAGGCGAGGGCAGAGCTGGTAGATTGGTGGTTACTGCAGGTTGTAGGCTTGTCTTAAGAGGTGAGTCTTCAGGTTCCTTTTGAAGGTTTCCACGATAGCCGAGAGTCTGATATGTTGAGGTAGAGAGTTACAGAGTGGGGAGGATGCACCAGAGAAATCTTGTATGCAATTGTGGGAAGAGGAGATGAGAGGGGAGTAGAGAAGGAGATCTTATGAGGATTGGAGGTTGTGTGCAGGTAAGTACCGGGAGACAAGGTCACAGGGTTTTTGCAGATTCTTGGTTGCGGAATGTATGGATCCAGGAAATATTTTTGAGTTGAAGTCGCCAGGAAGTGGAAAGGGCTTGGATATGTTGCTTGATGGAGAGATTAAAGTCAAGGATTACCCTGAGGCAGAGCGCTTGTGCGACTGGGGAGAGTGAGCAGCCATTTAGTTTAATGGATAAGTCCATTGAGGGGGTCGAGTGAGATGGGAGTAAGTTGATGAATTCTGTTTTGTCCATGTTAAGTTTTAGAAATCTAGTGGAGAAGTAGGATGAAATAGCAGACAGACATTGTGAGATTCTGGTTAGTAGGGAGGTGATATCTAGTCCAGAGATGTAGATCTGTGTGTCATTAGCATAGAGGTGATACTGAAAGCCGTGAGATTCTATGAGGTGTCCCAGGCCGTAGGTGTAAATGGAGAAGAGCAGGGGCCCTAGGGCTGAACCTTGCGGGACTCTGACAGATGGGGGAGAGGTGAGGAGGTGGTGTGTGAATGGGAGGCCATTAGGTATGATGAGATCCAAGATAGGGCCAAGTCAGTGATGCCAAGAGATGAGATAGTCTGTAGTAATAGAGAAAGGTCCACTGTGTCAAAGGCATTAGACAGGTCCAGAAGGAGGAGGAAAGAGTAGTGTCACTTCGCTTTGGTGGTTAATAGGTCAGTGGTGACTTTAGGTAGGGCAGTTTCAGTGGAGTAATGAGGCCGGAAGCCAGACTGTAAGCAGTCAAAGTGGGAGCAAGAAGAGAGGTGGGAGGACAGTTCAAGATGGATGTGTTGTTCCAGTAGTTTTGAGACATAGGGGAGAAGTGACATGAGGCAATAGTTACATATAGAGAGGATGGATCAAGAGAGGGCATTTTGTGGATATTTGTGATTGAGGCATGTTTAAAGCTTGAGGAGAAAACCCCAGATGTTAGTGATAGGTTGAAGAGATGGGCTAGGGTTAGGAGGAACGGCTCTGGGGGTTGTTGACCAAAACTGTCTCTGATGTTATCAATCTTCTGCTTGAAAAATGAAGCAAAGTCTTCAGCCAAAATGAGTGAAGAAGGAAGGGGTGTTGGGGGATTATAAGGATGGTAGGATGGTAAAAAAGGCGCAAGATGCATGTACCCGCGAGGGTGTGCATGAGGCCTTTAAAAAGGCAGTGGAAGCATGTAGTGTGCACTGGGCACTGGAGACGAAACAGTTGGTGGTACTGTCTACTAAGGAAGTCACAGTGAAGAGGGTGGCTGTCCTGAGGGACATGCACCTACGGTGCCTCTGCACGAAACAAAGGGTCCTGTTGGGGAATGGTGAGGCCACTCGTTGTTTGGAGCAAGCCAGGAAAGCTCAATGTCGTCTGGGTTTGGTGGAGGACACAGTCCAAGTGCCCAGAGCTCTGGTAGCGAAGCTCACTGGCCGATTTGGAAAAGCGATGCAGGAGATGGTGGATGTGTCCGGTGTGAAGAGACTGAGGATTCCGGCTGAAGACAAGGCCCAGGTGGGTGAAGATGGAATGGTGTCATTCCTGGTTGTCGGGTCCAAGGAGAGTCTAGCGAATATCCGGATGCTCCTGAAGTATCGCGTGGCCTACCTGAGAGAAATAGAGCAGCTGAGACTGTACAGACGGCAGGTCAATAAACAGCTGCAGAACACAAGGTGGCAGCCGCCTTCTTCCCAACGAAAAGGAAACAAAAAGGACATGTACAGTAGTAGACGTAGTGATGGAGGGTCAGACTCTGATCAGTTGCTAGTCTCGACTGTAAGTGGGACTAATGTCCGTACCAACCGTGGGTGGCGACCCTGGAGAGAAAGGTCGAGTAAAAAGACAAACTTGACTAAAGGTTTGGTGTCACAGACAGACTGTAACTTAAGGGCCAAACCTCAAGGCCTACATGTTGACCGCTGGGGGCGGGGTAAACTCAACAACTGGATGGGTCTGTGTGATGCTCAAAACCGACTGAGACGGTTCTCTTGACAGGAAGGGCAAGGCAACGTGCATGACATATCCCGTGATCCCACGTGTATGACAGGTGTTCAACCCTACAGGTGTGAACAGAGGGGGAGGATATGTGATATATGTGATGCAGTAACCCCTGTAACAGGTAGGGGGCGCTGCATGGTCTCCCCGGGATCTGCACGGAGTTGTATTGAGGCCGTGAGAATTGACCTGCAGTGATGTCAGGATCACGTGACCAGTCCATGTGATCCATTACTGTGGGTGTGGTTACAGGTACATAACGTGACCAGAGTGTGGGTCACATGCTCCTGTGTGGTTCCAGTGTTTGGACCTGAAGGGTCCAAGTGCAAAATCCCAGAGGGAGTTCCTGAGGGCTCGGTGTGTTCCTGTGTTGGAAGCCTGAGAGGAGGCTTCCTGGAAAGCACCTGCTGGCGTGGGAGGTCCTAGTAGGAGGACCGGATCCCGGAGCAGTGCACAGTGGAACTGGGGAAGCTGGAGTCCTTCGGTGAGGTCTGGACTGACTACTGTATGCCGGGCAGGCAAGTTGGGGATCCCTGTTAGGCAGCTTACCCAGAAGAGTGTTAACGGAGTGTGGGGAAGCTGGAGTCCTTCGGTGAGGTCTGGACTAACTAGTGTGTGCCGGCCAGGCAAGTTGGTGATCCCTGTAAGGCAGCTTACCCGGAGGTGTGGACTGGCAAGGAGTCAGCAGGTGGAGCCGGAGCTCCCGTCAGGTATCGTACAGGCCGGTAGTGCTTGTGAAGTTCTATGAACTGTGTGGTCTCCCTTGGGAACTGGTTAAGGGAGGACCAGCGTGTTAGTGTCCGTGAGGCAAAGCCGTACACTGAAGTGTTAGAAGCTGCAAGTAAATATCACCAGTTGGTGCCTGTTGTGTTTCATGTTATGAACTGTGCGTAACCCGGTTTATGAGGCTTAATAAACCGCATGGACTGCTTTGTTTTATAAACCCGTGCCCGTGTGCTTGAATATCGCGGCCAAGTGAGTGTCCCCCAACACTCTCAGTAAGAGAAACCTTACAGTAGCTTCCACCATTCGCGAACAGTCAACAACACTAGGCTAGGGATGGGAATGATTCGGAGCTTTCATCCATCGACAGGCATACATCCACACACACACATTTGCAAGTTTGTTGCAGACAGAGCGAGTGTTCCATAGAGCTCCTGTTAGTGGGACTGGGGAATCTGCGAATGGATATAAGGTTAGAGAGGTTACGGAAAGTTGTGATAGAGTGTGGATGGGAGGTAGAAATGACTGTGTGAATGTGATGAGGGGGGCCAGGATTTGGAGAAATATCACGGGCAGTGAGGAGGAGCAGAGAATGTGTTAGCAGGTGGGAGCAGGTGGGAGCAGGTGGGAGCAGGAGAGGGCATGAGAGGGCTATCTGTGTTTGGAGGCAGAGGATTGTATGTTGAGTAACAGTTCTGAGGAGGAGGTGAGATGGATTCGGAGGATGTAGGGAGAGATAATCAGTTCATTACTAGGTGCAGAGATTAGGGGAGTTAGTAGAAAATGAAGGATTATAGGGGTGACAGTGGAAACAAACAGAACATTGTTTACAATAACTGTATCCAGTTACCTTCAGTTCCCATCCTGTTCAATCCTGGATTAATTCTGTGCTCCACACTTGTATGATACACTCATCTGGTATACTGGGCAGACTGACGTATTATTATTATTATTATTATTATTATTATTTATTGTTATAACGCCATTTATTCCATGGTGCTTTACATGTGAGGAGGGGTATGCATAATAAAAACAAGTACAATATTCTTAAACAAGTCATAACTGGTACAGGAGGAGAGAGGACCCTGCCCGCGAAGGCTCACACTCTACAAGGGATGGGTGAGAATACAGTAGGTGAGGATAGATAGAGCTGGTCATGCAGCGGTTTGGTCGATCTGTGGTTACTGCAGGTTGTAGGCTTGTCGGAAGAGGTGGGTCTTCAGGCTCTTTTTGAAGGTTTCGATGGTATTGTGAAAGTGATATCAAAGAACGGGCCATATGTTAACATGTAACGTGGCCTTGGTTAAGATAGTTTTGACTGAAAATTCTTTTTATTTCAGTAAATGTGACCTTGTAAATACTGCAAATTCAACAAATGACCTTTTTCAGTTCTTTCTGACCTATAAAATGTTGGAAACTTTGTTGTTCAGAATAATTTGGAACAGTGCATTTTGATTTTTTATTTAGTTTTGAAAAAAAAAAATACTGTTAGCATTGGGGGGTTGGTCCATTAAAATTTGATTTATTTTTTAACGGTTGATGAGTGGAACATTATATTTACTTATTTGAATAATAATTTGGAAAGAGGTGTAATATGTAATTTCCTGTTACCGGGTCCAGATTTTATCATTTCAGTGGATATAATGCAATATTCTGTATATGTACACATAGTATAACATATTCAGTAAAAAAGATTAGCATAAGACTGGTATATATCAGCTGTAATAAAATATCCACACTATCACAAATATGTGACTATGTGTATACTTAATAAAATGCCTGTAATACAGTAAATCATATACCAGCCATATTGCATACTAATCTGTATACTGGATATGTTATACTTTGTGCACATATATACAGTGTCATACACAGGATAACATGTAACTGGAATAATATTTTATGTCAGTAGTCATCGTATTTTATATACAGTAATATAATATTTTGTGTACTGGACGTGCTATACTATGTGCACAGACATCAGATATTGTACACAGGATATGTAACTGGTATATCACATACTATGATTTTTTTCATTGTTGTAGAGTTTAAGTGTAGATTAGTTTCTATGTTTGAAAAAGACAGCAGTCAGAGATAACTATGTAGTCTCCCAAGAAGAGAAGAGTAGCTATGGGGGAGCTGAAGGTACAACTGCCAGGGGCCCACGCGCCGAGGAGCCCACCAGGGGCCATGCTACTTTGATCTGTATCAGTGTGTGCAACACACCAATGCAGTTAAACTCTGCATCAGAGCAGGGAGACATGATCTACATGCTCTGCCGCCAGTGGCAGCAGGCCACGTGGTCGCTATGGAGCCCGTGAGCCAAGGGGCACTGGCACTGGCACAAGTTCAACTGTATTGGCTTCCTGGATGCTGAAACAATTGAAAGCAATGATGTTGAAAGCTCTCTTACCATTCTTCCTCGGCATCTTCCTCGGCATGATGATGTCACTACATGGTGCTGGCTGCACTGAAATGGGCGGGGGTTCAGAACTCTCGCTGTAGAGACCGGAGCAAAGGAGGAATAGTATGGATTGTATTTATTATTCTTTTTTAAATTATTGAGAACATTGTAATGGCCAGAACACTGTATGGAGGACTATGAGGAATTCATTATACTGTATGGAGGACTTGTGGAGTGCAGTATACTGTATGGAGGACTACGGGGAGTGTATTATACTGTATGGGGATTATGAGGAGTGCATTATACTGTATAGTGGACTATGGGAAGTGCATTATACTTTATGGAGGACTATGGGGAACACATTATACTATACATAGAACTGTGGGGAGTGCATTGTGCTGTATGGATGACTGTAGGCAGTGCATTATACTATATGGAGGACAATTGGAGTGTTTTGTGCTATATGGAGGACTATGGGGAGTGCATTATACTATATGAAGGACCATGGGGTGCATTAAACTATATGGAGGGCTATGGTGAGTGCTTTTTGCTATATAAAGGACTATGAGGAGTGCATTATACTATATAGAGCACTATGGGAAGTGCAGTATACAATATGGAGGACTACGGGGAGTGCATTATACCATATGACGGATCATGTGGAGCATTATGCTATATTGAAAGCTATGTGGGGGCTATTATAATATTTGGAGGGCTATTTGGTAGCTTTTATACTGTATTCAAGGACCTGTACAATGTGAAGGTTTGTGTGGGGTCCATAATATTATGTGGTGGACTATGTGATTGCCATTATACAATGTGGAGAGGTGTGAGGCCCTTAAACTGTATAGAGGCACATTATAGTGCATGGAGGGCTGTGTGAGGGTCACAGTTGAAGGATCATACTGCATTGTGGTCACCATTAGGGTTGAGCGAAACGGGTCGAACATTTTCAGAAGTCGCCGACTTTTGGCAAAGTCGGGTTTCATGAAACCCGACCCGACCCCTGTGTGGGGTCGGCCATGAAGTCGGCGATCTTCTGAATCTGGAATCGGAATTCCGATACCGATTCCCGATATGTTTAAGATATCGGGAATTGGTATCGGAATTCAGATTTAAGTGTAAAATAAAGAATTAAAATAAAAAATATCGCTATACTCACCCTCTGACGGGCCCTGGTACTAAGCGGGAACCTTCTTTCCTTTGAATCAGCCTTCCAGGGCCTTGCGGTGACGTCACGGTGACGTCGCGGCTTGTGATTGGTCCGCGGCCGCCCATGTGACCGCTCACATGGGAGTCCGCGGACCAATCACAAGCCGCGACGTCACCGTGACGTCACTGCAGGTCCTAGAAGGGCCGATTCTTAGGAAAGAAGGCTGCCGGAAAGAAGCCGAGGGTGAGTATATTCCTATTAGGTATATACTCACCCTCGTACATGCTCTGCTTATTTCCGGCAGCCTTCTTTCCTAAGATTCAGCCCTTCCAGGACCTCCGGTGACGTCACGGTCACATGGGCGGCTTGTGATTGGTGCGCGACCGCCCATGTGACTGTGACGTCACCGAAGGTCCTGGAAGGGCTGAATCTTAGGAAAGAAGGCTGCCGGAAATAAGCAGAGCATGTACGAGGGTGAGTATATACCTAATAGGAATATACTCACCCTCGGCTTCTTTCCGGCAGCCTTCTTTCCTAAGAATCGGCCCTTCTAGGACCTGCGGTGACGTCACGGTGACGTCGCGGCTTGTGATTGGTCCGCGGACTCCCATGTGAGCGGTCACATGGGCGGCCGCGGACCAATCACAAGCCGCGACGTCACCGTGACGTCACCGCAAGGCCCTGGAAGGCTGATTCAAAGGAAAGAAGGTTCCCGCTTAGTACCAGGGCCCGTCAGAGGGTAAGTATAGCGATATTTTTTATTTTAATTCTTTATTTTACACTTAAATATGGATCCCAGGGCCTGAAGGAGAGTTTCCTCTCCTTCAGACCCTGGGAACCATTGGAAACCCAATGCACTGCATTGGGTTTCGAGTCTCGGCCGACCCCGACCCCGACTTTTTTATAGGATCGGCCGATTTCACTCGACCCGACTTTTGAAAAAGTCGGGTTTCGTGAAACCCGACCCGATCCTATAAAAGTAAAGGTCGCTCAACCCTAGTCACCATACTTTTCCAGGGGAGTTGAGGGGTGGAGTACAGTAGGGTCATCATACTGTGCCTGTGGAGGGTACTGTGGAGGAATTCACTGTGCGGGTATCTTACAGTGTCATATTTTATAGTACCATACTTTATGAGTGCAATGAAAGGAGAACCTTGGGCTCCAGTGGGAGGAAAATTAGAGGGCACACAGTACCACACAATAGGTGCACTAATATGGACACATACGGCAGCAGGAGCTCAGCATTGGTGAATCAGCAGGATATGGAGTTTGTGCAGGTTGAGGATAGATTGGAACAGTGGTGGAAATGTGAGAAGTCAGATATGTCTTTGTCTCTGCAGTTGAGTCCTGGCTGGAAGAAGCTGCCATGTCAGCTTGGGCCACATGGAAAAGACAGGAAAAGTGAATGACTTCATCAGAAAGAACGTCGGCTACAACTCGCTATCTGTAACTGTACTATAATCCCTTATATGTTCTGCAGGACTGGTATCTAACACTATATGGTCACCATATGGCAGTAATTACAATGTTGGTATTTATATAGAGACTAGCTGAAGAGCCCGGCGTTGCCTGGGCATAGTAAATATCTGTGGTTAGTTATAGCACCTCACTTCTCTTATTTTCCCATCACGCCTCTCATTTTCCCCATCACATCTTCCATTTTCCCCCTCACATCTCTCATTTTCTCCCTCACACCTCTCATTTTCCCCCTCACTCCTCTTATTTTCCCCCTCACTCCTCTCATTCCCCCCTAACACTTGTCATTTGGACCTCACATCTGTCATTTTCCGATCACTCCACTATTTTCCCTCACTCCTCTCATTTTGCACTCACACCTTTTCATTTTCACCTCACACCTCTCATTTTCACCTCAGTATATACATGTTTGTCATCTCCCTTATATATAGTATACACCTGTATGTCATCTCCTGTATATAGTATATACCTGTATGTCATCTCCCCTGTATATAGTATATACCTGCTGTGTGTCATCTCCCCTGTATATAGTATATACCTGTATGTGATCTCCTCCTATATATAGTATATACCTGTATGTAATCTCCTCCTGTATATAGTATATACCTGTGTGTCATCTCACCTATATATAGTATATATCTGTGTGTCATCTCCTCCTGTATATAGTATATACCTGTATGTCATCTCCTCCTATACATAGCATATACCTTTATGTCATCTCCTCCTGTATATACTATATACCTGTAGGTAATCTGCTCCTGTATATAGTATATACCTGTGTGTCATCTCCTCCTGTATATAGTATATACCTGTATGTCATCTCCTCCTGTATGTAGTATGTACCTGTATGTCATCTCCTCCTCTATATAGTATATACCTGTGTGTCATCTCTCTTGTATATAGTATATATCTGTGTGTCATCTCCTCCTGTATATAGTATATACCTGTGTGTCATCTCCCCTGTAAATAGTATATACCTATGTGTCATCTCCTCCTGTATATAGTATATATCTGTATGTCATCTCCTCCTGTATTAGACCTCGTTCACACGTTATTTGGTCAGTATTTTTACCTCAGTATTTGTAAGCTAAATTGGCAGCCTGATAAATCCCCAGCCAACAGTAAGCCCACCCCCTGGCAGTATATATTAGCTCACACATACACATAATAGACAGTTCATGTGACTGACAGCTGCCGGATTCCTATATGGTACATTTGTTGCTCTTGTAGTTTGTCTGCTTATTAATCAGATTTTTATTTTTGAAGGATAATACCAGACTTGTGTGTGTTTTAGGGCGAGTTTCGTGTGTCAAGTTGTGTGTGTTGAGTTGCGTGTGGCGACATGCATGTAGCGACTTTTGTGAGATGAGTTTTGTGTGGCGACATGCGTGTAGCAACTTTTTGTGTGTCGAGTTGCATGTGACAGGTTAGTGTAGCAAGTTGTGTGCAGCAAGTTTTGCGCATGGCGAGTTTTGCGTGTGGCGAGTTTTATGTGTGGTGCCTTTTGAGTATGTGCAAGTTTTGTGTGAGGCAACTTTTGCATGTGTTGCAACTTTTGTGCATGTGGCAATTTTTCCGCGTGTGCAAGTTTTGCATGTGGCGAGTTTTCCATGAGGTGAGTTTTGCACGTGTGGCGAGTTTTGCATGTGGAGAGTTTTGCGCGTGGCGAGTTTTGAACGAGTTTTGAGTTAAAGTCGCTGATACAGCATGGAACAATTGTAAGAGTATGTCTTTCGTAGCAATGTGAATAATTCTGTAGAATTCTTATATATTGTGATAATGGTTTTAATGTGGATGATTCATGTTTATTACGCAAAAATAGTTCTAACACAGTGTGTTTAATGTGGTAAGACTAGGGAAAGTGTTAGGGTAAGGATTTAGGACATAGATATAGGATCAATATATAGTGATAAATATAGTTAGTAATTAGGAAGTATAGTGGAGGGCAGAGAATAAGAAAGTAGCTACAGTAGGTATAGCAAGATAACATAGATAGGAACAGCCCCAGTTAGGGAGGGCCATGGGCAATAAAAGGGGAAGTATGTGGCTTATAAGTACTGATGTAAAATACTGACCAAATACTGAACATTAAGGTTTTTACAGGATGGAGAAATAACAATGAAAATTAATCAGTAAAGTACTGGATGGGTATATTTATCATTTACCTACACTGTCTAACTTACAGAGAGATGATGGGAGTAATACTCTTATTTTCTGATTTGTAAAAGAAACTCTCTTTTTATTTATAGGCCCATAACTTAGTATACAGTTTCCTCTCTTGTTATGTAAAGTGCTGTGCCTTTTTACACAGCATCACTTCTTCTTTTGTATAGCACTGTCCCTTTTTATATAGTTTCCACTCCTATTAAATATAGTGCTGCCTCTAATTATTTAGCATCTTCTATTTTTATGTCCAGCTCCATCCCTTATTAATAGAGATGAGAGAATTTATTCTAGTGTAATTGGATTCTAATCAAATTTTACAAAATTCCATATTGGTCAAAATGCTTTTTTTTGCAATTCGCTTTTTAATTCGCTGCTGCGCCAATTCAGCAAGACGGCTGCCTGGCTGCTATTTTGATGAATTATAAAGGGCCATGGTTAAAATATCAAAATAAATAATTATGCTCAGCCATGTTTCTCACCATCCCCAGTCCTCACCGCATCTCATCCCCTCCACAAGCACTGTGATCCTGGGCCTTTTCACACTAGGCCAGAACTTCCAGTCTTGAAGAGGCCCCAGTAACGTTCAGCACATACGCGTGCAAGATCACGATGTCGTGGCATCATGACATGTGCCATGAGTCTATGCAGAACCATAGAAGGCCTCCTCAGAGCCAGAAATTCCAGCCAAGTGTGAAAAAGACCAGCATTTCAGAACTCGTAACTCGTGATAAGAAATGACAAGGACTTGGAGGGGATAGTGAGGATTGGAGGGGCTGGAGAGGTGAGCAGTAAGGTGATTATTATTATATTTATTATGCTCTCTTGGCTGGAAAGACCCCAGAGCAAAATAAAGGGATGTTCAATTCATGAAGGATATTTTTGCAGCAAATAGAATTTCCCAGGGAAATCCTCATGTCTTGCAAATTTTGCCTGATTTGCTCATCTATAACCCAGCATCTTATCTTGTTATCAGTTGTGCCATCCTTTATTACACAGCATCTTATCTTGTTATGTACGGCGCCATCTTTTATTACACAGCATCTTATCTTCCTATGTATTGCGCCATCCTTTATTACACAGCATCTTATCTTGTTATATATGGTGCCAACCTTTATTACACGGCATCTTATCTTATTATGTATGGCACCATCCTTTATTACACAGCATCTTATCTTATGAATAGCGCCATCCCTTATTACATAGAATCCTTTATTGTTATGTATAGCACTGTAGATAAGGGAAGAAATGAAGCACTGCACAATACCTGTATTCCTGCATCTCTGTGTTCATGTAACCTATCACATAATCTCCCAAAACGACATATCACATGATACATTGGGCACTTGGGCGGGTTCCATGCACTCTATACGGCCATGGCTACCATTATTCTTCTTCTGGTTACATCCAGTAGGTGGCACAAGAAACCCCGCTTATTTCCTCTGTGGAGAGGATATTTAAATATTTAAATTTCCCCCCAAGCATTGCATGACTGACAAGTCTCTCTATGCCAACTTGGCACTGTCCGCAAAGAGAAACATTAATTCTTGGGGTATGTGCACACATTAAGTATTTGGTACAGAAATTTCTTCACCATTTCTGCATCTCTTGGCATGAAAAATGCAGGGTAATATAGGCATGTTTTTGCTGTATTTTTTATGTTTTTTTACATTGTTTTTTTGTGCAGATTTTTCCCCACTTTTTGGTATCAATAAAATCTGCAGCAAAAACGCTGAAAGAATTGACATGTTACAGATTTCAATCTGCACCAAATTTGCTAGTTACAAACAGGGGCGGATTATAAGAGGGTCAATCTGGGCGGTAGCCCAGGGCCCAGTGGTGTGGGGGGGCCCTGGGCTACCGCACAGATTGCTCGCCTCCATCAGGGCATTACTGCCCGTGCCCTGACTGGCATATCATTTATGGGCCCGGTGGGCAGAGAGAGGGGGCCCGCATCAGGCCCTGTCTCATCTGCTCACCGGGCCCCTTCCGGCGCTGCGGCGGTTTCCTATTGACGTGCAGGCGCGCGCCCGCACGTCAATAGTTAACAACAGCCGCCAGCCAATTGGAGGCTGGCAGCTGAAGTCGGCCGCAGGCGCAGCAGCGCACACGTCGCCGGCGTCTGACGTCATTGTCAGTCGCCGGCGAGTGTGCGCTGCTGGAGGGAGCTCGCCGCTGGAAAGCCTGTCAGGTGAGGAGTACTCGTTTTTTTTTGTTTTTTGTTTTTTTTTGCGAACGGCAATCCGGGGGGCCCGGGGCAATATGCTGGAGGACACACTGGGGCAATGCTGGAGGACACACTGGGGCAGATGATTGCTGGAGACACTGGGGGCAATACTGGAGACACTGGGGGCAATGCTGGAGACACTGGGGCAGATTGCTGGAGGACACACTGGGGCAGATGATTGCTGGAGACACTGGGGGCAATACTGGAGACACTGGGGGCAATGCTGGAGACACTGGGGCAGATTGCTGGAGACACTGGGGGCAATGCTGGAGACACTGGGGCAGATTGCTGGACACTGGGGGCAATGCTGAAGGCACTGGGGCAATTCTGGAGACACTGGGGCAGATTGCTGGACACACTGGGGGCAATGCTGGAGGACACACAGGGCAGATGATTGCTGGACACACTGGGGCAATGCTGGAGACACTGGGGCAATGCTGGAGACACTGGGGCAGATTGCTGGACACTGGGGGCAATGCTGGAGACACTGGGGCAGATTGCTGGACACTGGGGGCAATGCTGGAGACACTGGGGCAGATTGCTGGACACTGGGGGCAATGCTGGAGACACTGGGGCAGATTGCTGGAGACACTGGGGGCAATGCTGGAGACACTGGGGCAGATTGCTGGAGACACTGGGGGCAATGCTGGAGGACACACTGGGGCAGATGATTGCTGGAGACACTGGGGCAATGCTGGAGACACTAGGGCAGATTGCTGGAGACACTGGGGGCAATGCTGGAGACACTGGGGCAGATTGCAGGAGGCACTGGGGGCAATGCTGGAGGACACACTGGGGCAGATGATTGCTGGAGACACTGGGGCAATGCTGGAGGACACACTGGGGCAGATGAATGCTGGAGACACTGGGGCAGATTGCTGGACACTGGGGCAGATTGCTGGACACTGGGGCAATGCTGGACACTGGGGCAATGCTGGAGGACACACTGGGGCAGATGATTGCTGGAGACACTGGGGCAATGCTGGAGACACTGGGGCAGATTGCTGGACACTGGGGGCAATGCTGGAGAAACTGGGGCAGATTGCTGGACACTGGGGGAAATGCTGGAGACACTGGGGCAATGCTGGAGACACTAGGGCAGATTGCTGGAGACACTGGGGCAATGCTGGAGACACTGGGGCAGATTGCTGGAGACACTGGGGGTAATGCTGGAGGACACACTGGGGCAGATGATTGCTGGAGACACTGGGGGTAATATGCTGGACACACTGGGGGTAATATGCTGGACACACTGGGGGTAATATGCTGGACACACTGGGGGTAATATGCTGGACATACTGGGGCAGATTGTGGAACACACTGGGGCCAATGCTGGACATAGGGGCTAATTAAGGGATATGATTACTGCAGTGATGTATTTATTTTATTTTTTGAGTATACTGTTTTAAATGGGGGGGGGGGCGGTCCTGTTACTGTGCAGAGTGACACTATGTCACCTCTTTTTCTTCATGTGGTGTAATGTAGAAGTTGGGAAAAATTAAGTAATGTGTTCTGCAAGCGGAGCTCGAGATAACTGTGTTATTTCCTGCAGAGACAAGTCCTGGCTGGAAGAAGTGATGGCGGTCTGTGCTGGATGAAAGATGAAGGACTTCACCTACAGACGTCACTGGTGAGTCAGTGTTACCTTTACAGTGACACTATACACTGTATACTGTATACAGAGCTCCTGTATATAATGTCACCAGTGATCACTGTATTACCTATACATTATATACAGAGCTACTGTGTACAATGTCACCAGTGATCGCTGTATTACCTCTACACAGACACTGCATACTAAGTACAGATCTCCTGTGAATACTGGCACTTATGGTGATAGTATTGTGTGTTTTTTTTTTTTATTACTGATCAGTATTGTAGTATTCAGTCACTATGTGGTGGTAATATGTGGTCTGGAAATGGTGTTGTGGTATTTGTCCCTTGTATGTGCTATTTGGTTACCAAGTGGTGGTAATATGTGGTCTTGACATGGTGCGGTGGTATTTGTTCCTTGTATGTGATATTATTCGATCACTGTGGTTGTAATTTGTGGTCTGGTCATGGTGCGGTGGTATTTGTTCCTTGTATGTGATATTGGTCAAAATATACCTAAATTGTATTGCATATTTTAAAGGGCCACTGTCACCCCCTCCAGCCGTTATAAACTAAAAGAGCCACCTTGTGCAGCAGTAATGCTGCATTCTAACAAGGTGGCTCTTTTAGTTTTAGGTTCAAGTATACCCCAAATAAAGCGTTTATACTTAGCCACAATTCCTGTCTGTAGCCAGGTAGGCGGGTCCTCACTCCCCAGCTTGGCCAGCTCCTCTGCTGCCGTCACTCACATCTTCCTGCGCTTTTGGCGCCGCCCCCTCAGCGCTGTTATTGTTTCAAAACCGGCGCCTGCTGTGTACTGGTGTCCTGCGCAGACGCAGTAAGCTCTGGCCACCTGATGTCCCAACCAGGCTTGCACACTGCGCCTGCGTGGGCATTGCGGCCAGCCACTTTTGGAATCCCCGCCCCGCACTGTGTTATGCATTATGCACAGTGCGGGGCGGGGATTCCAAAGGTTCCACCTATACAGAATATTCCGTGTAATGGCTGATACCAGAGAACAAATTAGGGCAATCACATGGCAGTGACGTCATCGCAGGTCCTACAGCTATTTGCTGTGCAGCAGATCCATCCTGGTGTTCTGTGGATGTCTTTTGTTCTCTGGTATCAGCCATTACACGGAATATTCTGTATAGGTGAAACATAAATATATACTGATAAGAAGACGTTTTCCGGGTATTCCAAAGGTGGGTGGCCGCAATGCCCGCGCAGCCGCAGTGTGCAAGCCTGGCTGGGACTTCAGACGGCCAGCGCTTACTGCGTCTGCGCAGGACACCAGTACACAGCGCAGGCGCCGGTTTTGAAACGGTAACAGCGCTGAGGGGGCGGCGCCGAAAGCGCAGGAAGATTGGAGTGATGGCAGAGGAGCTGGTCAAGCTGGGGAGTGAAGACCCGCCTACCTGGCTAGAGACAGGAATTGTGGCTAAGTATAAAAAGCTTTATTTGGGGTATACTTGAACCTAAAACTAAAAGAGCCACCTTGTTAGAATGCAGCATTACTGCTGCACAAGGTGGCTCTTTTAGTTTATAACGGCTGGAGGGGGTGACAGTGGCCCTTTAACAAATATTTAATAGGTTACAGTAGAGTAGGGCCCGTCACATGACCAGGGGGGCCCACAGTGTCTGAACAGCCCGGGGCCCTGGCTACCCTTAATCCACCCCTGGTTACAAATAAGCAACGTGTGCATGAGACTTCAGTATTCTCATTCACATTGCTGGTACTATTAATTTTGTGACAGATTTGGGTGGAAAAAAAAACATGACAAAATGAGGCAAATCTGCAATGTGTGCAAATGCGTGGATGGGAAGTGTGTACATGGTTGTTGATCCTCAGGACAACCTTGGTGTGGTTCCCAATTACTACATTTAGCTCAATGATTTAGATGCTTGTTACTTATTCACTGTGATGTGTACTGTATATGAACGGTAAGGGTGCGTGTCCACTGTCCGGATTACATCCGGATTAGCTGCGGATTGAACGTGTACAAACGCAGCGTTCAAACCGCAGCGTCCAGATATTACCGCATAGTGGAGGGGATTTTATGAAATCCCGTCTCCACTATGCGTGCGAACACGAACCCGGCGGCCCTGCGTTTTTTATAAGTCAGCATGTCCGTTTACCTTGCGGCGATGCTGCGTCGCCGCAAGGTTAATCACAGGGCCCTATGAATGGAGTGCGGAGATTCCGAATGTGTGTAATGAACACATCCGGAATCACCGCGCATAGAAAGGGGTGGCGCTTTGGGCGGAGTGAGTTTTACGCTCCGTCCAAAGCGCCGGCAATCTGGAACGTGGAACCTTACCCTAAAAAGTGAGAAACACTGTATAATAATGAAAACATTCTTCACTGTAGCGCAATTGGAAAAATATAGTAGAGATTGACCAGATTTTCCTTTGCTCTTGGTTACCTCTTTGGTTTTAACACCTAAAGGCATTTTGTCAACACTGGAAGAACCTTTCATGTTTTAAGTTTTCCAGTCACAACATTCCTGCCTGTAATATACAGGATCCCATAATCCTATATAGACATAGAGGACAATAGACACATTAAAGGTCATTTTATACTATCTTTCTGTGAACTTTTTTCTATATATATTGCTAACAATCCTGACTTCAACATTAAGTACATTATTTGATTATTCTTTACGATGTATGATATGCACAATAAATGAGACTTTAAAGCTTTTTTTCTACTTATTTCCTGTAATGACATTCCTTACATAAACCATCAAGTCACCATGTGAAGGCAATTCATTCTCCATGACTTTACAAAATGAAAACATCTTAACATACCAAGAACATAAATTGAGTATTACTCTCTTTACTCTTCACAAGGCTTTCACCTACAAAGATGCAAAGTCATCATTCATGTCTTATACATTCATCAGAAAACAAAGTGCTAAACAATGGGTTTTCTGTAAGGCAGCAAAATGGCTTTACAAGGTCTCTGTGAAGTTGCGAAGCTGTGAATGAGTGTTGTGTCATTCACCCCTCATAGCAAGCCTTTATCCCTTATAGCATCAAGTCAAGGCCAGTGTTCTAAGGAACCCATGGAGCTTGAACAGTATATGTGTGTTACATACTAATGCATTGATATGATTAGAATTACTAATGAGTTTAGCACACTAAATATACTGGTAAAATAGGAAGTGGATAATTGGGGCTAACATGCTATAACCAAGTTTGGGCCATGCCCAACAGCTTTTCTGTGAAATACAAAAAATGGAACCGTGTTTTCCTTGTGTAGTATGTACAGGAAAGTGATTTATGACCTGTTAAATCACACAATGGTTGCTTTGTGGAGCAGAGGTCACATTTTAAAAATTTAGTCAATTCAAGTCTATGAGGCTCAGACCGAGACTAGAGAACCTTGTTCTGAGTTTCAAAGACTTATATTGAGAGAGCAACTACTGCTCCACCCAGTGATATGGCAGGTTACATAAATGGTCATGTTTTGATTCAAAGGACTAGAGCACTGCTGACACCGGTAAAAGATGGCAACTGTACATTTTACCTAACAAAGGGGAAAAAAAATGCTGGAGTGGGGCTTTAACTCTTGTTCAGCTGACTGGCTTCAGGTATATGGTTTCAGGTGAAGTGATTTCATGTACACATCTACGTGATATGTGTACATGATGAAATAAGATCAGGAAGAAGAGTAATTTAAGCAAAACAGCTTCCGATCTTTCATCCCTTCTTGTCTCCTCTCCTCATGTAACAACCTAATAAAGTTTCTGTTTTTGCTGAGGCTGGAGTATACAGTGGGGAAAAAAGTATTTACTCGGCCACCAATTGTGCAAGTTCTTACAATTAAAAAGATGAGAGAGGCCTGTAATTGACATCATAGGTAGACCACAACTATGAGAGTCAAAATGAGAAAACAAATCCAGAAAATCACCTTGTCTGATTTGGCAAGATTGTTTTTGCAAATTATGGTAGAAAATAAGTATTTGGTCATTAATAATGATGAACAAGTATACTCGTTGCTCGAGATTTCCCGAGCATGCTCAGGGGGTCTACGAGTATTTGTAAGTGCTCGGAGATTTAGTTTTTGTTGAAGCAGCTGCATGATTTACAACTGCTAGCCAGCATAAGTACATGTGGGGGTTGCCTGGTTGCTAGGGAATCCCCACATGTAATCAAGCTGGCTAACAGATGTAAATCATTCAGCTGCGGCGAAGAAAACTAAATCTCTGAGCACTAAAAAATACTCTGAGGACACCTGAGCATGCTCAGGAAATCTCGAGCAACGAGTATACTCGCTTATCACTAGTCATTTTTTTGCAAATTACAGTGAAAAATAAGTATTTGGTCATTAACCAAAGTTCATCTCAATATTTTGTTATTTATCCTTTGTTGGCAATGACAGAGATCAAACGTTTTCTGTAAGTCTTCATAAGGTTGGCACACACTGTTGGTGGGATGTTGGTCCATTACTTCATGCAGATCTCCTCTAGAGCAGTGACGTTTTGGCCCTGTTGCTGGGCAACACGGACTTTCAACCCCCTCCAATGGTTTTCTATGGGGTTGAGATTTGGAGAATGGCTATGCCGCTCCAGGACCTTCTTATGCTTCTTACGAAGCCAATCCTTCATTGCCCTGGCGTTGTGCTTGGGATCATAATCATGCTGAAAATCCCATCCACATTCTATCTTCAATGCCATTGGAAGGAGGTTTGCACTCCAAATCTCAAGATACATGGCCCCATTAATTCTTTAATTTACATGGATCTGTCGTCCTGGTCCCTTTGCAGAGAAACAGCCCCAAAGCATGATGCTGCCACCCCCATGCTTCACAGTAGGTATGGTGTTCTTTGAATGCAACTCAACATTCTGTCTCCTCCAAACATGACGAGCTTTGTTTCTGCCAAACAGTTCTACTTTGGTTTCATCAGACCATATGACATTCTCCCAGTACTCTTCTAGATAATCCAAATGCTCTCTAGCAAACTTCAGATGGGCCCGGACATGTACTGGCTTAAGCAGAGGGACACATCTGGCATTGCAGGATCTGAGTCCCTGGTGGCGTAGTGTGCTACTGATTGTAGCCTTTGTTACGGTGGTCACAGCTCTATGCAGGTCATTCACTAGCTCCCCCGTGTGTTACTGGGATTTTTGTACACCGTTCTTGTGATCATTTTAACCCCATGGGGTGAGATCTTGTGTGGAGCCCCACATTGAGGGAGATTATCAGTGGTCTTGTACGCTGTTATGATCTGGTGGCCTAGGATGTTGTGAATTAGACTTTTTTGGCTCCCTCTTGTGGTCACTAGTGATATGACTCTGGGATTGTCTTTCCTCAGTTTGGCACCCACCTGGGTCGTTAGTCCAGGGGTGTTGCTATATAGACTTCCTGGATTCTCAGTCCAGTGCCTGGCATCATTGTAATCAGTTCCTTTCTGTTTGCTCCTGTCTGCTGGTCCTGGTTCTTGCAAAATTAAGCTAAGTCCTGCTTCTTTGTTTTTTGTTATTTGCATTGCTCTTATTTCTTGTCCAGCTTGTACTAAATGTGATTCCTGATTTTGCTGGAAGGTCTAGGGGGCTGGTGTTCTCCCCCCGGGCCGTTAGATGGTTTGGGGGTTCTTGAATATCCAGCGTGGAAATTTTGATAGGGTTTTTGCTGACCGTATAAGTCATCTTACTATATTCTGCTATTAGTCAGTGGGCCTCTCTTTGCTAAATATCTAGTTCATTCTTACGTTTGTCTTTTCTCCTTACCTCACCGTTA
Organism: Ranitomeya variabilis; assembly: GCF_051348905.1. NCBI lineage: Eukaryota > Metazoa > Chordata > Amphibia > Anura > Dendrobatidae > Ranitomeya > Ranitomeya variabilis. Next base: position 199,636,624 of record NC_135236.1, read on the forward strand.
TTATTTGTTGGGGGCTTGTATCCAACTTTTGGGGTCTTTTCTCTGGAGGCAAGAAAGGTCTATCTTTTCCCTTCTAGGGTTAGTTAGTTCTCCGGCTGGCGCGAGACGTCTAGAACCAACGTAGGCACGTTCCCCGGCTGCTGCTATTTGTGGTGCTAGGATTAGATATACGGTCAGCCCAGTTACCACTGCCCTATGAGCTGGTTTTTTGTGTTTGCAGACTTGGTATGTACTTCTGAGACCCTCTGCCATTGGGGTCATAACACTAGGAGCAGCATGAGACGTACTCTGTTGTGAATCTGCTTTTGGGCTCCTTCTGGTGGTGGCTAGTGGTACTGGTGACTCGGGTGTGTTTTCTTTCTCAGTTCACCTGTTTTCATCAGTAGTGGGGAGTTCCTATTTATTCCTGCTCTTCAGTCATTGCCTTGCCGGCCATCAATGTAACCAGAGCCTTTCTGTTGCATGTTCCTGCTCCTAGACTACTGATCAGCTAAGTTGGACTCTTAGTCCTAAGTTTGTTTGCATTTTTTGTTCCAGTTTACAGTTATATCATTCTCTGTAGCTGGAAGCTCTTGTGGGCTGAAATTACCACTCCGGTGTCATGAGTTGACACATGAGTCTTAAAGTAATTTCAGGATGGTATTTTAAAAGGGTTTTCAGCTGACCGTGCAGTTCCCTTTTGTATCTTTCTACTATCTAATAAGCGGACCTCGCTTAGCTGAACCTACCTTCATACTGCGTATGTCTTTTCCTCTGAACTCACCGTCAATATATGTGGGGGGCTTCTGTCTCCTTTTCGGGGGAATTTCCCTAGAGGTAAGCCAGGTCTGTTTTTTCCTCTACTAGGGTTAGTTAGTCCTCCGGCTGGCGAGAGACGTCTAGGGATAAAACTTAGGCACGCCCCCCGGCCACTATTAGTTGTGTGGTAGGTTTAGCTCACGGTCAGCTCGAGATTCCATCACCCAAGAGCTCGTCCGTTATTTATGTGTCCTGACGTTCCCCTGCCATTGGGAACCATGACAGTATGGCCGTCCAAGTGTTAAAACTGTTGGCAGAAGAAAGGAGAGAAAAAGAAGTCTGCAAATTTTTTTTTTTTTCCCTTGGTGCTTGCTCTATAGTTGAATCAGTTGCATTTCAGCTCTAATTGCAGTCTTTGTCTCCCTCTCCTTCTAACCCTTGAATGGCTCTGATCTCACCTGCTTAAAATGGATCCTCAGAGTTTGGCTACAGGTTTGAATAGTCTTGCCACAAAAGTTCAAGATTTACAGGATTTTGTTATACATGCTCCTATATCTGAACCTAGAATTCCTATACCAGAATTTTTCTCTGGAGATAGATCTCGTTTTTTGAATTTCAAATATAATTGTAAATTATTTTTTTCTCTGAGACCTCGCTCCGCTGGAGATCCCGCACAGCAGGTTAAGATTGTAATTTCCTTGCTGCGAGGTGACCCTCAAGATTGGGCATTTGCATTGGCACCAGGGGATCCTGCGTTGCTCAATGTGGATGCGTTTTTTCTGGCTTTGGGGTTGCTTTATGAGGAACCTAATTTAGAGATTCAGGCTGAAAAAGCCTTGATGGCCCTGTCTCAAGGGCAAGATGAAGCTGAAATATACTGCCAAAAATTTTGTAAATGGTCTGTGCTTACTCAGTGGAATGAGTGCGCTTTGGCGGCGAATTTCAGAGAGGGTCTCTCTGATGCCATTAAGGATGTTATGGTGGGGTTCCCTGCGCCTACAGGTCTGAATGAGTCCATGACAATGGCTATTCAGATTGATCGGCGTTTGCGGGAGCGTAAACCTGTGCACCATTTGGCGGTGTCTTCTGAGAAGGCGCCAGAGAATATGCAATGTGATAGAATTCTGTCCAGAAGCGAACGGCAGAATTTTAGGCGAAAAAATGGGTTGTGCTTCTATTGTGGTGATTCAACTCATGTTATCAAATAAAGACAGAATGGCACCAGGTGGTTTACTCCATAAACAAAATGTTACGTGGTGTTTTTCTCAATCTCAGATACCATAAAATATGGGCGCAAAAGGACTCAATTCGGATCCGCTATAGCGTGCAATCAGTAGCGTTCAGGCGGTGCTCAACACCATAGAAATGTAAATCCAAAATATAAAGAAAAACAGAAGTGGCACTCACCCGATATTGCTGTACAAAAAATGTCCTTTATTCAGAGTATGAACTCATAGACATGTGGTGGAGAGGCGGCTGGTAAGGAGAGGGGTGCAAGGGGAGGCAAGAGGACGACGGCCGTTTCGCGCCTGCACCTGGACCCGTGGAAGCGCGCAGGCGCGAAACGGCCGTCGTCCTCTTGCCTCCCCTTGCACCCCTCTCCTTACCAGCCGCCTCTCCACCACATGTCTATGAGTTCATACTCTGAATAAAGGACATTTTTTGTACAGCAATATCGGGTGAGTGCCACTTCTGTTTTTCTTTATATTTTGAACTCATGTTATATCAGCATGCTCTAGACGCACAAAGAAGGTTGATAAGTCTGTTTCAATTGGCACTTTACAGTCTAAGTTTATTCTACCTGTGACCTTGATTTGTTCATTATCGTCAATTACCGCGGACGCCTATGTCGACTCTGGCGCCGCTTTGAGTCTTATGGATTGGTCCTTTGCCAGGCGCTGTGGGTTTAATCTAGAGCCTCTGGAAGTCCCTATACCTCTGAAGGGTATTGATTCTACGCCATTGGCTAGTAATAAACCACAATACTGGACACAAGTGACTATGCGTATGACTCCAGACCATCAGGAGGTGATTCGCTTCCTTGTGTTGTACAATCTACATGATGTTTTGGTGCTCGGATTGCCATGGTTACAATCTCATAATCCAGTCCTTGACTGGAAAGCGATGTCTGTGTTAAGCTGGGGATGTCAGGGGGCTCATGGGGATGTACCTTTGGTTTCCATTTCATCATCTATTCCCTCTGAGATTCCAGCATTTTTGTCTGATTATCGTGATGTTTTTGAGGAGCCTAAGCTTGGTTCACTCCCTCCTCACAGAGATTGCGATTGTACCATAGATCTGATTCCAGGCAGTAAATTTCCAAAGGGTCGTTTGTTTAATTTATCCGTACCTGAACATGTTGCTATGCGAGAGTATATTAAGGAGTCCCTGGAAAAGGGACATATTCGTCCTTCTTCATCTCCCTTAGGAGCCGGTTTTTTCTGTGTGTCTAAAAAAGATGGCTCTTTGAGGCCGTGTATTGATTATCGACTCTTGAATAAAATTACAGTCAAATATCAGTATCCTTTGCCACTGCTGACTGATTTGTTTGCTCGAATAGAGGGGTCTAAGTGGTTCTCTAAGATTGCTCTTCGTGGGGCGTATAATTTGGTGCGAATTAAGCAGGGGGATGAGTGGAAAACCGCATTTAATACGCCCGAAGGCCATTTTGAGTATTTAGTAATGCCTTTTGGTCTTTCAAATGCCCCTTCAGTCTTTCAGTCCTTTATGCATAACATTTTCCGTGAATATTTGGATAAATTTATGATTGTGTATCTGGATGATATTTTGATTTTTTCGGATGACTGGGACTCTCATGTCCAACAAGTCAGGAGGGTTTTTCAGGTTTTGCGGGCTAATTCCTTGTGTGTGAAGGGTTCTAAGTGTATTTTTGGGGTTCAAAAGATTTCTTTTTTGGGGTACATTTTTTCCCCTTCTTCCATTGAGATGGATCCTGTCAAGGTTCGGGCTATTTGTGATTGGACGCAACCTACTTCTCTTAAGAGCCTTCAGAAATTCTTGGGCTTTGCTAATTTTTATCGTCGATTTATAACTGGTTTTTCGGATGTTGCTAAACCTTTGACTGATTTGACTAAAAAGGGTGCTGATGTTGCTGATTGGTCCCCTGCTGCTGTGGAGGCCTTTCGGGAGCTTAAGCGCCGCTTTTCTTCTGCCCCTGTGTTGCGTCAGCCAGATGTTGCTCTTCCTTTTCAGGTTGAGGTCGACGCTTCCGAGATCGGAGCTGGGGCGGTTTTGTCGCAGAAAAGTTCCGACTGCTCCGTGATGAGACCTTGTGCGTTCTTTTCTCGAAAATTTTCGCCCGCCGAGCGAAACTATGATATTGGTAATCGGGAGCTTTTGGCTATGAAGTGGGCTTTTGAGGAGTGGCGTCATTGGCTTGAGGGGGCTAGACATCAGGTGGTGGTATTGACCGATCACAAGAATCTGATTTATCTTGAGTCTGCCAAGCGCCTGAATCCTAGACAGGCGCGCTGGTCGTTGTTTTTCTCTCGGTTTAATTTTGTGGTCTCATACCTACCAGGTTCTAAAAATGTGAAGGCAGATGCCCTTTCTAGGAGTTTTGAGCCTGATTCCCCTGGTGATTCTGAACCTACAGGTATCCTTAAGGATGGGGTGATATTATCTGCTGTTTCCCCAGACCTGCGACGGGCTTTGCAGGAGTTTCAGGCGGATAGACCTGATCGTTGCCCGCCTGGTAGACTGTTTGTTCCTGATGATTGGACCAGTAGAGTCATCTCGGAGGTTCATTCTTCTGCGTTGGCAGGTCATCCTGGAATCTTTGGTACTAGGGATTTGGTGGCTAGGTCCTTCTGGTGGCCTTCCCTGTCTCGAGACGTACGAGTTTTTGTGCAGTCTTGTGATGTTTGTGCTCGGGCCAAGCCTTGTTGTTCTCGGGCTAGCGGATTGTTGTTATCTTTGCCTATTCCGAAGAGGCCTTGGACTCACATCTCTATGGATTTTATTTCTGATCTCCCTGCTTCTCAGAAAATGTCTGTCATCTGGGTGGTGTGTGACCGTTTTTCAAAGATGGTTCATTTGGTACCTTTGCCTAAGTTGCCTTCCTCATCCGAATTGGTTCCTCTGTTTTTTCAAAATGTGGTTCGCTTGCATGGTATTCCGGAAAATATCGTTTCTGACAGGGGGACCCAGTTCGTGTCTAGATTTTGGCGGGCATTCTGTGCTAGGATGGGCATTGATTTGTCTTTTTCGTCTGCGTTCCATCCTCAGACTAATGGCCAGACGGAGCGAACTAATCAGACCTTGGAGACTTATTTGAGGTGTTTTTTGTCTGCGGATCAGGATGATCGCCCTGGTGGTTCTTGTGAGGGTTCGGTGCCCCCTCCTTGAGGGGGGGGTACTGTTGTGAATCTGCTTTTGGGCTCCTTCTGGTGGTGGCTAGTGGTACTGGTGACTCGGGTGTGTTTTCTTTCTCAGTTCACCTGTTTTCATCAGTAGTGGGGAGTTCCTATTTATTCCTGCTCTTCAGTCATTGCCTTGCCGGCCATCAATGTAACCAGAGCCTTTCTGTTGCATGTTCCTGCTCCTAGACTACTGATCAGCTAAGTTGGACTCTTAGTCCTAAGTTTGTTTGCATTTTTTGTTCCAGTTTACAGTTATATCATTCTCTGTAGCTGGAAGCTCTTGTGGGCTGAAATTACCACTCCGGTGTCATGAGTTGACACATGAGTCTTAAAGTAATTTCAGGATGGTATTTTAAAAGGGTTTTCAGCTGACTGTGCAGTTCCCTTTTGTATCTTTCTACTATCTAGTAAGCGGACCTCGCTTTGCTGAACCTACCTTCATACTGCGTATGTCTTTTCCTCTGAACTCACCGTCAATATATGTGGGGGGCTTCTGTCTCCTTTTCGGGGGAATTTCCCTAGAGGTAAGCCAGGTCTGTTTTTTCCTCTACTAGGGTTAGTTAGTCCTCCGGCTGGCGAGAGACGTCTAGGGATAAAACTTAGGCACGCCCCCCGGCCACTATTAGTTGTGTGGTAGGGTTAGCTCACGGTCAGCTCGAGATTCCATCACCCAAGAGCTCGTCCGTTATTTATGTGTCCTGACGTTCCCCTGCCATTGGGAACCATGACAGTACTCTGTAGAATGTGGTAACTGTACTGACCGCAGACCCTGGACTTAACACCGCAACTAGAAGCAGCCGTGGGATGTACCTACCAATCCTAGACACCTCGACACAGCCGGAGGACTAAATAAACCTATAGATAGAAAAGGGAAAACTATCTTGCCTCAGAGAAAATTCCCAAAGGATAGGCAGCCCCCCACAAATATTGACTGTGAGAGGAGAGGAAAAAACATACACAGGCTGAAAACAGAATTTAGCAAAGGAGGCCAATCTAGCTAGATAGAAAAGATAGGACAGAGAACTATGCGGTCAGTATTAAAATACTATGAAATGTCCACCACAGATAATACAAAAAAAACTCCACATCTAACTAAAGACATGGAGGGTAAATCTGCCTCTCCAGAGATTCCAGCTTGGCTGCATAAATCCTTACACAGATAAAGCTGGACAAGAAAAAACATGCAATGCACTGAACAATGAGGCCCACAACATGTGGGCAGAAAAACAAGCAGAACTTATCTTGTAGAAATGAACTGCAAGCTGGAGCGACCAGGAAGGGATGTGAATCCTCCAGAAACAATGAACAACTGGCACTCACTAAAGGGTGAAGCCAGACTAAATAGCCCCGTCCGAAGTGGACGCACCTGATGACTGCTGTGAAGGACAAACAGCAGCACTACCACTTATAACCACCGGAGGGAGCCCAAGAGCAGAACCCACATCAGAATTCACAACAGTACCCCCCCTTGAGGAGGGGTCACCGAACCCTCACCAGAGCCCCCAGGCCGATCAGGACGAGCCAAATGGAAGGCACGAACCAAATCGTCAGCATGAACATCGGAGGCAACAACCCAAGAATTATCCTCCTGGCCATAACCCTTCCACTTGACAAGATACTGAAGCCTCTGTCTTGAAAAACGAGAATCCAAGATCTTCTCCACAACTCCCCATCAATCAACACCGGGGCAGGAGGATCAACAGAGGGAACCACGGGCACCACATATTTCCGCAACAAAGATCTATGAAAAACATTATGGATGGAAAAAGAGGCTGGAAGGGCCAAACGAAAAGAGACTGGATTGATAATCTCAGAAATCCTATAAGGACCAATAAACCGAGGCTTGAACTTCGGGGAAGAAACCTTCATAGGAACATGACGAGAAGACAACCAGGCCAAATCCCCAACCCGAAGCCGGGAACCCACACGCCAACGACGGTTGGCAAAACTCTGAGCCTCCTCCTGAGACAACACCAAATTGTCCACAACATGAACCCAAATTTGCTGCAACCTGTCAACCACAGAGTCCACCCCAGGACAATCAGAAGACTCAACCTGCCCTGAAGAAAAACGAGGATGAAACCCAGAATTACAAAAGAATGGTGAAACCAAGGTAGCAGAACTAGCCCGATTATTAAGGGCAAAGTCTGGTTAGTTCGCTCGGTTTGGCCGTTTGTCTGAGGATGAAATGCGGAAGAAAAAGACAAATCAATGCCCAGCATAGCACAAAAGGACCGCCAAAACCTAGAAACAAACTGGGAACCTCTATCGGACACAATATTCTCCGGAATGCCATGCAAACAAACCACATGCTGAAAAAACAATGGAACCAACTCAGAAGAGGAAGGCAATTTAGGCAAAGGTACCAAATGAACCATCTTAGAAAACCGGTCACAGACCACCCAGATAACCAACATCCTCTGGGAAATAGGAAGATCCGAAATAAAATCCATAGAAATATGCGTCCAAGGCCTCTCAGGGACCGGCAAAAGCAAAAGCAACCCACTGGCGCGGGAGCAGCAAGGTTTGGCCAGCGCACAAGTCCCACAGGACTGCACAAAAGAACGCACATCCCATGACAAAGAAGGCCACCAAAAGGACATACTAACCAAATCTCTGGTACCAAAAATCCCAGGATGGCCAGCCAACACAGAACAGTGAACCTCAGAAATCACTTTACTAGTCCATCTGTCAGGAACAAACAGCTTCCCCGATGTACAGCGATCAGGTTTATCAGCCTGAAACTCCTGAAGAACCCATCGCAAAGCAGGGGAGATGGCAGAAAGAATCACCCCCTCCTTCAGAATACCAACCGGCTCAAGAACCCCAGGGGAATCAGGCAAAAAACTCCTAGAGAGGGCATCAGCCTTAACATTCTTAGAACCCGGAAGATACGAGACAACAAAATCAAAAAGGGAGAAAAACAGGGACCATCGGGCCTGTCTAGGATTCAGCCGTTTGGCAGACTCGAGGTAAATCAGATTCTTATGATCGGTCAAGACCACAATACGGTGCATGGCCCCTCAAACCAATGTCGCCACTCCTCAAATGCCCACTTCATAGCCAACAACTCACGATTGCCGACATCATAATTGCGTTCCACAGGCGAAAACTTTCGAGAAAAGAAGGCACACGGTTTCATCAAGGAACCATCAGAATTCCTCTGAGACAAAACGGCCCCTGCCCCAATCTCAGAAGCGTCAACCTCAACCTGAAAAGGAAGAGAAACATCCGGCTGACGCAACACAGGGGCAGAAGTAAATTGGCGCTTAAACTCCTGAAAGGCAGAAACAGCCTCAGAGGACCAATACGTTACATCAGCACCCTTCCTCGTCAAATCAGTCAGGGGTTTAACCACACTGGAGAAGTTGGCAATGAAATGGCGATAAAAATTAGCAAAGCCCAAAAATTTCTGAAGGCTCTTCACGGATGTGGGCTGGATCCAATCATGAATGGCCTGAACCTTAACCGGATCCATTTCTATAGATGATGGAGAAAAAATGAAGCCCAAAAAAGAAACCTTCTGTACTCCAAAGAGGCACTTAGACCCCTACACAAACAAGGCATTATCACGAAGGACCTGAAATACCATCCTGACTTGTTTCACATGAGACTCCCAATCATCTGAAAAAATCAAAATATCATCCAAATATACAATCATGAATTTATCAAGATAATTCCGAAAAATATCATGCATGAAGGACTGAAACACAGATGGGGCATTAGAGAGTCCGAATGGCATCACAAGATATTCAAAATGGCCCTCGGGTGTATTAAACACAGTTTTCCATTCGTCACCCTGCTTAATACGAACAAGATTATACGCCCCTCGAAGGTCAATCTTAGTAAACCAACCAGCCCCGTTAATCCTGGTAAACAAATCAGAAAGCAAAGGCAAAGGGTATTGGAATTTGACCGTGATCTTATTCAAGAGGCGATAATCAATACAGGGTCTCAAGGAGACATCCTTCTTGGCAACGAAAAAAAAACCTGCTCCCAATGGAGAAGAAGATGGCCAAATATGCCCCTTCTCCAAAGACTCCTTAACATAACTCCACATGGCGGCATGTTCAGGCACAGACAGGTTGAAATGTCGGCCCTTAGGGAACTTACAGCCTGGAATCAAGTCAATAGCACAATCACAGTCCCTATGCGGTGGAAGGGAACTGGACTTGGGCTCATCGAAAACATCCTGGAAATCTGACAGAAACTCAGGAATTTCAGAAGAGGGGGAGGAGGAAATTGACATCAGAGGAACGTCATCATGAACCCCCTGACAACCCCAACTAGTCACAGACATAGATTTCCAATCCAACACCGGATTATGCACCTGTAACCATGGAAACCCCAGCACAATAGCATCATGCAAATTATGCAACACCAGGAAATTACAATCTTCCTGATGGGCTGGCGCCATGCACATGGTTAACTGTGTCCAAAACTGGGGTTTATTTTTAGCCAATGGTGTAGCATCAATGCCCCTCAAAGAGATAGGACTCCGCAAAGGCTGTAAGGGAAAACCACAACGTCTGGCAAATTCTAAGTCCATCAAATTTAAAGCGGCGCCTGAATCCACAAATGCCATGACAGAAAATGACGATAATGAGCAGATCAGGGTCACAGATAACAGAAATTTAGGTTGTACAGTACTGATGGTAACGGAATTAGCGATTCTCTTGGCACGCTTAGGGCAATCAGAAATAACATGAGCAGAATCGCCGCAGTAAAAGCACAACCTATTCTGACGTCTGAATCCTTTGCGTTCAGCTCTAGACACAATCCTATCACACTGCATAGGCTCAGGACTCCGCTCGGAAGACAACGCCATAGTGTGCACAACTCTGCGCTCACGCAAGCGCCGATCAATTTGAATGGCCAGAGACATAGAATCACTCAGACCTGCAGGTGTGGGGAACCCCACCATAACATCTTTAACAGATTCAGAAAGACCCTTTCTGAAAATTGCCGCCAAAGCATCCTCATTCCACTTAGTAAGCACAGACCATTTTCTAAATTTCTGGCAATATGATTCTGCCGCTTCTTGACCCTGACACAGGGCCAACAAGGTTTTCTCAGCATGATCCACAGAATTAGGTTCATCATACAATAACCCAAGCGCCTGAAAAAAGGTGTCTACATTAAGCAAGGCCGGATTCCCAGATTCCAGGGAAAATGCCCAATCCTGAGGGTTGCCATGCAACAGAGATATGACAATTTTTACCTGCTGGATGGGATCACCAGGGGAACGGGGCTTCAGAGCAAAAAACAGTTTACAGTTATTTTTAAAGCTCAGAAATTTGGACCTGTCCCCAAAAAACAGATCGGGGGTAGGAATTCTAGGCTCTAAAACAGGAGTCTGCACGATATAATCAGAAATACCCTGTACTCTAGCAGCAAGTTGATCCACACGAGAAGCAAGTCCCTGAACATCCATGTCAGCGCCTAACTCCTGAGCCACCCAGAGGTAAATAGGGAAAAAAAAACACAACAGAGTACAGAAAAAAAAAATGGCTCAGCACTTTCTTTCCCTTCTTTTGAGATGTGGTTACCTCATTGTTGGCCAGTTGTACTGTTATGATCTGGTGGCCTAGGAGCGGCATGAGACGTACTCTGGAGAATGTGGTAACTGTACTGACCGCAGACCCTGGACTTAACACCGCAACTAGAAGCAGCCGTGGGATGTACCTACCAATCCTAGACACCTTGACACAGATGGAGGACTAATTAACCCTATAGATAGAAAAGGGAAAACTATCTTGCCTCAGAGAAAATTCCTAAAGGATAGGCAGCCCCCCACAAATATTGACTGTGAGAGGAGAGGAAAAAACATACACAGGCTGAAAACAGAATTTAGCAAAGGAGGCCAATCTAGCTAGATAGAAAAGATAGGACAGAGAACTATGCGGTCAGTATTAAAATACTATGAAATGTCCACCACAGATAATACAAAAAAAACTCCACATCTAACTAAAGACATGGAGGGTAAATCTGCCTCTCCAGAGATTCCAGCTTGGCTGCATAAATCCTTATACAGATAAAGCTGGACAAGAAAAAACATGCAATGCACTGAACAATGAGGCCCACAACATGTGGGCAGAAAAACAAGCAGAACTTATCTTGTAGAAATGAACTGCAGGCAGGAGCGACCAGGAAGGGATGTGAATCCTCCAGAAACAATGAACAACTGGCACTCACTAAAGGGTGAAGCCAGACTAAATAGCCCCGTCCGAAGTGGACGCACCTGATGACTGCTGTGAAGGACAAACAGCAGCACTACCACTTATAACCACTGGAGGGAGCCCAAGAGCAGAACCCACAACAGAATTCACAACAGTACGCCTTCCATTTTCTTATTATTGTTCCCACAGTTGATTTCATCACACCAACCTGCTTGCCTATTGCAAATTCAGTCTTCCCTGCCTGGTGCAGTGCTACAATTTTGTTTCTGGTGTCCTTCGATAGCTCTTTGGTGTTCACCATAGTGGAGTTCGGAGTGTGAATGTTTGAGGTTGTGGACAGGTGTCTCTTATACTGATAACAAGTTCAAACAGGTGTCATTACTACAGGTAATGAGTGAAGGACAGAGGAGCCTCTTAAAGGAGAAGATACAGGTCTGTGAGAGCCAGAAATCTTGCATGTTTTTAGGTGACCTAATACTTATTTTCCATCATAATTTGCAAAATAAATCTTGCCAAATCAGACAAGGTGATTTTCTGGATTTGTTTTCTCATTTTGACTCACATAGTTGTGGTCTACCTATGATATCAATTACAGGCCTCATCTTTTTAAGTGGGAAAACTTGCACAATTGGTGGCTGTTGACTAAAGACTTTTTTCCCTATTGTGTATAGTAGGAGATAATGGGGTTAGGGTATATACATCACAGAAAACAGTTGGGTTGAAGCATGTACATTATAGGAGACAGTGGTGTTGAATAATGTACATCACAGGAGACAGTGGGGCTGGAATATGTACATTACAGGAGACAGTGGGACTGGTGCATGTACAAAAAGGAGATAGTGGCGCTGGAGCATGTACCATACAAGAGACAGTGGCTGGTGCATGTACATTACATGAGACAAAATACCTCCAGATGTTGACCCTGTCCATAATCAGGAAGTAATCTCTCAATGCATGCACCACCGTGTTCAGTATTATACGTTGCGTGTATGTGCTCTCAGTGCAAGAAGGAATTAAAGGGCCAACAACCTGCAAAATGCAACTGCCGTCCTGAGCACTGTAGTCCCTGAGAATCTGGAGCCAGATAAAAGGTCGTTGTGGGCTGCAAATGGCCTGCAGGCAGTGGCGTAGGAAGGGGGGTGCGGGGGGGCTGGCACAATGCGGGGGTGGGTCACCGGGCCGCGGCCGGCACTGCAGGCTGCAGCTATTTGACGCTATTGATGTGTGGGCCCGCGCCCGCATGTCAATAGTTAACAGCCGCCAGCCAATCTGAGGCTGGCAGCTGACGTCAGCTGCAGCGTGCATGTCGCCGGCGTCTGACGTCATTGTCAGTCGTCGGCGAGTGCACGCTTCAGCTGCATGGAGAGAGCAGGAGCGCGGCAGGTAAGCATAACTTGTTTTTTTTTTTTTATTTTGAGCGGCGATCCGGGGGGCCCAGGGCAGAACGCTGGACACACTGGAGCAGAACGCTGGACACACTGGAGCAGAACGCTGGACACACTGGGGCAGAACGCTGGACACACTGGGGCAGAACGCTGGACACACTGGGGCATGACTGGAGACACGGGGCAGAACGCTGGACACACTGGGGCATGATTGGAGACATGGGGGAATGACTGGAGACACGGGGGCATGACTGGAGACACGGGGGCATGAATGGAGATGATGGGGCATGACTGGAGAGTCAAGACAGATGGGGCATGACTGGAGACAGATGGGGCATGACTGGAGATACAGGGGGCATGATTGGAGATGGGGCAGAATGGTGATACGGGCATGATTGGAGACACTGGAGGCAGGATTGGAGACGGATGGGGCAGGATGCATACGATGGAGACAGATGGGGCAGGATAGGGAGATCATATGGGGCAGGATGGGAGAACATATGGCTGACGCCAGGAATGAGACACACGTGGGCTAGGATGGCGAATATTATTACCATAGGGGCTAATTAAGGGATATTATTACTGCAGTGATGTATTTATTTTATTTTTTGAGTACACTGTTTTAAATGGAGGGGCGGTACTATTACTGTGTAGAGCGATACTATGTCGCCTTCTTCATGTGGTGTAATGTAGAAGTTGGGAAAATTAAGTAATGTGTTCTGCAAGTGGAACTCGAGATAACTGTGTTATTTCCTGCAGAGACGAGTCCTGGCTGGATGAAGTGATGGCGGTCTGTGCGGGATGAAAGATGAAGGACTTCACCTAGAGACGTCACTGGTGAGTCAGTGTGTTACCTATACACTGACACTATACACTGTATACTATATACAGAGGTCCTGTGTATGTCACCGGTGATCACTGGATTACCTATACACTATATACAGAGCTCCTGTGCATAATGTCACTGGTTATCACTGTATTACCTGTACACAGACACTGCATACTAAGTACAGATTTCCTGTGTATAATGGCACTTATGGTGATAGTATTGTGGGTTTTTTTTTTATTATTGAACAGTATTGTAGTATTCAGTCACTATGTGGTGGTAATATGTGGTCTGGTCATGATGTTGTGGTATTTGTTCCTTGTATTTGATATTATTCGATCACTGTGGTGGTAATATGTCATCTGGTCATGGTGTGGCGGTATTTGTGCCTTGTAGATAGTATTATAGGTCACTGTGGTGATAATATGGTGTCTGGTCATGGTGCTGTGGTATTTGCTCCTTGTATGCGGTATGATAGGTCATTTTAAAAATTGAAAAATAAATAAAAATATACCTAAATTGTATTGCATATTTTAACAAATATTTAATAGGTTACAGTAGAGTAGGGCCTGGCCAAAAGTGTCTACCTTGTCATTTTGGTGGCTTAAAAAATCTTTATGTGTGATCTGGTGATGGGAACTGTTTCTGTGCGTGTTGTCCTGACTATTTTTGGTAACCTTTGTGTGTATTGAGCCGGGGGGGGGGGGGGGGGGGCGCCAAACTCGGGAACAGCCCCAGGCGGCAAAAGCTCTAGCTACGCCCCTGCCTGCAGGTCTTTGTTTCCTACCCCTGATTTAGAGTAGCAGGATGTATCAGAGGTTTCCCCATGTGGCTACAAGAAGCTGTGAAACATGTCCTTCTAACTCAAAGTGAAGATGGAATAGTTCAGTTACCTAAGGTGCATGTATACAGGCCCAGATTCAACATGATCGTTCCTGATTATCAGTCCATGTAAACATACCTGCAGTCACCCGAAAAATGAGCAAACCACTTGTTCGTTAGGTGATTGGATCATTTACATCAGCATAAAAACCATCAGTGCTTCACCGTGTGTAAATAGGGGATATGGTGCTGATAACATGATGTATGGTGGGAACATTCGTTACAATTAGCACTCGTCAGCATCTGTAAACAGGACACTAAACAAACACCCGTCAACTTGTAGATAGCTCACTGCTCATTAACGGATAAGATTGACAAGTGTGAATGTAACCATAAGTTGCTATATTACATAGCTGTCAGCCAAACGATAGATTTTTTCTCAAGACTTCCACATACACAAAAATGTTCGACTCTGCCAACCATTCCTGTGTTTTCTATAAAGGAGCTGCTGCCTAAACAATCTGCAGCGACTAATCCCCCTGCAGAATAAATGGTGAGTGATTACATTTCATCCCCCAGATTCTTATGTCCCCAACATATTCTGTCAGGCGATAATGAGAAGACCGCCGTATATATAAGATGGCCAGCAGATCTCGCCAAAATCAGTGATTTGGGACAACTTTTATCTAATGTGTATGGGCCCTTTGGCAATTGTGTCTATTGCTATTCCTATGGTCCAGCACTGTGAACATTCATTCATAAATGTTGAAGAATTGCAAAACAGCATAAGAAATGAGCATAGTTGCATAGAAGAGAGAAATGCCTTATTAATGTCACAGCTTGATTGCTGAATAAATATTCCGTAGCAAAAGGGTGTACATTTTAATGGGATTTCAGAACAGATAAGTCCCATAAATGCGCTATTGTTTTCATAAAAATGAACTTGCAAACATCACAGTATCATTTTCTTGATATAACTTTCTCATTTGCAATTCATAAAATGTCATTTTGCTCTGCTAACTTCCTCCCAGCTCCCTTTGTGACTCTTGCTGAGCTTGCACCATGCTGCAAAAATGACAAGACAAGTGGTAGCGCAGAGCTGCCTCCCACAAAGAGAGCAGCTGCCACTGTCTCTCTTTCAATTCATCTGCTTCTAATCTGAAGGCAGTTTATCTTCATCAAGAGAGCAGCTCCTGTCAACTTCTTTTTTTTCTGTTTTAGCATAAGAAAACATTTTGCACTAGAGAAAAGCTATATTACCCATTAACATGTCTCATATGTTTACCTTGTGTTTTTCCTTCTTAGATTAATCATGACAGAACCAAAAATTCAACTTTGGATCATGTCACAGCCTAATGTATTACCCTCTTTATATTTTAGATATCTTAGACATAATGCAACAGCTACATACTTTGGGGTCTATTTATTAGTTTTATCATGTTTTGGTGTATTATTATGCTGTGATTACATTCACTTTTCTACATATGAAAGTTTTGTTAAAAAAAAATGTTTTCTAAAGATTTATATACAGGTGCTTTTCACAAAATTAGAATATCATCAAAAAGTTATTTTATTTCAGTTCTTCAATACAAAAAGTGAAACTCATATATTATATAGTCATTCCAAACAGAGTGATGTGTTTCAAGTGTTTATTTCTGTTAATGTTGATGATTATAGCTTACAGCCAATGAAAACCAAAAAGTCATTACCTCAGTAAATTAGAATAGTTAACATAAAGCACCTGCAAAGGATTCCTAAGCATTTACAGTGGGGAAAAAAGTAATCAGTCAGTGACCAATTGTGCAAGTTCTCCCACTTAAAAAGATGAGAGAGGCCTGTAACTGACATCACAGGTAGACAACAACTATGACAGTCAAAATGAGAAATCAAATCCAGAAAATCACCTTGTCTGAGTTAGCAAGATTTAATTAGCAAAATATGGTGGAAAATAAGTATTTGCTCACCTAAAAACATGCAAGATTTCTGGCTCTCACAGACCTGTATCTTCTCCTTTAAGAGGCTCCTCTGTCCTCCACTCATTACCTGTAGTAATGGCACCTGTTTGAACTTGTTATCAGTATAAGAGACACCTGTCCACAACCTCAAACATTCACACTCCCAACTCCACTATGGTGAACACCAAAGAGCTGTTGAAGGACACCAGAAACAAAATTGTTGCCCTATGCCAGGCTGGGAATACTGAGTCTGCAATGGGCAATCAGCTTGGTGAGATGAAATCAACTGTGGGAGCAATAATAAGAAAATGGAAGACATGCAAGACCACTGAAACTCTCCCTTGGTGTGGGGCTCCACGCAAGATCTCACCCCATGGGGTCAAAATGATCACAAGTGAGCAAAAGTCCCAGAACCACACGGGGGGACCTAGTGAATGACCTGCATAGACCTGGGACCATTGTAACAAAGGCTACCATCAGTAACACACTATGCTGCCAGGGCTTAGTGTCAGGACTCTGAACATTTTTTATTACCTTTTTGTGCATTACTGCCCTTTTCCAAGATGGCGTCTTTGGTCTTATGTGCACTGTGTCTTCCTGCTATAAAACTCCACCCCAGCCTTCAGTCTGTGCTAGAGTATTCTGCCTTGCATCCAGCTCCTGACCTCTGGTGACTCCCTGGCTATATACCTGCTCCTGTGAACCTGTGGAGTTATTCTGCTACTCTGCTCTGAGTTCCTGCTGCATACACCAGTTCCAGTAATCCTCCTTCATCTGCTGCTCATGTTTGCTTTCATCTGCATTTGCTGGACATGTAAGCTGTTTCTGCTCTGCAAGAACCTGAGACTATTACCCAGACCTCCCTGGTTGAGCTAAGATGTTATTTGAACTGCCTTATAAGCATATCTATCTGTGTTGTGGACTTAGCAAGGACTTATTCGTGTCAAGAATCCTCAAGAATAATTGTGCTTCATAGACATTCTGCGTGATTGCATTTTCCGCTGAAGTTTCCTATAGACTGCTGAGCTGCATTTGATATTTGCACCAAGTGTTGTGGACTTGAGTTTCTCTCTGCACCTGTTTGAATCACCGTGTGATAATATAGACTTTACCACTTATAAAACTGTGTCCTGTAGTTGTCTTGTTCCACGCAAAGAGTCTCCTGAGTTCTCTCTTATAATTATTAAAGGATACTCTAGCCTAAAAAAAAAGGAGACTGCTGGAACAATGACTGCAGAAAGCAGACTAGGTGTTTTCCATAATTAGATCACTGCAGAAAGATGTGGAAGGTCTGCAAAAGAAGTTTGGAAGCTTTGAACTAAATCAACAAGTGTTTGGACAGACTTTGCAGGACTTAAGCACCCGCATGGCAGCCCAGGAAAACAAACTTGCTGGCATAGAGTCCCAGTATGGACGGGCTTTTCAGGACATAAGCACGCAAATAGCTGCACAAGCGACTTTTCCCTCTGGGCAACCGCCACCAGCTAGCCCACCTAAGTTGCCCCCATTCAGATTTAATGGTGATCGCGACAAATTTCGTGGTTTTGTGAATCAATGTATGCTATATTTTGATGTGCATGCTGACCGTTTTCCTAATGATAGATCCAAAGTATTGGGTGTAATAATGCTGCTGACCGCACGAGCGCTCGCCTGGGCGAATCCGATGATTGAGTCTCGTGACCCACGGTTAAATAACTTGGATGATTTCTTGGCCGCTATGGCATTAATGTTTGATGATCCTAATCGCCGTGCAACCACTGAATCTGCTTTATTGTCTTTATGCCAGGCAAAACGTTCTGTTATTGAGTATGCTACTGAATTCAGGAGATTAGCGGTAGATACCAACTGGGACAGTTATGCACAATTGCCTATTTTTAAAAGGGGTATGTCTAGTATTGTAAAAGATGAATTAGCTCACTCTGAGTCACCACAAGAGCTAGAGACATTTATACAGCATTGTGTGCCCATTGACATTCGCCTAACTGAGCGTAGGCAGGAGAAGTTTGCTGCATATAACCGTATTTCTAACTTTTCCCTTCCTTCCAAAGAGCCTGCAGGTAAAACATCTCGGGAGGTGGAGGAGGTGCCCATGCAAATTGATTCCATTCAGATGCGTGAGATCAATGAGCGCCGGGAGCATCGCCTTCGTGAAAGTCTATGTTTCTAATGCGGCCAGTCTGACGACTTCTTGATCAATTGTCCTAAGTGTCCTAGACGGCCTAACAAGGTGCTAGCAGCAGTAGGGGAGTATGACAATTGTGATGATGAATCTGACATCTCTGAATGTAGCCTGCCTTTAAACGCTGTATTCCATTCACTTTCTATGACTTCACCCCCAAGGAGCTTAAGGAAAAGAACTCTCACTGTTCTCTCCTTATTAAGATCCTGTGTTCAGGACAGTGGATTTCCATTGCAGCTATGATTGACTCTGGTGCAGGTGGCAATTTCATATGGATATCGCATTTGCCAAGGAACATGGTATTGAAATTCAGCAAAGAGCCTCTCCAATTACCATGGAAACAGTCGATGGGTCACCTTTAATCTTTGGGCCTGTGGATCAGGAGACCGTACCCCTTGAAATTTTGTTGGAGCCTAATCATCAGGAGCAACTTTCTTTCTTGCTAATTTCTTCTCCTCATTTTCCTGTGATTTTAGGCATTCCTTGGTTGCGTTCTCAGAACCCAATTATCAACTGGGAGACCAAGGAGATTATCTTTCCAACAAGGAGCAACCCAGCGTTAACAGAAGCTGTCCCTGAGTCCACGGCTACGGAACCACATGTACAGGTATTTTCTTTACCTCCAGCATATAAAGAGCTCTCTGACATCTGTGACAAGAAGAATGCAGATCAGCTTCCTCCACACCGGCATTATGACTGTCCCATTGAGTTGCTTCCTGGGGCAGCTATTCCTTTTGGTAACATATACTTTTTGGCGGCACCTGAGCTTCAAGCCTTAAAGGAGTATATTGATGAAAATCTGGCCAAAAGCTTCATATGTCGTTCTTCCTCACCAGCAGAGGCACCTATCTTTTTTGTAAAGAAGAAGGATGGGACCCTGAGACCCTGTGTTGACTATCGGGAACTCAATAAGGTAACCATACGAAACCGTTACCCTTTGCCTCTGATTCCCAAATTACTGGAAAGAGTCCGCCATGATAAGGTGTTCTCTAAACTGGATCTTCGTGGGGCTTATAATTTGGTGCGTATTCGTCCAGGGGATGAGTGGAAGACAGCATTCAGATGCCGGTATGAACACTTTGAATCTCTTATGATGCCCTTCGGGCTTTGTAAAGACCCTGCAACGTTTCAACACCTTGCCAATTACATTTTCAGAGATTTGTTGGACCAGTTTGTAGTGATCTATTTGGACGATATACTAATCTTTTCTGACTCTCTACAGGAACATGAAGAACATGTCAAAACTGTTTTAAGAAATCTGAAAGAGAACCATTTGTATATTAAGCCGGAGAAATGCAAGTTCCAATGCTCTGAGATACAGTTCTTAGGTTATATCATCTCTCCCCAGGGGCTGAACATGGAATCTGGTAAGATTCAGGCTATCCTTGACTGGCGGTACCCAAGAACGTTAAGGAGGTCCAACGTTTTATTGGTTTTGCAAATTTCTACAGACGCTTCATTCGAAATTTTTCTGATATTGTCCATCCCATTACTTTCTTGACAAAGAAGGAAAAGCCCTTTAAGTGGTCATCACAGGCTCAAGAAGCTTTTGATCGGCTTAAGATCTGTTTCACATCAGCACTGCTGTTGATACACCCAGATCCAACACTTTCTTTCATTGTGGAGGTGGATGCTTCTGATAATGCTTTGGGGGCTATTCTCTCCCAAAGAACTGGAGAGAAGGGTCTGCTACATCCTTGTGCTTTCTTTTCTCATAGACTAACCTCAGCAGAGAAGAATTACGACGTGGGAGACAAGAATTTGCTGGCTATTATTGCGGCTTTCAAAGAATGGAGGCATCATCTGCAAGGAGCTGCACAACAGATCATAGTGCTAACTGACCATCGCAATTTAGAGTTCCTTAGATCCACTAGATGTCTTTCTCCTTTTCAGGCTCATTGGAACTTATTTTTAAATCAATTTAACTTTGTTATCTCGTACTGTCCAGGTTCTCATAATGGGAAGGCTGATGCTTTATCCCGAATCCATGCTGCGGATTCCGTACCTGGAGCCCCGTCCAAGACAATTCTATCTGAAACCAATTTCATCAGAGTTATCCACGATCAGGACTTGTGGAAGGAGTACAGGGAGGCCTATGACGGTGATGTATTTCTGGCCAACTCACCTGTGGATATTAATCTTGTCTTTAAGGGTGGCATATGGTTCAGAGATCGACGTATCTACGTCCCTGAGGTCGTCCGTTTGCAGATCCTCAAGTTGGTACATGACTCCAAATTGGCTGGTCACAGGGGGGTACAGAAGACACAAGAGTTCATGAGCCGATTCTTCTGGTGGCCAACTTGCCTGAAGGATACCAAGGACTATGTTCTCTCTTTCAAGGTATGTGCTCATTACATGACTCCTCATGTGGCACCTACGGGTCTTCTACAACCATTACCTGTTCCATCCCGCACTTTATTGTGGAGCTGCCTACATCGGGGGGCATGAATACAATCATGGTGGTAGTTAATCGCCTGACTAAAGCTGCTCATTTTGTTCCATGCACCGGCCTCCCCTCAGCTAAAGATATAGTGAACTTGGTTATACAGAATGTCTTTCGGTTGCATGTGGTTCCAGATGAGATCATCTCTGACCGTGGAGTGCAGTTCACTTCAAGATTCTGGAAGGGGTTTTGCTCTGCACTCAATATTAATGTCTATCTCTCTTCCGCTTACCATCCCCAGACAAATGGTCAGACTGAGCGTACCAACCAGACGCTGGAACAATATCTAAGATGCTATGTTAGCCATCTCCAGGATGATTGGTTGGAGTTGCTGCTGTTAGCCGAATTTTCATATAACAATTCTCAGAGCGCCTCCACTAAATTTACACCTTTCTTTGCCAATCTGGGTTATCATCCATGTATCTTACCTAGGTCTCAAATTAATTCTCCGGTTCCGGCAGTGGAGGAAAGGCTGACTGCGATGAGGCAAAATCTGGAGGTTCTGAACGAATCCCTGACCACAGCTCAAGAACGTTATAAGAGATCGGCTGATAGATTCGGTAAACCTGCACCCATGTTCAAGGTAGGAGATTCCGTGTGGTTATCAACTAAGAATCTGAAGTTAAACATTCCTTCACAAAAACTTGGACAGAAATTTATTGGCCCTTTCAAGATCAACGGTATTGTGAGCTCTGTGGCCTGCTGGCTGAAGCTGCCTAGGACTATGAAGGTACACCTAGTTTTTCATGTATCTTTACTAAAGCCTGTATCTCCTAATACCTTCCAGGGACGTGTTGTGCCACCTCTGCAGCCTGTGGTGATTGATGGGCAAGAACAATTTGTGGTGAAGGAAATTGTTGATTCCAAATTCGCAGGAATCGGCTCCAATATCTGATAAGATGGCAGGGATATCCCCCTGAGGAAGACTCTTGGGAACCTGTGGAAAACATCAATGCCCAACAGAAGATTTCTCGTTTTCATCAGAGATTCCTTGAGAAACCAGGTCCAGGATCGTCCTGAGTCCGCTTCTAAGGAGGGAGTAATGTCAGGACTCTGAACATTTTTTATTACCTTTTTGTGCATTACTGCCCTTTTCCAAGATGGCGTCTTTGGTCTCATGTGCACTGTGTCTTCCTGCTATAAAACTCCACCCCTGCCTTCAGTCTGTGCTAGAGTATTCTGCCTTGCATCCAGCTCCTGACCTCTGGTGACTCCCTGGCTATATACCTGCTCCTGTGAACCTGTGGGGTTATTCTGCTACTCTGCTCTGAGTTCCTGCTGCATACACCAGTTCCAGTAATCCTCCTTCATCTGCTGCTCATGTTTGCTTCCATCTGCATTTGCTGGACATGTAAGCTGTTTCTGCTCTGCAAGAACCTGAGACTATTACTCAGACCTCCCTGGTTGAGCTAAGATATTATTTGAACTGCCTTATAAGTATATCTATCTGTGTTGTGGACTTAGCAAGGACTTATTCGTGTCAAGTATCCTCAAGAATAATTGTGCTTCATAGTCTTTCTGCATGATTGCATTTTCCTCTGAAGTTTCCTATAGACTGCTGAGCTGCATTTGATATTTACACCAAGTGTTGTGGACTTGAGTTTCTCTCTGCACCTGTTTGAATCACCGTGTGATAATATAGACTTTACCACTTATAAAACTGTGTCCTGTAGTTGTCTTGTTCCATGCAAACAGTCTCCTGAGTTATCCCCTATAATTATTACACTTAGATCCTGCAGTGCAAGACGTGTCCCCTTGCTTAAGCTAGTACAGTTAGGTCCATATATATTTGGACAGAGACAACATTTTTCTAATTTTGGTTATAGACATTACCACAATGAATTTTAAACAAAACAATTCAGATGCAGTTGAAGTTCAGACTTTCAGCTTTCATTTGAGGGTATCCACATTAAAATTGGATAAAGGGTTTAGGAGTTTCAGCTCCTTAACATGTGCCACCCTGTTTTCAAAGGCACCAAAAGTAATTGGACAGATTCAATAATTTTAAATAAAATGTTCATTTTTAGTATTTGGTTGAAAATCCTTTGTTGGCAATGACTGCCTGAAGTCTTGAACTCATGGATGTCTCCAGACGCTGTGTCTCCTCCTTTTTGATGCTCTGCCAGGCCTTCACTGCGGTGGTTTTCAGTTGCTGTTTGTTTGTGGGCCTTTCTGTCTGAAGTTTAGTCTTTAACAAGTGAAATGCATGCTCAATTGGGTTGAGATTAGGTGACTCACTTGGCCATTCAAGAATATTCTACTTCTTTGCTTTAGTAAACTCCTGGGTTGCTTTGGCTTTATGTTTTGGGTCATTGTCCATCTGTAGTATGAAACGACGACCAATCAGTTTGGCTGCATTTGGCTGGATCTGAGCACACGGTATGGCTCTGAATACCTCAGAATTCATTCGGCTGCTTCTGTCCTGTGTCACATCATCAATAAACACTAGTGACCCAGTGCCACTGGCAGCCATGCATGCCCAAGCCATGACACTGCCTCCGCCGTGTTTTACAGATGATGTGGTATGCTTTGGATCATGAGCTGTACCATGCCTTCGCTACACTTTTCTCTTTCCATCATTCTGGTAGAGGTACATCTTGGTTTCATCTGTCCAAAGAATGTTCTTCCTGAACTATGCTGGCTTTTTTAGATGTTTTTTAGCAAAGTCCAGTCTAGTCTTTTTATTCTTGATGCTTACGAGTGGCTTGCACCGTGCAGTGAACCCTCTGTATTTACTTTCATGCAGTCTTCTCTTTATGGTAGATTTGGATATTGATACGCCGACCTCCTGGAGAGTGTTGTTCACTTGGTTGGCTGTTGTGAAGGGATTTCTCTTCACCATGGAGATTATTCTGCGATCATCCACCACTGTTGTCTTCCATTGGCGCCCACGTCTTTTTGCATTGATGAGTTCACCAGTGCTTTCTTTCTTTCTCAGGATGTACCAAACTGTAGATTTTGCCACTCCTAATATTGTAGCAATTTCTCGGATGGGTTTTTTCTGTTTTCGCAGCTTAAGGATGGCTTGTTTCACCTGCATGGAGAGCTCCTTTGACCGCATGTTTACTTCACAGCAAAACCTTCCAAATGCAAGCACCACACCTCAAATCAACTCCAGGCCTTTTATCTGCTTAATTGAGAATGACATAACGAAGGGATTGCCCACACCTGTCCATGAAATAGCCTTGGAGTCAATTGTCCAATTACTTTTGGTCCCTTTAAAAACAGGGTGGCACATGTTAAGGAGCTGAAACTCCTAAACCCTTCATCCAATTTTAATGTGGATACCCTCAAATGAAAGCTGAAAGTCTGATCTTCAACTGCATCTGAATTGTTTTGTTTAAAATTCATTGTGGCAATGTCTATAACCAAAATTAGAAAAATGTTGTCTCTGTCCAAATATATATGGACCTAACTGTATATGTCCGGGCCCGTCTGAAGTTTGCTAGAGAGCCTTTTGATTATCCAGAAGAGTATTGGAAGAATGTCATATGGTCTGATGAAACCAAAGTAGAACTGTTTGGTAGAAACAAAACTCACCCTGTTTGGAGGCGACAGAATGTTGAGTTGCATCCAAAGAACCGCATACCTACTATGATGCATGGGGGTGGCAACATCATGCTTTAGTGCTGTTTCTCTGCAAAGGGACCAGGATGACTTATCCGTGTACATGAAAGAATGAATGGGGACATGTATTGTGAGATTTTGAGTGCAAGGGCATTGAAGATGAAACGTGGATGGGTCTTTCAGCATTACAATGTTCTTAAGCACACAGCCAGAGCAATGAAGGAGTGGCTTCGTAAGAAGCATATGACGGTCCTGGAGTGACCTAGCCAGTCTCCAGATCTCAGCCCATAGAAAACCTTTGGAGGGAGTTGAGTGTCCATGTTGCTCAGCGACAGGCTGAAAACATCACTGCTCTAGAGGAGATCTGCATGGAGTAATGTGCCAACATACCACCAACAGTGTGTGCCAACCTTGTGAAGAGTTACAGAAAACGTTTGACCACAGTCATTGCCAACAAAGAATATATAACAAAATATTGTAATGAACTTTGGTTAATGATCAAATACTTATTTTTCACTGTAATTTGCAGAAAAAAAATCAGGTGATTTTCTGGATTTAGTTTATTATTTTGAATCTCATAGCTGTGGTCTACCTATGATGTCAATTACAGGCCTCTCTCATCTTTTTTAAGTGGGAGAACTTGCACAATTGATCGCTCACTAAATACTTTTTTTCCCCACTGTGTATACTGCATTTTTCGGAATATAAGACGCACTTTTTTCCCAAAAATTTTGGAGTAAAATGGGGGTGCGTCTTATAATGCGGATATACCTTACCGGTACCGTGGCTGCAGGCTGGGATGAGGGAGTGTCTGGCGGTGCTGCGGGTGCCCGGCAGTGCTGCGGGGGTGTCCGGTGGTGCTGCAGGGGTGTTCAGCGGTGGTGCTGGGGTGTCCGATGCTTCTGCGAGGTTGTCCGGTGCTGCGAGGGCTCTGCTGACATTTTGTGAAAGGCCAGAGCCCCTGCAGTTCCATGGCTTCCTATGCGGTGGACTCCCGGAAATTGGCCACCCGGAGGGCGGAACATGTGCAGATGGAGATCTCAGCACCAGATCCCGGGAGAGGAGATTTCAGCACTGAGATCTCATCTCCTGAGATCTTGGTGCTGAGATCTCCATCTGCACATGCGCCGCCCCCCGGCGGCCACCTTCTGGGAGTCCACCGCTAACAAACCATGGAACTGCGGGGGCTCTGGCCTTTCACAAAATGTCGGCAGGGACCCAGCAGCACCGGACACCCCCACGACAGCACCGGACACCCCCGCAGTACAGCTGGACATCCCCACAGCACTGCAGGACACGCACCAGACACCCCGCAGCAATGAACACCTGCAGCAGCACTAAACATCCACAGCAACACCGGACAACTGGAGCAGCACTGGACACCCGCAGCTGCAAGCCGCACATCGGAACATTCCCTCATCCTAGCATGCGGTCTGCAGCATCACCCCACTCCTGCCTCCTCCAGCAGCGACCCTGGGACCCCGTTTCACCCAGCCACCACCCCAGGAAAGCAATAAGATGCATGGATTACAAAAAGCACCACCATTTTATTAAAAAAATTTAAAAAATCCTGTTTTTCTCCTCAAAATTTGGGGTGCGTCTTATAAACCGGAGCGTCTTATAATCTGAAAAATACGGTATATATATATACACTCACCGGCCACTTTATTAGGTACACCATGCTAGTAACGGGTTGGACCCCCTTTTGCCTTCAGAACTGCCTCAATTCTTCGTGGCATAGATTCAACAAGGTGCTGGAAGCATTCCTCAGAGATTTTGGTCCATATTGACATGATCGCATCACACAGTTGCCGCAGATTTGTCGGCTGCACATCCCAAAGATGCTCCATACAAGGCAGGATGGATCCATGCTTTCATGTTGTTTACGCCAAATTCTGACCCTACCATCCGAATGTCGCAGCAGAAATCGAGACTCATCAGACCAAGCAACGTTTTTCCAATCTTCTACTGTCCAATTTCGATGAGCTTGTACAAATTGTAGCCTCAGTTTCCTGTTCTTAGCTGAAAGGAGTGGTACCCGGTGTGGTCTTCTGCTGCTGTAGCCCATCTGCCTCAAAGTTCGACGCACTGTGCGTTCAGAGATGCTCTTAGGCCTACCTTGGTTGTAACGGGTGGCGATTTGAGTCACTGTTGCCTTTCTATCAGCTCGAACCAGTCTGCCCATTCTCCTCTGACCTCTGGCATCAACAAGGCATTTCCGCCCACAGAACTGCCGCTCACTGGATTTTTTTCCTTTTTCGGACCATACTCTGTAAACCCTAGAGATGGTTGTGCGTGAAAATCCCAGAAGATCAGCAGTTTCTGAAATACTCAGACCAGCCCTTCTGGCACCAACAACCATGCCACGTTCAAAGGCACTCAAATCACCTTTCTTCCCCATACTGATGCTCGGTTTGAACTGCAGGAGATTGTCTTGACCATGTCTACATGCCTAAATGCACTGAGTTGCCGCCATGTGATTGGCTGATTAGAAATTAAGTGTTAACAAGAAGTTGGACAGGTGTACCTAATAAAGTGGCCGGTGAGTGTATATATGTATATGTATATATATAGATAGATAAAAAAGAAAACAGCAGCACATGTGCATGAATCTAGGCCATGTGAAAACACAAACAAATATTCAATATGAATTATACTTCTCAAAAGTATTTTTTCATCAATTTTTTAAAAAAGAATTTTTTTTCATAAAACTTACAGTAATAGATGAAATGAAGATTTTTAGCACATAATTGGCCAATTCATGTGTGCCCATCAACCATGGCAAGGTGATCTCCCTCTGATGGGTCCTACTCTACCGTACATGCCACCCTTGGGCCACCAGCATACAACTATGGACAAAACATGTCACTCTCGGGCTAAGCCTACAACTTCTGGGCAGGTAGAGCTGATTACCGCCACCTGCAAGGTCAATGGGAGGAGTTCAAGCCCCTCTATACTTTCCTCTCCCATGTACAGCTCCCATGCACTTATCACCTTCCTGAAAAACCTCAGCCCATCTTGCCCAAACACTTCGTACAATTCCAAAAAAACTACTTGCTCTTTATCTTCATACTCCTACTGATTTCGGGGGATGTTGTGAAATTGGATTCTGGGCTCCCCCGGTGGCCACTTGTGGAATTGAACTTATGTGCATCATCCCCTCTGTTCACCTGCTCCTATCAGGATGTGGGAGTCGCTATATAACCTTGCTCCTCTGTCAGTTTCTTGCCGGTCAACAATGTAATCAGAAGCCTTCTGTGCTTGTTCCTGCCACTAGACAACTCCCAGCTAAGTTGGACTTTTGTCCTTGTGTGTTTTTGCATTTTGTTCCTGTTCACAGCTGCTGTTTCGTTACTGTGTCTGGAAAGCTCTAGTGATCGGAAATTGCCACTCTGGTGTTATGAGTTAATGCTAGAGTCTTAAAGGAATTTCTGGATGGTGTTTTGATAGAGTTTTCTGCTGACCATGAAAGTGTCCTTTCTGTCTTCCTGCTATCTAGAAAGCGGACCTCGATTTTGCTAAACCTATTTTCATACTACGTTTGTCATTTCATCTAAAATCACCGCCAATATATGTGGGGGCCTCTGTCTGCCTTTTGGGAAAATTTCTCTAGAGGTGAGCCAGGACTGTCTTTTCCTCTGCTAGGATTAGGTAGTTCTCCGGCTGGCGCTGGGCATCTAGGGTTAAAAAACGTAGGCATGCTACCCGGCTACTTCTAGTTGTGCGGCAGGTTTAGTTCATGGTCAGTATAGTTTCCATCTTCCAAGAGCTAGTTCTCATATATGCTGGGCTATGTTCTCTCGCCATTGAGAATCATGACAGTTTGACCGGCCCAAAAAAGGGTTAAATTACTGGCTGAGAAAGGAGAGAAAAAAGAAGTCTGCTACAATTTTTTTTTTTTTTTTTTTTCCTCTAGTTCTGAGTGTGCTCTTAATTGAATCACTTGCTAGTCTGCCTATACTGCAGCCTTCCTCTCTTTCTCTCCTTCTAATCCTTGAATGGCTCTGTGTTCACCTGTTTCAAATGGATCTTCAGAGTGTAGCTACAGGTTTGAATAATCTCGCCACAAAGGTACAAAATTTGCAAGATTTTGTTGTTCATGCACCTGTGTCTGAGCCTAGAATTCCTTTGCCTGAATTCTTCTCGGGGAATAGATCTCACTTTCAAAATTTTAAAAATAATTGCAAATTGTTTTTGTCCCTGAAGTCTCGCTCTGCCGGAGACCCTGCACAGCAGGTCAGGATTGTAATTTCCTTGCTCCGGGGCGACCCTCAAGACTGGGCTTTTGCATTGGCACCAGGGGATCCTGCGTTGCTCAATGTGGATGCGTTTTTTCTGGCCTTGGGGTTGCTTTATGAGGAACCTCATTTAGAGCTTCAGGCGGAAAAGGCCTTGATGTCCTTGTCTCAGGGGCAAGATGAAGCTGAAATATACTGCCAAAAATTCCGCAAATGGTCTGTGCTTACTCAGTGGAATGAGTGCGCCCTGGCGGCGATTTTCAGAGAAGGTCTCTCTGATGCCATTAAGGATGTTATGGTGGGGTTCCCTGTGCCTGCGAGTCTGAATGAGTCCATGACGATGGCTATTCAGATCGATAGGCGTCTGCGGGAGCGCAAACCTGTGCACCATTTGGCGGTGTCTACTGAGAAAACGCCAGAAAATATGCAATGTGATAGAATTCTGTCCAGAAGCGAGCGGCAGAATTTTAGACGAAAAAATGGGTTGTGCTTCTATTGTGGTGATTCAACTCATGTTATATCAGCATGCTTTAAGCGTACTAAGAAGCCTGACAAGTCTGTTTCAATTAGCACTTTACAGTCTAAGTTTATTCTATCTGTGACCCTGATTTGTTCTTTGTCATCTATTACCGCGGACGCCTATGTCGACTCTGGCGCTGCTTTGAGTCTTATGGATTGGTCCTTTGCCAAACGCTGTGGGTATGATTTGGAGCCACTGGAGGCTCCGATACCTCTGAAAGGGATTGACTCCACCCCATTGGCTAGTAATAAACCACAATACTGGACACAAGTGACTATGCGTGTTAATCCGGATCACCAGGAGGTTATTCGCTTTCTGGTGCTGTATAATCTACATGATGTTTTGGTGCTGGGATTGCCATGGCTGCAATCTCATAACCCAGTCCTCGACTGGAGAGCTATGTCTGTGTTAAGCTGGGGATGTAAAGGAACTCATGGGGACGTACCTTTGGTTTCCATTTCATCATCTATTCCCTCTGAGATTCCTGAATTCTTGTCTGACTTTCGTGACGTTTTTGAAGAACCCAAGGTTGGTTCACTACCTCCGCACCGGGAGTGCGATTGTGCCATAGACTTGATTCCGGGTAGTAAATACCCTAAGGGTCGTTTATTTAATCTGTCTGTGCCTGAACACGCTGCTATGCGAGAATATATAAAGGAGTCCTTGGAAAAGGGACATATTCGTCCTTCGTCATCTCCCTTAGGAGCCGGTTTTTTCTTTGTGTCTAAGAAAGACGGCTCTTTGAGGCCGTGTATTGATTATCGACTTTTGAATAAAATCACGGTTAAATATCAATATCCGTTACCACTGCTTACTGATTTGTTTGCTCGTATAAAGGGGGCCAAGTGGTTCTCTAAGATTGATCTCCGTGGGGCGTATAATTTGGTGCGAATCAAGCAGGGGGATGAGTGGAAAACCGCATTTAATACGCCCGAGGGCCATTTTGAGTATTTGGTGATGCCTTTTGGTCTTTCAAATGCCCCTTCAGTCTTCCAGTCCTTTATGCATGACATTTTCCGCGATTATTTGGATAAATTTATGATTGTGTATCTGGATGATATTCTGATTTTTTCGGATGACTGGGACTCTCATGTCCAGCAGGTCAGGAGGGTTTTTCAGGTTTTGCGGTCTAATTCCTTGTGTGTGAAGGGTTCTAAGTGTGTTTTTGGGGTTCAAAAGATTTCTTTCTTGGGATACATTTTTTCCCCCTCTTCCATCGAGATGGATCCTGTCAAGGTTCAGGCTATTGGTGATTGGACGCAACCCTCTTCTCTTAAGAGTCTTCAGAAATTTTTGGGCTTTGCTAACTTTTATCGTCGATTTATTGCTGGTTTTTCTGATGTTGTAAAACCATTGACTGATTTGACTAAGAAGGGTGCTGATGTTGCTGATTGGTCCCCTGATGCTGTGGAGGCCTTTCGGGAGCTCAAGCGCCGCTTTTCTTCCGCCCCAGTGTTGCGTCAGCCTGATGTTGCTCTTCCTTTTCAGGTTGAGGTCGACGCTTCTGAAATCGGAGCTGGGGCGGTGTTGTCGCAGAGAAGTTCCGACTGCTCCGTGATGAGACCTTGTGCTTTTTTTTCCCGTAAATTTTCGCCCGCCGAGCGGAATTATGATATTGGGAATCGGGAGCTTTTGGCCATGAAGTGGGCTTTTGAGGAGTGGCGTCACTGGCTTGAGGGGGCCAGACATCAGGTGGTGGTATTGACTGACCACAAAAATTTAATTTACCTTGAGTCTGCCAGGCGCCTGAATCCTAGACAGGCGCGCTGGTCGTTGTTTTTCTCTCGGTTTAATTTTGTGGTGTCGTACCTACCGGGTTCTAAGAATGTTAAGGCGGATGCCCTTTCTAGGAGTTTTGAGCCTGACTCCCCTGGTAATTCTGAGCCCACAGGTATCCTTAAAGATGGAGTGATATTGTCTGCCGTTTCTCCAGACCTGCGGCGGGCCTTGCAGGAGTTTCAGGCGGATAGACCTGATCGTTGCCCACCTGGTAGACTGTTTGTTCCTGATGATTGGACCAGTAGAGTCATCTCTGAGGTTCATTCTTCTGCGTTGGCAGGTCATCCTGGAATCTTTGGTACCAGGGATTTGGTGGCAAGGTCCTTCTGGTGGCCTTCCCTGTCACGAGATGTGCGAGGCTTTGTGCAGTCTTGTGACGTTTGTGCTCGGGCCAAGCCTTGTTGTTCTCGGGCTAGTGGATTGTTGTTGCCCTTGCCTATCCCGAAGAGGCCTTGGACGCACATCTCGATGGATTTTATTTCGGATCTGCCTGTTTCTCAGAAGATGTCTGTCATCTGGGTGGTGTGTGACCGTTTCTCTAAGATGGTCCATCTGGTTCCCTTGCCTAAGTTGCCTTCTTCTTCCGAGTTGGTTCCTCTGTTTTTTCAAAATGTTGTTCGTTTGCATGGTATTCCTGAGAATATCGTTTCTGACAGAGGGACCCAATTCGTGTCTAGATTTTGGCGGGCATTCTGTGCTAGGATGGGCATAGATTTGTCTTTTTCGTCTGCTTTCCATCCTCAGACTAATGGCCAGACCGAGCGGACTAATCAGACCTTGGAGACATATTTGAGGTGTTTTGTGTCTGCGGATCAGGATGATTGGGTTGCTTTTTTGCCTTTGGCGGAGTTCGCCCTCAATAATCGGGCCAGCTCTGCCACCTTGGTGTCCCCGTTTTTCTGTAATTTGGGGTTTCATCCTCGATTTTCCTCCGGTCAAGTGGAATCTTCGGATTGTCCTGGAGTGGATGCTGTGGTGGAGAGGTTGCATCAGATTTGGGGGCAGGTGGTGGACAATTTGAAGTTGTCCCAGGAGAAGACTCAGCTTTTTGCCAACCGCCGTCGTCGTGTTGGTCCTCGGCTTTGTGTTGGGGACTTGGTGTGGTTGTCTTCTCGTTTTGTCCCTATGAGGGTTTCTTCTCCTAAGTTTAAGCCTCGGTTCATCGGCCCGTACAAGATATTGGAGATTCTTAACCCTGTGTCCTTCCGTTTGGACCTCCCTGCATCCTTTTCGATTCATAATGTTTTTCATCGGTCATTGTTGCGCAGGTATGAGGTACCGGTTGTGCCTTCCGTTGAGCCTCCTGCTCCGGTGTTGGTTGAGGGTGAGTTGGAGTACGTTGTGGAAAAGATCTTAGACTCTCGTGTTTCCAGACGGAGACTCCAGTATCTGGTCAAATGGAAGGGATACGGTCAGGAGGATAATTCTTGGGTCACTGCCTCTGATGTTCATGCCTCCGATCTTGTCCGTGCCTTTCATAGGGCTCATCCTGATCGCCCAGGTGGTTCTGGTGAGGGTTCGGTGCCCCCTCCTTGAGGGGGGGGTACTGTTGTGAAATTGGATTCTGGGCTCCCCCGGTGGCCACTTGTGGAATTGAACTTGTGTGCATCATCCCCTCTGTTCACCTGCTCCTATCAGGATGTGGGAGTCGCTATATAACCTTGCTCCTCTGTCAGTTTCTTGCCGGTCAACAATGTAATCAGAAGCCTTCTGTGCTTGTTCCTGCTACTAGACAACTCCCAGCTAAGTTGGACTTTTGTCCTTGTGTGTTTTTGCATTTTGTTCCTGTTCACAGCTGCTGTTTCGTTACTGTGTCTGGAAAGCTCTAGTGATCGGAAATTGCCACTCTGGTGTTATGAGTTAATGCTAGAGTCTTAAAGGAATTTCTGGATGGTGTTTTGATAGAGTTTTCTGCTGACCATGAAAGTGTCCTTTCTGTCTTCCTGCTATCTAGAAAGCGGACCTCGATTTTGCTAAACCTATTTTCATACTACGTTTGTCATTTCATCTAAAATCACCGCCAATATATGTGGGGGCCTCTGTCTGCCTTTTGGGAAAATTTCTCTAGAGGTGAGCCAGGACTGTCTTTTCCTCTGCTAGGATTAGGTAGTTCTCCGGCTGGCGCTGGGCATCTAGGGTTAAAAAACGTAGGCATGCTACCCGGCTACTTCTAGTTGTGCGGCAGGTTTAGTTCATGGTCAGTATAGTTTCCATCTTCCAAGAGCTAGTTCTCATATATGCTGGGCTATGTTCTCTCGCCATTGAGAATCATGACAGGGGGACATCTCCCCTAACCCCAGTCCACCATCCCCCAACATCAACCCCTATCCTACCTCATATCAAAACCATCCTAAGCTTATTAATATCACTTGCACTCCCTCATCTCCTTTTAATTGTGCCTTCTGGAATCCACGGTCTGTATGTAACAAGCTTCATTTCCTGTACAACTACTTTCTGAACAACTATCTGAATCTGTTGGTTTTCACTGAAACCTGGATCCAGAATTCTGACACTATCTCCCCTGCTGCCATTTCCCATAGTGGCTTACAATTCTTTCTCCCATTCCCTGAGACCCACAAACAGACCTGGTGGCAGAGTCGGCATACTCCTGTCCCCACAATGCACTTTCCAGGTCATCCTCCCAGTTCCATCACTCTCATTCCCTTCTTTTGAGGTCCACACCATCAGGCTCTTTCGTCCCCTCTCCCTCAGAGTAGCGGTCATATATCGGCCCCCAGGCTCACCCACCCAGTTCCTGGACCATTTCTCTGCCTGGCTTTATGTCCTCAGAACTCCCAACTTTTATCCTGGGACACTTCAACATCCCCATTAACAGCCCCACTTCCACATCTGCATCCCAGCTTCTATCACTAACCACTAGCTGATCAGCAGACTAGTAGCAGGAACATGCAACCGAAGGCTCTGGTTACAATGATGACCGGCAAGGAAATGACTGGAGAGCAAGGCTAAATAGGAAACTCCCAAACACTGATGGAAGCAGGTGAACAGAAGCAGCAAAGTGCAAACAAGTCACCAGTACCACCAGCAACCACCAGGGGAGCCCAAAAAGCGGATACACAACAGTACCCTCCCCTTAAGGAGGGGGCACCGAACCCTCACAAGAACCGCCAGGGCGATCTGGATGAGCCCTATGAAAGGCACGAACCAAATCCGAGGCATGAACATCAGAGGCAGTTACCCAAGAATTATCTTCCTGACCATAACCTTTCCATTTAACCAAATATTGAAGTCTCCGTCTGGAAATACGGGAGTCCAAGATTTTCTCTACGACGTACTCCAATTCACCCTCCACCAGCACAGGAGCAGGAGGTTCAGTAGAAGGAACCACCGGTACCTCATATCTCCGCAACAACGACCGATGGAACACATTATGGATAGCGAAAGATGCCGGGAGGTCCAAACGAAAGGAAACAGGGTTAAGAATCTTCAAAATCCTATAAGGACCGATGAACCGAGGCTTAAATTTGGGAGAAGAAACCCTCATAGGGACAAAACGGGAAGACAACCACACCAAGTCCCCAACGCGAAGGTGGGGACCAACACGACGACGATGGTTAGCAAACTGCTGAGTCCTCTCCTGGGACAATTCCAAATTATCCACCACTTGTCCCCAAATCCGATGCAACCGATCCACCACCGCATCCACTCCAGGACAATCCGAAGATTCAACCTGACCAGATGAAAAACGCGGATGAAACCCTGAATTGCAAAAGAAAGGAGAAACCAAAGTGGCAGAACTAGCCCGATTATTAAGAGCAAACTCCGCCAACGGCAGAAAGGCAACCCAATCATCCTGATCCGCAGACACAAAACACCTCAAATAAGTCTCCAAAGTTTGATTAGTTCGCTCCGTCTGGCCATTGGTCTGAGGATGGAATGCAGACGAAAAGGACAAATCAATGCCCAACCTGGCACAGACTGCCCGCCAAAATCTAGACACGAACTGGGTACCCCTGTCAGAAACGATGTTTTCCGGAATACCATGCAAGCGAACCACATTTTGAAAAAACAGAGGGACCAACTCAGATGAGGAAGGCAACTTAGGCAATGGCACCAAATGAACCATTTTAGAAAAACGGTCACACACCACCCAGATGACAGACATCTTCTGAGAAACAGGGAGATCCGAGATAAAGTCCATAGAGATGTGCGTCCAAGGCCTCTTCGGAATAGGCAAGGGCAACAACAACCCACTAGCCCTAGAACAACAAGGCTTGGCCCAAGCACACACATCGTAAGACTGCACAAAAGCACGCACATCTCGAGACAGGGAAGGCCACCAGAAGGATCTAGCCACCAAATCTCTGGTGCCAAAAATTCCCGGATGACCTGCCAGAGTAGAAGAATGAACTTCCGAGATGACTCTAGTGGTCCACTCGTCAGGAACAAACAGTCTACCAGACGGACAACGATCAGGTCTATCCGCCTGAAATTCTTGCAAGGCATGTCGCAAATCTGGAGAGACAGCAGACAAAACCACTCCATCCTTAAGGACACCAGCAGGTTCAGAATTCCCAGGAGAGTCAGGCTCAAAACTCCTAGAAAGAGCATCTGCTTTCACATTCCTAGAACCCGATAAGTACGAGACCACAAAATTAAACCGGGAAAAGAACAACGACCAACGTGCCTGTCTAGGATTCAGGCGCCCGGCAGACTCCAAATAAATTAAATTCTTGTGATCAGTCAAAACTACCACCTGATGTCTGGCACCCTCAAGCCAATGACGCCACTCCTCAAATGCCCACTTCATAGCCAAAAGCTCCCGATTACCCACATCATAGTTTCGCTCGGCGGCCGAAAATTTTCGCGAAAAGAACGCACAAGGTCTCATCACTGAGCAGTCGGAACTTTTCTGCGACAAAACCGCCCCCGCTCCGATCTCGGAAGCATCGACCTCAACCTGAAAGGGAAGAGAAACATCAGGCTGGCGCAACACAGGGGTAGACAAAAAGCGGCGCTTAAGCTCCTGAAAGGCCTCCACGGCAGCAGGGGACCAATTGGCAACATCAGCACCCTTTTTAGTCAAATCCGTCAGAGGTTTAGCAACGCCAGAAAAACCAGCTATAAATCGACGATAAAAATTAGCAAAGCCCAAGAATTTCTGGAGACTCTTCAGAGAAGTAGGCTGCGTCCAGTCGTAAATAGCCCGAACCTTGACAGGGTCCATCTCAATAGAAGAAGGGGAAAAAATATACCCCAAAAATGAAATTTTTTGAACCCCAAAAACACACTTTGAACCCTTTACATACAAAGAATTCTCCCGCAAAACCTGAAAAACCCTCCTGACCTGCTGAACATGAGACTCCCAGTCATCAGAAAAAATCAAAATATCATCCAAGTACCAAAACATCATGTAAATTGTACAACACAAGGAAGCGAATCACCTCCTGATGGTCTGGAGTCATACGCGTAGTCACTTGCGTCCAGAACTGTGGTTTATTACAAGCCAAAGGTGTAGAATCAATACCCTTCAGAGGCATAGGGACTTCCAAAGCCATCAGCTTTCCCTCTGCTGGTTACAAAAATTGCGCAGGAGCCTACACCATTTTTTTTTCTGAAAAACAGTCTTTCATTAATTAGATGCATGTCCAGTACCGTATTTTTCGGACTACAAGATGCACTTTTCCCCCCCAAAAAAAGGGGGGAAAATAGGGGGTGCGTTTAATAGTCATAATGCAGGCTTACCCGCAGTGGTGTGGTGGCGGCGGCAGAGGTGCGGGGATGAGGAGGGGCAGTAAGGAATGTCCCTTTCACCGGTGAGATGGTGCAGCAGCCCGGTAAGCAGCAGAGCCGAGTGAATCATGTTGTTATCGGTGGTGGCGGCCATCTTCCTGAGGCCGCGCGTGTGCAGATGGCGTGCTCTGCTTACCGGGGCTTCAGGAAAATGGCCGCGGGAGGCCGAGCGTGCGCAGATGGAGATTGCGGTGGCCATTTTCCTGAAGCCGAGTTCGCAGATTTAGATCTTGGCTTCAGGAAAATGGCCACCGCGATCTCCATCTGCGCACGTGCGGCCTCCCGCAGCCATTTTCCTGAAGCCCCGGGAAGCAGAGCACTCCATCTGCGCATGCACGGCCTCAGGAAGATGGCCGCCACCACCGATAACATGATTCACCCAGCTCTGTTGCTTACCAGGCTGCTGCATCACCTCACCGGTGAAAGGGACCCCGCTCAAACCATACCGCTCACTGAGCCTCCTCATCCCCGCACCTCTGTCAGTAACCACTGCTGCAACCCTCCCATGGACACCAGGCCGTGGCATCGCCCACCTAAGCAGGAAGGGACCCTGCTCAGGTGCACGCCGTACCGCATCACCCCACCTCTGCCGACACCATGCCTCCTGTGACCCTGCTCTGCCACCGCCAGCCCTCAGGTAAGATACTGTAAATTCGGACAATAAGACGGACCCCCATCTTATAAAAAATCTTTTTTTCTGCAATTTTCACCCCAAATTTGGGGTGCGTCTTATGGTCCGGTGCGTCTTATAGTCCAAAAAATACGGTAATTTGCACACAAACTGAACTAATTATATTTGTCACAGACATCTGGATATCTACCTATTCTATTTGTATTTACTGTGTGTAATCCATCTCTTCTATCCTGTCGGCTCCTGCAGTTATTTTACAAAACATGGCTTTTCTTCTATCTATCTTTCTATGTGATATATATATATATATATATATATATATATATAAATGTGTGTGTCACTGACATCTATATATCTATATATTCTATGTGTATATATCTATTCTATCTATTCGATTCTGACCTGTCAATGTGATTTTACTGTATGCGGCACATGATTTGCTGGCTTTTCAAAGAACACCAGTGTGTAAAATTCGGACAGCACTCGCATGGTCTGAGTGCTGTGCTATTTTTTTCTCGCACCCATTTTCTTGCATTGGCAAGTCTTGGCCAAGTTTCGGTGACAATCACAGAATACTGCGATTTTACATGTGCGTAGAATACAACGGAGAAAAAATACGGTGATGCAAGCTGCCCAATAGATTAACACTGGTCCGAGTGCTATGCAATGTTTTCTCGCATAGCACTCATCTGAATTCTACGCTAGTGTGACCCAGGCCTAATTGTTCCTCTCCTGGCTTTGGCTTACAAATACTGATGTGAAATACTGGCCAAATACTGAACGTGTGAACGTAGCCTTAGGATGTTCCTTTACCTTTGATTGACTTGCATTACATGCAGAAAATCCACAGATAAAAGATTCAAATGTGACTGTATAAATAAAGTTTAGTCAAAGCCAAATACCATGAAGTATCAAAAACAAAGTAGCTTTATTTAAAACATGACACACCAAATAGGAACAAAAAAAGCAGTGTAAAAAGGCAATAAAAAAGCATTGAAAAAAACTGCAAGCAACCTTATTTACTTATTAGGTGCAGAAAATCTGCAACATCAAAAACTCACGAAAAGCTCATCTGGGAACGTAGCCTTTTTGTCTCTTGCTGGTGTGTCATGTTTTAAACAAAGTTGCTATGTTTTTGATACTTTCTGGTATTTAGTTTTGACAAAACATTATTGATACAGTCATGTGCAGATTACATGCATATTTTGTGCATTTCCACAGTGGAAAAGCATTAGAAGCACATGTGCATTTTTTAACAGCGGATTTTCTGCATCTAATTTCATTCCATGGAGGAAAATTCACACATTAAACTCAATGTAATCACTAGAAAAATTGAAATTTTCAGGTCCGTTTGCGCAGCTTTAAAAAAAAAAAAAAAAAAAGCAAAGTGGACATAAGATTTCTATAAATCCCATCCACGTTGCTGAACTGTAAGGCCACATTCACACGCTCAGCATTTTGTCAGTATTTTACCTCAGTATTTGTAAGCCAAAACCAGGAATGGCTGAAAAATACAGAAGTGGTGACGTGTTTCTATTATACTTTTCCTCTAAGGCAGGGGTCACACCTAACGTATAAAAATATGGTCCATTTTGTAAGGTCGCAATACGCAGAAATGTTCCCTGAACAGTGATCTGTATCTCATCCTTGGCAAGGTGTGACTGCATGCTTTGTGCATGTAATCCTCCGTATGTCATCCGTATAGCGTTTTTTTCTCGCAACCTTTCAAAATGGACATTTGGACATTGGTGTATTGGTGGTTTGTTGGCAACATGTCAGACAGACTTAGGTTCACCCCAACTGAGCATGTTCTATACAACTGGGTTTTGTCACACCGCTTTGGCCAGCCATACCCAGTGATAGTAGATCCGAGGAGGGGGAGACGAATGTGGGTCCATCCGCTTTTGAGGCAACGCCTCACTAAAGGCCATTTCCACCGTCTCTATGCATCTCTGCGGACACATCCTGACAAGTTTTATCAATATTGTCGCATGAGCCTTGCCACCTTTGATCTTTTGTTGGAGACAGTGCACCCTGGGATAACCTTTCAGGACACCAGGATGCCCAAATGTATGTCTGCAGAGGAGCGTCTGCAGAGGAGCGTCTTCTCCTTACGTTACGGTATGTATTCCTCCTCCTCATACTCTATGTTGATTATGTGTCTCTAAATGTCTTAGCTAGTTCTGCTTACCAGTTTATGTTATTTTATTCTTAACATATCTCAAATTTCTACTCTTAGTAATAAGAATATGTTATTAATGTAAAATTCACATAGCCAGTGTTAATTTTTTTAAGGTAGTGATAGCCTGGTTTGTTAGTTCCACACAGTACTAGTGTTCTATATGAATTGTTTTAAACCTTGAACCAGTTTTAATGTTTTTTTTTTTAAACATTTGTTTTCTTTTAGCTTCCTTACAACTGGTCTATCCTATGCAGCACTCCATCATGAATTTTTAATTGGGAAGTCTACAATCTCAGGCATAGTTCGGTCTACCTGTTCAGTAATTTGATCCCGACTTCACCAAGTGGTCATGCCTGAGCCCAAGATGGAAGACTGGTTGCGGATTGTCTGTGGATTTGAGGAGCACTGCCAATTCCCCAATTGTATTGGAGCCCTTGATGGGAAGCACATCCGTGTGCGTAAGTTGCCAAACTCAGGGTCCCAATTCTATAATTATAAACAATATTTTTCTATAATTGTAGACATTGGGGCCTATGGGAGAACTGGAGACTCTAGAGTCTTCCATTCTTTCATTATGGGTCGGCGGCTGCGCAATAACCAGTTGGATCTACCACCACCTCGTTAGCTTCCAGGCTCCAATCAAGATTCTGTGCCTTATGTCCTTGTTGCAGATGAGGACTTTCAACTAACCAGGCATGTAATGAGGCCATATCTTCGTCAAAACCTGGACCACCGGCGTAGGATCTTTAACTTGCATCTATCAGGCGCATGGCGACTGGTGGCGTGCGCCTTTGGCATTCTTTTTGCCAAATGGCGGGTCTTCCAGTCAGCCATTCAGCTGAGAGAAGCCAAGGTAAATGAGGTCATCAAAGCATGTGTGGTCCTACATAACTTCACCCGACTTCATGAATGCTCCTCATCTGATGGACTGGAGGTGTGTTGGGCAATGTGGGTAGGCCTAGACCACATGTGATCCCGCAGCATCGTCTGCTTTCTGGACTGAAAGTATGTGATATTTTCACTAATTATTTTGTGACACCTCAGGGTGCTACTCCCTGGCAAGGGCATGCTGTATCTATGTTGTAAGTTTAAAATGTTTGTGTACACTGTGTGCAGAATTATTAGGCAAGTTGTATTTTGATAACATGATACTTTTTATACATGTTGTCCTACTCCAAGCTGTTCAGGCTTGAGAGCCAACTACCAATTAAGTAAATCAGGTGATGTGCATATCTGTAATGAGGAGGGGTGTTGTCTAATGACATTAAAACCCTATATAAGGTGTGCTTAATTATTAGGCAACTTCCTTTCCTTTGTCAAAATGAGTCAGAAGAGAGATTTGACGGGCTCTGAAAAGTCCAAAATTGTGAGATGACTTGCAGATAGATGCAGCAGTCTTGAAATTGCCAAACTTTTGAAACGTGATCACCGAACAATCAAGTGTTTCATGGCAAATAGCCAACAGGGTCACAAGAAGCGTGTTGGGCAAAAAAGGCGCAAAATAACTGCCTATGAATTGAGGAAAATCAAGCGTCAAGATGCCATTTACTACCAGTTTTGCCATATTTCAGAGCTGCAACGTTACTGGAGTAACAAAAAACACAAGGTGTGTGATACTCAGGGACATGGCCAAGCTAAGGAATGCTGAAAAACGACCACCTTTGAACAAGAAATATAAGATAAAACGTCAAGACTGGGCCAAGAAATATCTTAAGACTGACTTTTCAAAGGTTTTATGGACTGATGAAATGAGAGTGACTCTTGATGGGACAGATGGATGGGCCAGAGGCTGGGTCAGTAAAGGGCAGAGAGCTCCACTCCGACTCAGACGCCAGCAAGGTGGAGGTGGGGTACTGGTATGGGCTGGTATCATCAAACATGAACTTGTGGGACCTTTTCGGGTTGAGGATGGAGTGAAGCTCAACTCCCAGACCTACTGCCAATTTCTGGAAGACAACTTCTTCAAGCAGTGGTACAGGAAGAAGTCGGTATCGTTCAGGAAAAACAAGATTTTCATGCAGGACAATGCTCCATCACATGCCTCCAACTACTCCACAGCATGGCTGGCCAGTAAAGGTCTCAAAGAAGAAAAAATAATGACATGGCCCCCTTGTTCACCTGATCTGAACCCCATAGAGAATCTGTGGTCCCTCATAAAATGTGAGATCTACAGGGAGGGAAAACAGTACACATCTTGGAACAGTGTCTGGGAGGCTGTGGTGGCTGCTGCACGCAA
The DNA here is from genome assembly GCF_051348905.1 of Ranitomeya variabilis. Lineage (NCBI taxonomy): Eukaryota > Metazoa > Chordata > Amphibia > Anura > Dendrobatidae > Ranitomeya > Ranitomeya variabilis. The sequence goes on from NC_135236.1 coordinate 199,678,440, forward strand.
TGTTGATCGTAAACAGATCAAGCAACTGACAGAATCTATGGATGGAAAGTTGTTGAGTGTCATTGGTCCGAGTGCAATGCGTTGTTTTTGCGCCTCTCCCTCGTCCGTATTTCTCTCTAGTGTGACCCCGGCCTAATTGTTGCACTCCTGGTTTTGGCTTACAAATACTGATGTGAAATACTAACTAAATACTGAACGTGTGAATGTTGCCTTAGGCGTCAATATGAGACACTGTGTTTTATGTACAGTGAAAATACGCAACATCAAAAGCTCAACAAAAATTCATTGTGGAATTGAACTTTAGGTCTGTTTTTGGAAAAGGTTACCTATGGTTCAATCTGCTCACTTTCAGTAATTTTTGGTCAATCAAAGATTTTTACCTTTAGGCTATGTTCCCACTTTTGGTATTTTATTGTAAGCTAAAACCAGTGGTGATGTGTTCTATTTTACTTTTCCTCTGACTGTCCTACTCCTGGTTTTGGCTGATAAATACTGAGGTAAAATATTGACCAAATACTGCAGATATGAACGAGGCCTTAGAGGACAGAACACCAAATGTCATTATTTTTCTAATCTCAATTGTTTTGTCATTCTGGAAAGCAATTTTCAAATGTTGTATTGTTAAGCTTTTTTCCTTGTAGCATCATTTTCTGTAGTCCTATACATAGATTATAATCACTTTCAAAAGTGCTTGCTTTCAATAATATTCACAATCCAATACTCCTGTATTAAAAACACATGTAGACACGAGGGTCAATTTCATAGGAAACCAGTTAGCCTATCAGTATGTGCTAAGAGTTCTAGAGGGAAACTAGAGAACATCTATGCAAACATCAGAGAACCTACTAATGCCATGCAGATGAGACTCTGGTCAGTGCATGGGGGGTTAGCAGCTGGATAGCATAACTGCCATGGTGCTTTCTTTCCACTAAGAAGAACTAGCAGCAAACATCATACATCACTTCTGTAAGGATTTCTTCTTACTGAACCCTTTGCTAGTGAATGACCTGGTACCGGTATAAGAAATATCTGCCAATTGGTCCCAGCAGGTTTTTTCAGGTTGCTTATAAATGGAGTTCTGTAGAAAGAGAAGTCTCCAGTTACAGATCCAGAATGTAAGTGGCCTGTATAGCATCATCGCTAACAAAATTACCCTAAAACATAGAAGTCATACAAGTCAATCTAATTTGATTGATAGAATAAATATAAGATAATGGAATCCATATGATGGAAGCTTGATCTGATTTCCTTCATGAATACAAAACATAGAATCCAATTAGAGTTTCTTATGTTGAGCCGAGTAGAAATAGGTTCCACATATCCATAGAGGCACATTTACATAAGATATGTTACTGGAGATCTTTCTTAGAGTGCATTTTTAATATCAACATATCGTATTCTCTCTTATGATGCTGTTCGTTTTACTTCTTTGGGGGTTTCACCACAGCCCTCAGCACCTGACAGTAACGGATATACCCAAGGTTATTACTATTTGTGCATAGTAATTCTGGTTAATGGACTATATTCATCTATCTGACACTCTGACTTTAAGGATCTATCCATAACTTGGTTTCCTTCCACGATACATAGTTCCATGTCTTTAAATTTATTGAAACACCTATAATTTTTTTGACTGTATGCTGCTGACTCAGCTACTAGTCATTTGTCACTTGATTATCAGCCTTTTGCAATTTTTACATGTCATATTTAGACCGCTATCTGCGGAGCTTCCATACGTATCTTTAAACTTTTAATATTGCAAAGTAATTGATGTTACCAGGGAGCATGAAATAGCTTTCAGAATTCACAGTCATCCTAGGAAGCCAACAGCTAAGAGAGGAACAAGATGTATGCTGCATAGACTTAACTCACTGCAGAGAGGCATAGTGTCAGAGCTTTGCCTGTAGGGAAGTTTTGGAAATTCAGAGGAAAAATGCTGTGTACATGTCACTGAGTAGAAAGTAACAGATGGTGTCCTAGAAGGAGGGCCAGAGTTTAGCTGGTTGTAGCTAAAAGAGTACGCAGCTTGTTTAGAAAGCAAGAATCGTTGAGGAAGAATGCATGCTATTGATATATACTCCTCAACATTGAAAGCGCAACACCCAAATGGAAAAATCATGGCATTATTACAATCACAGGATGGATAGGCATGATATGGAAATAATGAAAAAATTGAAACAAAATTTTTAAAACATCTCAGCCCTGATTCATCAAGACCTGTGTTATTCATGCCAGTTTTGATGAGCGGAAGTGTTGGAGTGAGACCGAAATCATTTATTAAGAAACATGCTTCTTAATGAATCAGGTGTGTCTTAAAAGTGTCACGTGCCTCTATGCGTTCACTAAACAATGCTGATTTACCGCATCAAATACATTCTATTGTTTAAATTGACATCCTCTGTGTCGTAAACCCACACCGCCGGTGAGTTTATGCAGCGGTAACTAAAAGCACAGAGGGCATGGGATTTCTATAAATCCCATTCAATCTCCTTCTAATGTAGAATGCAGCATTTTGGACTCAGCGCAGGTGAGCTGCGTCCAAAACACTGCTATGCCGGATCGTGGGCACGTACCTTAAGACTTTGCAAAACATTAACTCCTTTCTGCCAGCTGACAGAAGAGTACATCAGCTGGCAGTATCCCCTGCTTTGAGTTGGGCTCCGGCGGTAAGCCCACCTCTAAGCCACGACATGTCAGCTGTTTTCAACAGCTGTCATGTGCCCACAATGGACGCAAGCAGAATCGCGATCCACCTGCGCTCATTAACTAGTTAAATTCCGCTGTTAAATGCTGACAGAGGCATTTAACAAGTGCTGCCGGCCGCGTGGCCGTAAGCACGCGCACGGCTGACCCCTGTCACCGGGATCATTGGTGCGTTGTCATGACAACCAGAGGTTTCCTCGAGACATCTATGGTTGTTGATGGCAGATTGCTATGAGCGCCACCCTGTGGTCGGCCCTCATAGCAAGCCTGTAATTCTGCTGCATAGAGGTGATCGGAGCATCACCTCTATGTAGCAGAGGCAATAGAGTTATGGCAGCTTCTAGCCTCCTATGTCGGCTATTGAAGCAGGTCAATATTTAAAAAAAAATGTGTTTAAAAATGTAAATAAAAATATAAAAGTTCAAATCACCCCCCTCTCACCCCAATCAAAATTAAACAATAAAAAAATCAAATGTACATATATTTTGTATCACTGCGTTCAGAATCACCCGATCTATCAATAAAAAAAGGATTAACCTGATTGCTAAACAGCGTAGCAAGAAAAAAATCAAAACACCAATATTACGTTTTTTTGGTTGCCATGACATTGCATTAAAATGCAATAACGGGCGATCAAAAGAACGTATCAGCACAAAAGTGGTATCATTAAAAACGACAGCTCGGCACGCAAAAAATAAGTCCTCACTCGACCCCAGATCACGAAAATTGGAGACGCTACCCTTATTTTTTTTAACAAAGTTTTTTTTTTTTTAACCACTTAGCTAAAAGAGAACCTAGATGTGTTTGATGTCTATGAACTCGTAATAACCTGGAGAATCATAATGGCAGGTCAGTTTTAGCATTTAGTGAACCTAGCAAAAACCGCCAAACAAAAAACAAGTGTGGGATTGCACTTTTTTTGCAATTTCATCGCACTTGGAATTTTTTTCCCATTTTCTGTTACACGACATGGTAACACCGATGACATCATTCAAAATTACAACTTGTCCCACATAAAATAACCCCTCACATGGCCATATTGATGGAAAAATAAAAAAGTTATGGCTCTGGGAAGAAGGGGAGCAAAAAATGAAAAACGAAAAAAGCTACGGGGTTAATGGGTTAAATATTTAAGGTAATGTTACATAATAATTTGTGCAACAATGTAAAAAAGGATAAACATAGACCATACAGGGCAACATTAAATGTAAGGTGCCAACAAGACCCAGGCCTTCCGTGGCTGTCTCCAAGATACACCTTATATTGACCAATTCTCCACCTGGCTCCTTCACTTTCTCTCTGCTGACATTCCCACCATCATCATGGGTGATTTCAACATCCCCATTGACACCCACCAGTCAGCAGCCTCCAAACTCCTGTCCCTTACTTCATCCTTTGGACTTACTCAGTGGTCCTCCTCAGCCACCCACACAGATGGACACACATTAGACCTTGTCTTCATCCGTTTCTGCTCTCTATCTAACTTTACAACCTCTGCTTTCCCTCTATCTGACCAGCATCTTCTCACTTTCTCATCCCTGTCCTCCTCACCTGTCACCCATGTCCAGCAACATGCGCACCCACGCAGGAACCTCGCACACCTAGACACCCACACACTCTCTGACTCTATCCTACTACTAGCATCCATATCCTCACTCCATGACACAGACACTGCCACTGCTTTCTACAATGCCAATCTTGCATCAGCTATTGAGATGGTCGCCCCTGTCATGCATAACAGAGTGCGACGAACTAATAGACAACCCTGGCACAATAACATCACTAAAAAGCTTCCGCAATCATCCAGAATTGCAGAACGGCGTTGGAAGAAAACTCATTCGCAAGATGATTTCACTGCACTCAAACAAGCAACACTCGCATTCAAATCAGCTCTCACCTCTGCTAAACAGGCCTACTTCACAACCCTCGTATCTTCCCTAGCCCACAACCCCAAACAGTTGTTCAACACTTTTAACTTCCTCCTCCGCCCACCACAGCCCCCTCCGAGTTTCCTAATCATTGCCAAGGACTTTGCCACGCACATCAAAAATAAGATCGACCAAACAAGGCAAATCTTTGTCATCAAACCACCACAACCCCTTTGTATACCAGACCAATGCCCAAACCCCATAACTTCCCTCTCCAAAATCATTGAAGAGGAGCTTGCTCATCTTCTCTCAAAATCACACCTTACCACTTGTGTACTTGACCCCATCCCAACCCACCTCCTCCTCAACCTCACCAATACACTAATCCCATCCCTAACTTCTGGTAACTTCCCCACTGCTTTCAAACATGCCACAATCACACCTATCCTCAAAAGGCCATCCCTAGACCCAAGCGCTATGTCCAGCTATTGCCCCATATCTTTGCTCCCATTTGCAGTTTGTATGTTCTCTCCGTGTTTGCGTGGGTTTCCTCCGGGTACTCCGGTTTCCTCCCACATTCCAAAGACATACTGATAGGGAATTTAGAATGTGAGCCCCATTGGGGACAGCAATGATAATGTGTGAAAACTGTAAAGCGCTGCGGAATATGTTAGCGCTATATTAAAATAAAGATTATTATTATTATTATTTGCATCCAAAACTCCTTGCTGAACTTTCCTCTCACTTTGCATCTAACGCTCTCTTCGACAACCTACAATTTAGCTTCGGTCCCCACCATTCCACTGAGACTGCCCTGACCAAAATTACTAATGACTTACTTACAGCCAAAGCTAACAGACAATTCTCTATAATCCTCCTTCTAGACCTGTCCTCTGCCTTCGACACAGTTGACCACCGCCTCCTACTACAGATCCTCTCTTCTTTTGGGGTCAAAGACCTTGCCCTATCTTGAATCTCCTCATACCTTTCCAACAGCACATTTAGCGTTTCCTACTCCCATACCACCTCTTCATCTTGCCCCCTCTCTGTTGGTGTCCCTCAAGGCTCTGTCCTTGGGCCCTTACTCTTCTCAATCTATACACTCGGCCTGGGACAACTCATAAGGTCCTATGGCTTCCAGTACCATCTATATGCTGATGACACTCAGATCTACCTCTCTGGCCCAGATGTCACCTCTCTGCTTTCCAGAATCCCGGAGTGTCTATCAGCCATATCCTCCTTCTCATCTCGCTTCCTCAAGCTCAATGTGGACAAATCCGAACTAATTATCTTTCCTCCATCTCGCATATCTTCCCTACCTGATCTATCTATCAAAATAAATGAAATCACGCTTTCCCCTGTCCCCATAATCCGCTGCCTCTGAGTAACCCTGGACTCTACCCTGTCCTTCAAACCGCACATCCAAGCTCTCGTCACCTCCTGTCGCCTCCAGCTCAAAGTTATTTTCAGAATACGTCCTTTTCTCAACCCTCACTCTACCAAAATGCTTGTGCATGCCCTAATCATCTTTTGCCTCGTCTACTGCAATTAATCTCTCTCTCCTCGCTACACTCCTTCTTCCCCTCTTTGCAAATCCCTTCACTGGCTCCTAATTTCCCAGCATATCCAGTTTAAACTTCTAACACTGACCTACAAAGCCATCCATAAACCTTTCTCCTCTGTATATTTCCAAACTAATCTCTCAATATCTTCCCTCACGCAATCTCCGGTCCTCCCAAGACCTCCTTCTCTCCTCCACTCTTATTTGCTCCTCACCCAATCGCTTCCAAAACTTCTCCTGAATATCCCCCATCCTCTGGAATTCTGTGCCCCAACACGTCCGGTTATCCACCACATTTGGATCCTTCAAAAGAAACCTGAAAACCCACCTCTTCAAAAAAGCTTGCAGCCTGTAACGACCACACGGCCACCTTAACACCATCGGAGCTACTGCAACCCTCGACCTACTGTCTCCTTCCCCATAATCCTGTAGAATGTAAGCCCGCAAGGGCAGGGTCCTCTCCCCTCTGTATCAGTCTGTCATTGTTAGTTTTGTTTACTGTAAGTGATATTTGCATTTTGATGCAACCCCTTCTCATGTACAGCACCATGGACTTAATGGTGCTATATAAATAAATAATAATAATAATACTTATAGGACGCTCCTGAACATGATATCAAACATAAGAAAAATGGAGAAAAAAGTCCAAAAGTATAAAAGGTACAAATTTAATAATGACAAAATACAATTAACACATCATAATAACAGACTAGGATCAGGTAGTGAGGCTAAACAATGTCCTGACTCAAACAGCTGTCATTTTCAATGGGTAAAGTGCTCAAGTGCCAAAACAGACCCCAAATACGGGGAATATAGGGGGAATAATGATCAGTGTAAACCAACGACTCTAATAGTAATGTGCGCTATAACGTGGGAACCCGAGTCCCCACACTGCTATACGTGCTTACCCATGGCTTTCAGAAGTGAGGATCTGTGCCCCGCTGTCACCGACGTGCGTTTCACCTCTTTCTCAAGGTGCGGTGTCAATGAACTCCTAATAACCTTTAGAATCATAATGGCAGGTCAGTTTTAGCATTTACTGAACCTAGCAAAAATGCCAAGCAAAAAACAAGTGTGGGATTGCACTTTTTTTGCAATTTCATCGCACTTGGAATTTTTTTCCCATTTTCTGTTGCACGACATGGTAAAACCAATGATATCATTCAAAATTACAACTCATCACACAAAAAATAACCCTTCACATGGCCATATTGATGGAAAAATAAAAAAGTTATGGCTCTGGAAGTAAGGGGAGCGAAAAACGAAAAAATGAAAAAAGCTACGGTGTTAATGGGTTAAATATTTATGGTAATTTTGCATAATATTTTGTGCAAAAATGAAAAAAGGAGTGTTATTTAAAATAAATAACAAAATTGGTGAATATATCATTTTTAGTGATGAGCGCGTGTGTTCGGCACTGCTCGTTACTCGATTGAGCATTAGAGTGCACGGGCATGCTCGTTAGTATTGAGGGTGCTCGAGTGCAATGCTCATGTTCCTGCCCTGCATGTTTTGTGGCTGTTAGACAGTCAATCCACATGATGGGATTGCTTGCCATACACATTAATGCAATAGCCATGTTGTCTACTAGCATTACTGTGATTGGCTGGCCGCATCGTGTCATTGGGTCTATCTAAGACCCGGGGACACAATGCTTGGCCCACCGACCTCTGAAATCAGATTATAAAATGAATATTCACTGCTTGCCTCTCCCATCTGTTGTTGCTGAGATATGGGCAGGGGAAGCAGTGAATATTCATTAAGCATTTATATCTGTTTAACTGCTCAATGAGGTCTTTAAAAACAAACAGAAAGACACAAAAGTCCTATATTCCAAAAAAACAGTCCCCAACAATTCCCCTCATTTACCCATTTATTAGAAAGTAAAGGTCCCATGAAGGTCTGACATAGTCCACGGCACCACGATCACAGCTCCGACGGCCGCAGAATGTGAAGCCTCATTCACAGAATGAAGCTTGATATGCTATAGCAGCCACTGCTGGTTCTCTTTCTGAGGCTACAATGAAAGCCAGCTGCAGTGATGAGCAGTGATGTCAGGAAAGTTACTGCCTGTCACAGATGTCAGTTCACAGGCTGCCCTCAGTGTGATCGGTGGTTTCCTCTCTGACATAGCTGCCAGACCATCGTTGGACCTTGATGTGGACTATGTTGGACCTGTGAGGAAGTGTTTTGGGTTGGTAATAGATTATTGAAAGAGGGAATTTTTTTTTCAATAAAGGACTTTTCTCTGTGTCAACTCTCTTTTTACTTACTGGGTTAGTAATGGGCGTATTTGACTGATGCCACTCCATTACTAACCCCTGGGCTTGGTGTCAGTGGCAGATGCTGACATCAACCCCAAAAACAATCCCCCCAATTGCCACCTCCCCACGGCAATCAAGAAAAGCCATGGCTAAGCGCCAGAATTGTCACATCAAATATGATGCGCCAATACTGGCGCGGTTGAAGGCTGGCGTTTTTAGGCTGGGAAGGACCAAATTACCATGAGCATTCCCAGCCCATTAATATAAACCTGCAGCTACCTGCTTGCCCTGAGCTGGTTATTAAAAATGTTGAGGATCCCACAAAGTTTTCTAAATTATTTATTTATTATTGTAAAAATACCTAGAAACCAGTATCTATCTAGCTAGGTATCTATCATCTATTTATTTTTCTAAACTTTTTTCCCCTTTTTTGTCAACGAGCTCTAATAAGCTAAACATAGCAGTCATGGCTTTACCAAAATGCAATTTTGCATTTTGCAGTATCTAGCTAGGTATCTATCATCTATTTATTTTTCTAAACTTTTTTCCCCTTTTTTTCAACTAGCTATAATAAGCTAAACAGAGCAGTCATTGGTTTACCAAAATGCTTGAAAAAAACACGCATTTAAAAACCGCGCGGAAAACCACAAGAAAATCAGGTAAAAAACGCTGCATTTTTCATGCCACATGTACATATACCCTAAGTGCCTCATGCATTTTTGATGCACATTTCATAATGCAACAGCCAAGGTCGTCCATCTGGCTAATCGGTACTCAGATGCGTCCGCTCTTCGCCAGTCAATGCACTGGCTGCCCATTCATTATAGGATCCAATTCAAACTGCTTGTTCTCACCCACAAAGCTCTCCACAGTGCGGCCCCCCGTCATCTCCTCCCTCATTTCTGTTTATCAGCCTACCCGCTCATTACATTCTGCAAGCGACTTTCGACTAACCTCTGCACTCATCTGTACCTCCCACTCCTGGCTCCAAGACTTCTCCCAGGTCACGACAATCCTCTGGAATACTCTACCCCAAAAAATCAGAACTATCCACAACTTGCACAGTTTTAAGTGCTCCCTGAAAACACATCTGTTTAGGGCGGCCTATCATGTTCCCTAATCGGAATGTGTGTGTAGCTAATTCACTGTCTGAGAATAACGCTCCATCAAACTCCACCACACCCAACAGCACCACAAATACTGTCTGGTGACCAGCTCATGCAGTCTTTATCTATCCCCCACTTCCTCAAGATGGCTGGACCATCATTGTAATAAGCCCCTGTACTTTGTCTCCCCCACATCATTGTAGATTGTAAGCTCTCACTTCCCGAGTTATCTTAGTTTTCTTTAAGTATTTTTAACGTTGTTACTTATGTATGAACTGTTAAACTGTAAAGTGTTGCGCAATATGTTGGTGCTATATAAATAAAGATTATTTTTATTATCGCTCATTAGTATCTGTAAAATCTAAAGCAAAAACAAACCTGTGCAGACGTAAAATATTTGGTGCAGACATTTTGGCACCATTTCTGCAACTCTTGGCAGGAAAAATGCTGCATAGAATAGCAGTGTTGACGTGTTTCTTATACTTTTCCTCTGATTGTTCCACCCCTGGTTTTGGGTTACAAATATGGAGGTAAAAACTCACCAAATACTCAATGTGTGTATGTGGCCCAAGTGGAATCTGCAGCAAAAACATACGTGTCAGACATAGGGTATGTGTACACATTGTACAAATTGAATGTTTGGATGCAGAAATTTCTGCATCTATTGGCAGGAAAAACACAGTGTAAAATACACAGATATTTGACACATTTTGGAGGGCATTTTTGTTTCTAACTTGCATTTTCTCAATCATTTTTGTACAACAATGAATGCTGTTTGTAGCTTATTAAAGCTAGTTGAAAAAGAGGACGACTCACTCGGCTTCTTAAAGAGGAAGACACAGGAACCATTTCAATTTAAAGTCCGCCTGGTTTATTGCAATCCTCATAAACCACGTCACCAGAAAATGTAAATATAGCCTTTGTCCAGCAGAAGGTAAGACATAAAGTAACAAGTCCATACAATAGTGCTGGTTAGGCCACCTGACTTACAGTCCAGCTTCCATATCTTTTAGCAAAGGATGTTCAATCCAGAAGACCTGCAGTCTCCATCTCCAGTAATGTCCAGCTTTCCTTAGCACAAAAGCACATTTCCAGAGCTTGCTTCTTCAGACCCACACACACTCGCATGCTCTAGAAGATGAGTATTTATCCTCTGGAATCCTCCCACTCTACAGCTGTTTAATTATCCTAGCACTAAACATTGCTAATTAACCCCTCTCATGACTTAGTGTGCTTGATGATTTTTCCTGCGATTATATTACTGAAGCTAACAACCTTAGACAGATGATAGATAGATAGATAGATAGATAGATAGATAGATAGATAGATAGATAGATAGATAGATACTTCTGTCTGTGATTAATTTGCTTTTGGGATGGTCTAAGGTTCTTGGCCCATTGCAACCAAAAAAATAGAAGTCCGCAGCTTCCCCAGAATTGGTTTATCACATTAGATGCGCCTATTTTGGCGCTTTAGCTGGCTCATGCCGATTGCCCTGTTGTGGTGGCAATACATAGGGTTTATGACAGCTGTGATTTGTCAAAAATCACAGCTTCCATCAAGCCCTGGGATTAGTAATGGAGAGGTGTCAGTCTGACATCCCCATTACTATCCCTGTAAGTAAAAATCAATAAACACACACACAAAAGTCCTTTATCTTCTTTATTCAATTTATTTAATCCCATGCTGACCCGCCATAGACCAAAAGATCAGCCATAATTCACATCGATGTCCCACAACGACTCCTGTCCAAAATTCCAGCATAAGGAGCCCTGATTTTCAGGCTTTACAGCTACCAGGAGACTCGAGTTACCAACGTTTATAGCCTCTAGGTGTTTCAGCAGTTGGGCACTCCAGAAAAGTTAAGGTCTCCCTTATGGTTTTCAGGCCTCACGGCAGCAGTGAGATGCAGAAAACGTAAGGGAGCTTTTATGGGAGACTTTAAGGTAACCTTATTTCACAGCCTCCAGGGGTCCCAGTAGCTGGGAACGCCAATAAACTTAAAGTTTCACTTAAAACCTCCCTTAAGGTTACCGGGCCTCATAGTGGAAACACTGTAGTACATTGGACTGTACGTGACTCAGTGACTGTGAGGCTTTGTGTGACAAAGCAGCAGCACAGTCCAATGTGCTCCAGTGATTCTGTCAGGTCACGCAGATAGCTAGACTTCCAGTCACGATGGTACGTGTGACCCAGGTGGTTGGTCTCATTGTTCCCAGCAGGGACCTGGGAGTCATAGATGCATCCAGGGGTTTCCCCCATGCTTTTCCCATTCCATTTTAGTGGAGTTTCCATCTATTTCAGTGATTTCCACCCCCCAATACCTCCTGATAGAGTCTGTTGGAAAAATGCTTGCGTGTCCCATCAACTTCCATCATACTTGTTACTCCAAACAAGCAGCCAAGCATGCTGATTTGCTTGATTTGAGTAACAAGCACCCAGCATTTTAGTACTTTCCCATCACTAATCATTTTACCTGATAACAATGAGAACATAGGTTTAGTTCTGACAAAACCAATATCTAAGTCTGAATATTTCTACCATATTCTTATGTTTCCTTGTCTGTCCATAGCACTTTACCATTCAACCTGCTGACACCAGAAGTAGCATGTGCTAATAGTATAATACTTCCAAATGGGAAACACCAATGATGAGGTTACAGACTGGCATCATCTACAGAATTAGCTAGCGCTCTAAAAGGTTTTCTTTGGTAAAAGTTAATATTTATTTTTCCTAAGCAACGCTGCAGTACTGGAATTTGGCACATAATAGATCCATAAAATATGCTAACTAGAGATCAGCCCAGATTCAAACTTTCCAAATCCACAAGATTTTATCGAGAAGTTGAATTCACAGTAAATTTATTCTCCGCAAATTGAATGTCTATAATGCTCTGGGGAGACTCGAGGTCATTGTAGCCATAAGATGTAGAAAAACAGCAAACAACAACCAGCATTCACTGGTCATCTCCACTGCTCACTTTCCCAGTACAGTCCTTGGCACCTCTTCTTACCACTGTTGCATGCTGAAACCTTGTGCATTTTCACGCTGGACTGGGATTTCTACACGGATATCCTTGGTCTAGTTGAGGTGAATATTAGTTTTTTATTGTTTTTTTTTTTACTTTTGCCAGCCATCTATGGTTCAGCAAATTGGTGGTTGCTGAGTTTGGTGTGAGCTCATTACAAAAAAATTTGCATTCTGGGGAGTATAGATTTTTATAAAATCTGAGCTGAATTCAATTTCCACTCAAATAAATATCCTAATTTAAAACAATATTTTAGCAGAGATGTGTGACATCATGGAAAGTATTTCTGTCTGCTAAATTTGCTCACAGGTACAGTAACGAGTTCCTCCATAAAAATTATTGACACTAAAGTCCATAGGAACATACACTGCTCAAAAAAATAAAGGGATAGATATCACTGAATTACATTTTTAAGTTGCAAATCTTTATTCATTACATAGTGGAATGTGTTGAGAACAATAAAACATAAAAATGATCAATGTAAATCAAAATGAATATCCCATGGAGGTTTGGATTTGGAATGATACTCTAAATCAAAGTGGAAAATCAAATTACAGGCTGATCCAACTTCAGTGGAAATGCCTCAAGACAAGGAAATGATGTTCAGTTGTGGGTGTGTGTTGCCTCCATGTGCCTGTATGACCTCCCTACAATGCCTGGGCATGCTCCTGTTTAGGCGGCGGAAGGTCTCCTGAGGGATCTCCTCCCAGACCTGGACTAAAGCATCTCCAAGCATCTCCAACTCCTGGATAGTCTGTGGTGCAACGGGACATTTGTGGATGGTGCGAGACATGATGTCCCAGATGTGTTCAATTGGATTCAGGTGGCCCAGTCCATAGCTTCAATGCCTTCATCTTGCAGGAACTGCTGACACACTCCAGCCACATGAGGTCTGGCATGATCCTGCATTAGGAGGAACCCAGGGCCAACCACACCAGCATATGGTCTCACAAGGGGTCTGAGGATCTCATCTCGGTACCTAATGGCAGTTAGGCTACCTCTGGCGAGCACATGGAGGGCTGTGTGGCCATCCAAAGAAATGCCATCCCACACCAGTACTGACCCACTGCCAAACAGGTCATGCTGAAGAATGTTGCAGGCAGCAGATCGCTCTCCACGGCATCTCCAGACTCTCTCACATCTGTCGCATGTGCGTGTGAACCTGCTTTCATCTGTGAAGAGCACAGGGCGCCGGTGGCAAATTTGCCAATCCTGGTGCTCTGTGGCAAATGTCAATTGTCCTGCATGGTGTTCGGCTGTGAGCACCACCCCCATCTGTGGATGTCGGGCACTCAGACCATCCTCATGGAGTCGGTTTCTAACCATTTGTGCAGACACATGCACATTTGTGGCCTGCTGGAGATCATTTTTCCAGGCTCTGGCAGTGCTCTTCCTGTTCCTCCTTGAACAAAGGCTGAGGTAGCAGTCCTTCTGCTGGGTTGTTGCCCTCCAACAGCCCCCTCCACATCTCCAGGTGTACTGGCCTGTCTCCTAGTAGTGCCTCCAGCCTCTGGACACTATGCTAACAGGCACAGCAAACCTTCTTGCCACAGCTCGCAATGATGTGCCATCCTGGATCAGCTGCACTATCTGAGCCAATTGTGTGGGTTGTAGAGTCCATCTTATGCCAGCACAAGTGTGAAAGCACAACCAGCAATGACAAAGTGACCAAAACATCAGCCAGAAAGCATTGGTACTGAGATGTGGTCTGTGGTCCTCACCTGCAGAACCACTCCTTTATTGAATGTATCTTGACAATTGCCAATAATTTCCATCTGTTGTCTATTCCATTCGCACAACAGCATGTGAAATTGATTGCCAAACAGTGTTGCTTCCTAAGTGGACAGTTTGATTTCACAGAAGTTTGATTTACTTGGAATTATATTGTGTTGTTTAAGTGTTCCCTTTAATTTTTTGAGCAGTGTATATACAGTGATTGCTATAAGTATACAGCAAGATACCCATAATGATAGCTACCAGCAAGCTTTGTAGGAGACCAAGATATCTCTCTTATTTTGTAAGATCACCATAAATTTTGAAGAGTGGGCAATTAGCTTAGACTTAGGGTACCGTCACACAGTGCCATTTTCATCGCTACGACGGCACGATTCGTGACGTTGCAGCGTCGTATGATTATCGCTCCAGCGTCGTAGACTGCGGTCACACGTTGCAATACACGGCGCTGGAGCGATAATTTCATGACGTATTTGCGATGTAGAAGCCGTTGGTTACTGTGCGCACATCGTATACAACCTGTGTCACACAATGCAATCATGCCGCCACAGCGGGACACTAGACGACGAAAGAAAGTTTCAAACGATCTGCTACGACGTACGATTCTCAGCGGGGATCCGGATCGCAGTAGCGTGTCAGACACAGCGATATCGTAAATGCATCGCTGGAACGTAACGAATCGTGCCGTTGTAGCGATCAAAATTGCACTGTGTGACGGTACCCTTAGACTTTACACATGTACAGTCTGTGAAAGACAGGGTCTCTGCAAGCTAGGTGACCCACCAAAACGTTTGAAAAAATACAGAGCAGCATTTTATCAGACAGATTGCATGTGGACTATGCATTTTGGTTTTGATACCATAATTATTGGTACTATGGTACATTGTGATCAACAAGAGAAATTGTTACAAATGTTACACGTTTCTTATAAGGAGCTCTAAGATGATCAGCTCATTCTTGACAAATCGGCTGTAAGAAACTGATTTTGGTTTGGCATAAATTTCATTGTGGATTTTGTGGTAAAATCCATGGCACAATCTATATCTAATAGATTTTCAACTCAATTAAGATGTGGCCAGAAAAAAACAAGAATGGATTTTTGACACCACGTGTACTAAAAACAGTTTTCTATTTGTATGAATTTTATGCAAAAAAAGGCAAGAGTTAGCCCCATTACATGGCGATACCCTAATTAAAATTCATTGTATTTGTCTCATATTTTTGTAAGAAAATACATGTTGGCTTTTATGCTGATGTCTGACTTTATATCAGGTTGCACAATATGGAAAACATCATGCATCATATTCTGATGGTCTGGACAAAGAACTGCAAGCAACATGTCTGGTGACAGAGTTGGACATACACCGCAAATCTGTTATACATGCCCTGAGTTTAATTTATTCAAGGTCATTTATGTAGATATCACATCTCGGTGCTGTCATATTAGCTGATTTACACTCGGGTTCCCAGCTGCAAAAAGAACCGGCCTAGAGGAACTACTTCACTGGAATTTGAATGTCCATGTTGGAAAATTAGCAGATATTCTGACTGGCTGATTGACTTGTTCGATTGATTTGTTGAATAATGGATGTCATGACTCACAAATGCATAGGTTTAACTGTATTGATTACAGCGAAAAGTGACCTTGTCTCCATTGCTCTCGTGAAGAGACAGGCAGAACACTGTTATCAATGTTTGACCAACCTTTGCATTGAGCTTTTGTTACTGAAATATTCACTCTCCATAATACACGTTGCTTATTTCAATGGTAGGAAAAAAGGAGCAACTCTGAAAATGAAATCAAAAGCAAGAAAAAACACTTGTGATGATGTAGGTCACAAATTAAAGGCTTAAATATATAATTTCTAAGGCACAAAATGAGCGCTGAAATGATAACATAACATGTAATTATTTTCTGCAGTAATTTAAAGTCTTCGTCATATCCAAAAATAGTTAATTTTTCTATATTGAAATGTCTGTGTTTATTACTAAATTACAATATTTCAATTAACATAACGCTCCAAGCGTGTAACAGGGCAGGGAGTGTATGCCAATAGTACTCGCGTACCCATTCTAGATATAAAAATATATATAAAGACTGAAATTAGAAGTACAGTACGTTTCACACTTCCAGGAAGCTTGTGGAAAAAGCTTTACTGATTTTTTTTAAAGGGCTAACTTAAGGGCACATTAAAAATGCATAAGATGTCTGACTTCCTTCCATTATTTTCATTAGTGATAACTTTTCAATTTACGTGTTTTCGAAACAACACTTAGAATAAAAATGGGAAATGTAAAAGTAAAATCTTTGTCAAGGTTAAGGGTTTGTCCATTAAAAATTTGTTAGATGTGTTAAAAGTATAGGCAGGAAACTTACTAATATATATATTTTCTAAAAAGTTTTTTTGGGAATGTCAGACACTAGCTCTGGTGTTTAGTCCTGGCAGTACTACTTCTGGTGTGTGGTCATCTAAGGAAAGTGCTTCCTATATTGGCACCTGTGCCACCAGAGTTGGCAACTTGACCCTTTTATTTTTTTCTGGACAACTTAGCAAAAAATCATGGATACGCAATGTTTTTTAAGAACACATTGTAATACCATTATAAAATATTATGATTATAAGTGACACACGTTTTCATCCTATAAATATGATATGAAAACAGCTGCATTAATTGTAAAGTCTAAGATGATTATCATTACAGTAAAAAAATCTGTATAGGGTGTTTTAAGCTTCAAAATATGACACCTTAAATTATTATTTTTTTACGGAGAGGGCAAAAAAGTGCCCTATTTTTACGGACTGTCCAGGTATTTCTGGATAGTTGGCAACCTTGGGTTCTGGCTAATTTTAGAAACTGAGCCTGCCCCATATTCTTTCACTGCCGATGCATAAACAAATAAAGGGTCTGGCTTAGCTATTGAAATAAGACCAGTCACAAAACTTGTGTCAGGAGCACAAGTGGTGCTGCAGGGACCTGGATTAGGACACCCTTATTCTTTTATTATAAGTATATTAGAAAGTTATTTGTAATTTTCTACATCTAATGTTATTTTTAAAGTTTACAACTCCTTTATAAATCAACAAAGTGAATTTATGAAACTGGAAAATGTTTTACGGTTGACCCGTATGAAAGAAAATGGCTTTAAAAATGCAAGGCCAGTGTATGCTACAGTTCCAGCTCATATAACCATGTTTAACCCCTTCTTGACCTTGTGATTTTCCATTTTTGCACTTTTCTTTTTTTCCTCCTCTTCTTCCAAGATCCATAACTTTTAAATGTTTCTGTCAATGTAGCCATATGAGACGTTGCTTTTTTACGAGATTAGTTGTACTTTTGAATTACACCATTAGTTTTACTATAAGTGTACTGGAAAACAGTGAAAATAATTCCAAATGTGATGAAATTGCAATAAAAGCGCAATGACACAATTGTATATTTTTTCATTTACCATGCTCACTATATGGTAAAACTAACTAACTAACTAACTAATATGATTTCCCATTTCAGTATGAGTACGCAGATACCAAATATGTATAGTGTCTTTTTAATTTAAGTGGTATAAAAAAACATTCAGAAATTTGTAAGAAAAAAATTAGCTTAAGCCATTTTCCGAGATATGTAGCGTTTTCATTTTTTGGGATCTGGGGCTGGCTAAAGGCTTATTTCTGTGGATTCAGCTGATGTTTTTATTGATACCATTTTGGGGTAGATATGTTTTGATCACCTCTTATTGCATTTTATTGCATTGTTGCAGTGGCAAAAAACCTCAATTCTGGAGTTTTTATTTTTTTCTTGTTATACCGTATGTCAATCGGTTTAATTGTTTTTATAGCTTGACAGATCAGATTTGAATTTTTGTGCTTTTTAAAAAAATTTTCATACTTTCAAAAAAAATTTTGCATATTTTTTACTGACTTCAAAAGTGTCCTCGGGACTTTTATCAGCATTACTATGTATAGCAGACATCATGATCTATGATTGACGGCTACAAAGACAGTCATGGGGTCTTCTGCAGACCTCCGACTGTCATGACAACCCAACAATGCCCCACGATCATGTGAGGGGGCGATGATGGGTGGAATTAGTGACTCGCTTCCGCTGGTGCGTGTTAAATCCCGCTGGCAGAGATTGACAGAGGGATTTAACAGTTTAACAGGTAGGGACATGACTTTTGATGCAAATATACATCAAAGGTCATGAAGGGGTTAAACTAGAAGTAATGTGTTTGGAGGAGATTATTTGTACAATTATGCATCTGGCACAATTTTATAGATCCCCAAGTGTGTGCCTTATTAGAGCTGCACGCAAGCAATATGGGGATGTAATATGATAGGCATAATTTTAAAGTCTATAGTTTGGACTTTTGGCAATTACAGTTGTGCTCAAAAGTTTACATACCCCAGCAGAATTTTTGCTTTCTTGGCCTTTTTTCAGAGAATATAAATGATAACACCAAAACTTTTTCTCCACTTATGGTTACTGGTTTGCACGTTAATGATCAGGCCAATTTTTACAATTCTGACCAATGTCCCTTTATGAGGTTATAACTCTGGAACTCTTCAACAGATCCTGGTGATTCTGACCATCTTTTCTCGTGACATATTCTAATTCATGACAGCATTAAAATTTCTTTGATATGACTTGCGTTTATTTGTGAAAAAAAGTGGAAATTTGGCAAAAATTTTGAACATTTTGCGATTTTTTTTTAGGGACCACATTACATTTGAAGTCACTTTGAGGGGTCTATATGATAGAAAATACCAAAAAATTACACCATTCTAAAAACTGCACCCCTCAAGGTGCTCAAAACCATATTCAAGAAGTTTAGTAGCCCTTCAGGTGCTTCACAAGAATTTTTGGAATGAACAAAAAACATTTTAAAAAAATGAACATTTAACTTTTTTTCCACAAAAAACTTACTTCAGATCCAATTCGTTTTATTTTACCAAGGGTAACAGGAGAAATTGAACCCCAAACGTTGTTGTATAATTTGTCTTGAGTACGTCAATACCTCATATGTGGGGGTAAATCACTGTTTGGCGCATGACAGAGCTCAGAAGGGAAGGAGTGCCATTTGACTTTTCAATGTAAAATTGGCAGGAATGGAGATCGGACACCATGTCACATTTGGAGAGCCCCTGATGTGCCTAAACAGTGGAAACCCCCCACAGTGACACCATTTTGGAACCTAGACCCCTATGGATTTTGAACCCCCAAGTGTACAGTAGTACAGTAGTCATGTATATACCTCCATCCGCAAACCAAGAGGCAGCTGGGGAAGTATTGTCAGGGGTGATAGATCGCCTCCAGACAAAGCATCCAAACCAAACTCGTTAACTGTAATCTCTGGGGACTTTAACAGAGCCATGGTCTCAAAGGCTCTTGCAAAGTTCTATCAATATGTAAAATGTGCCTCAAGGGACAACAGAATATTGTATCTCCTCTATGCGAATGTTAAAGATGCCTATTCATCGTCTGCACTGCCTCCTCTGGGGAAATCAGACCACAACCTCATACTATTGTCTCCATCATACCAACCTGTTGTTAGCAAACAACAAGCGACAATAAAACTAATCAGCAAATGGACTCCAGCGGCCCTGCAAGACTTCTTTGACCTCACAGACTGAGAGGTAATATGCGACAGGGGAGAGCATGATGATGTAAATGATATTGTCGGGCAAGTAACGGATTATATAAATTTTTGTATTGACACTGTTGTACTAGCTAAAAAGATTCGATGCTACGCAAATAGCAAACCTTGGATTACAAAAGAATTTAAACTTACTAAACAAGACAAAACTGGCATTTAAAATGAAGGATGCAAAGAAAATGAAATTGATACAAAGGGATTTAAAGGAGAAAATTAAGAATACCCGTGAGGCGTTCCGAATTAAATTAGAAGATAAATTGTCACACAACAATTCCTTTGAGGTATGGTTAGACATAAAACAGCTAACTGGGTTTAAGGCAAAGCCAGAGCATGGGGAAGTGGATCTGCCCTTGGCTAATGAAATGAATGAGTCTTTCAACAGATTCACCAACACAAGCACAGCGTCATCAGGAATGGGGGATGGAGCTGGGAAACGATCGGCAGCATCGACATTGGGGTATAAACTGCCTGCTTTCACTGTCTCCCAAAGCGAAGTGAGAAAACAGTTTAGTAGACTAGTTATTGGCAAATCAGCTGGGCCTAATGGCCTCAGCCCATGTGCAATCCAACTGTTTAACTGGAGCCTTAAATCACAGGCTGTACCAGAACTCTCTACAAGACTATCGTCCAGTGGCCTTAACATCACATGCTATGAAGTCCTAGGAGAGAATAATACTCGCCTACTTGTGTCCGAGGGTGAGGGGTTTTACTGACCCTCTACAGTTTGCATACCAGCAGAGATTGAGGGAGGATGAGGCTGTAGTGTCTCTGCTACATACAGTACATTCATTCTTGGACAATGATGGAGCTGTAGTAAGCTCCATGTTCTTTGACTTCTCAAGTGCTTTCAATACCTTGTAACCGCCCTTACTATGTAATAGGTTGACTGATATGGCAGTGGATGAGGGGATGGTGAACTGGATAAACAACTACCTGATGGACAGACCACAGTTTGTAATGATGAAGGAGGTGCTATCTGCCAGTGTATGGACAGTGTTGGAGCCCCTCAGGTTACAGTGCTGTTGCCCTTCCTCTTCACATTGTATACAAAAATTATCAGATGACTCAGTGATTGTAGGGGCATTGTGGGGGGCCAGGGGGAGGAGGAATATAGAAGGGTGGTTTCTGACTTTGTGGACTGGCGCTGGACAAACTGTCTAGAACTAAATGTAAAGAAAACCAAGGAGTTGGTGGTGAGTTATAGAAGGAAAAAGGAGGATTACTTACCTATCAATATTGCTGGCCAGGAGGTTGAGATTGTTGAGAGCTACAAATATTTGGGGGTTCACCTTGACAGTAAACTCGATTGGAGGTGTCATACAGAAAAGGTTTACAAGAAGGGAATTAGCAGGCTCTACTTTCTTTGGAAGCTCAGGTCATTTAATGTGTGCAGTAAGATGCTGGAAATGTTCTACCAGTCCGTTGTGGCAAGCGCCATTTTTTTTTGCTATCATATGCTGGGGCAGTAGGGTGCGAGTATCTGACACTAATAAACTCAACAATCTTATCAAGAAGGCAAGCTCAGCTGTTGGCCTCCATCTGGACTCTTTTGAGGAGGTATTGGAGGATAGGATTCAGAAGAAGTGTAGGGCTATAATGAACAATAATACACACTCACTATATGAGCTGTTCTTGAAGCAGAAGAGCACATTCAGCAGTCATCTAATCATACTAAGGTGTAAGAAGGAGAAATTCAGGAAATCTTTTGTACCTACTGCTATGGGGATGTATAATAATTTCTTAAGGGTGGTAGACAACAATGACTGATTGCAGGTGTATTAATGTCAATTAACAGTGACTTATATACCTGAGCTACCCACATTTATTTGTTATGTAATGTTGGTATACTTGTGCAAGATTTGTGTCCTAATATTTTATGTACTGATGTTTGTATTGCTGCTGTAATATCCTTAATTTCCCCCAAGATCAATTAAGTGTATTGTATCGTAAGTGCTTTACAGATGTTTATAATGTAGAGCAGTAAAGATAAAAAATCATATTTTTTTCACAAAAATGATAATTTTGCCCCCAATTTTTTATTCTTCCAAGGGTAACAGAAGAAATTGGACCCCAAAAGTTGTTGTGCTATTTGTACTAAGTATGCTGATACTCTATATGTGGGGGAACCACCATCTGGGCGCATGGCAGAGCTCTGAAGGGAAGGAGCGCCGTTTTGGAATGCAGACTATGATGGAATGGTCTGCTGGCATTACGTTCCGTTTGCAGAGCCCCTGATGTAACTAAACAGTAGAAACCCCCAACAAGAGACCCCATATTGGAAACTAGACCCCCCAAGGAACTTATCTAGATGTGTTGTGAGAACTTTGAACCCCCAGGTGTTTCACTAAAGTTTATAACGCAGAACTGTGAAAATAAAAAAACATTTTTTCCCACAAAAATGATTTTTTAGCCCCCAAATTTTTATTTTCCCAAGGTTAACAAGAGAAATTGGACAGCAAAAGTTGTTTTCCAATTTGTCCCGAGTAGTCTGATGCCCCATATGTGGAGGTAAACCACTGTTGGGTGCACAGCAGAGCTCAGAAGGTAAGGAGCACCGTTTTACTTTTTCAACGCAGAATTGGCTGAAATTGAGATCGAACACCATGTAGCATTTGGAGAGCCCCTGATGTGCCTAAACAGTGGAAACCCCCCAATTCTATCTCCAACCCTAACCACAACACACCCCTAACACTAATCCCAACCGTAACCATAACCACACCCCTAACCCGAGCATACCCCTATTCCTAATCTCAAGCCTAACCACAACCCTAACCCCAAAACACCCCTAACCCCAACACACCCCTAACCCTAATCCCAACCATAACCCTAACTACACCCCTAACCCTGAAACACTCTTAACCCTAATCCAAACCCTAACCCTAATTCCAGTGGTAAATGTAATCCAAACACTAAGTCCAACTCTAGCCCCAACCCTAACTTTAGCCCCAACCCTAACCCTAACTTTAGCCCCAACCCTAACCCCAACTTTAACCCCAACCCTAACCCTTATGGGAAAATGGAAATAAATGCATTTTTTAATTTTATTATTTTTCCCTAACTAAAGAGGTGATAACGGGGGTTTGATTTAATATTTACAACCCCTGGCAATAATTATGGAATCACTGGCCTTGGAAGGATGTTCATTCAGTTGTTTAATTTTGTAGAAAAAAAGCAGATCACAGACATGGCACAAAACTAAAGTCATTTCAAATGGCAACTTTCTGGCTTTGAGAAACACTAAAAGAAATCAAGAACAAAAAATGTGGTAGTCAGTAATGGTTACTTTTTTAAACAAAGCGTAGGGGAAAAATTATGGAATCACTCAATTGGGAGGAAAAAATTATGGAATCACCCTGTAAATTTTCATACCCAAAAATAACACCTGTATCAAATTAGATATGCTCGTTAGTCTGCATCTAAAAAGAAGTGATCACACCTTGGAGAGCTGTTGCACCAAGTGAACTGACATGAATCATGGCTCCAACACGAGAGATGTCAATTGAAATGAAGGAGAGGATTATCAAACTCTTAAAAGAGGGTAAATCATAACGTAATGTTGCAAAAGATGTTGGTTGTTCACAGTCAGCTGGGTCTAAAATCTGGACCAAATACAAACAACATGGGAAATTTGTTAAAGGCAAACATACTGGTAGACCAAGGAAGACATCGAAGCGTCAAGACCAATAACTTGATGCAATATGTCTCTAAAACAAGGAATGCACAACAAAATAAATGAGGAAAGAATGGGAGGAAACTGGAGTCAACATCTGTGACCGAACTGTAAAAAACCTCCGAGAGGAAATGGGATTTAAATACAGAAAAGCTAAACGAAAGCCATCATTAACACTTAAACAGAAAAAAACAAGGTTACAATGGGCTAAGGAAAAGCAATCGTGGACTGTGGATGACTGGATGAAAGTCATATTCAGTGATGAATCACAAATCTGCATTGGGCAAGGTGATGATCCTGGAACTTTTGTTTGGTGCTGTTCCATTGAGATTTATAAAGATGACTGCCTGAAGAGAACATGCAATTTTCCACAGTCATTGATGATATGGGGCTGCATGTCAGGTAATGGCACTGGGGAGATGGCTGTCATTACATCTTCAATAAATGCACAAGTTTGTGTTGATATTTTGTACACTTTTCTTATCCCATTCATTGAAAGGATGTTTGGGGATGATGAAATCATTTTTCAAGATGATAATGCATCCTGCCATAGAGCAAAAACTGTGCAAACTTTTCTTGAAAAAAGACACATAAGGACAATATCATGGCCTGCAAATAGTCCGGATCTCAATCCAATTGAAAATCTTTGGTGGAGGTTGAAGAAAATGGTCCATGACAAGGCTCATACCTGCAAAGCTGATCTGGCAACAGCAATCAGAGAAAGTTGGAGTCAGATTGATGAAGAGTACTGTTTGACACTCATTAAGTCCATGCCTCAGAGACTGCAAGCTGTTATAAAAGCCAGAGGTGGTGCAACAATATACTAGTGATGTGTTGGAGTGTTTTTTGTTTGTTTGTTTTTTATGATTCCATAATTTTTTCCTCTGAATTGAGTAACTCCATAATTTTTCCCCTATGCTTGGTTAAAAAAGTAACCATTACTGACTACCACATTTTTTGTTCTTGATTTCTTTTAGTGTTTCTTAAAGCCAGAAAGTTGCCATTTGAAATGACTTTAGTTTTGTGCCATGTCTGTGATCTGCTTTTTTTCTACAAAATTAAACAACTGAATGAACATCCTTCAAGGATGGTGATTCCATAATTTTTGCCAGGGGTTGCATAGCGGATTTTATATTACGTTTTTACGTTTGGCAGCAGTCATACGCTAAAAGACGCTTTTTATTGCAAAAAATAGTTTGTGCATCACCACATTTTGAGAGCTATAATTTTTCATATTTTGGCCCACAGAGTCATATGAGGTCTTGTTTTTTGCGAGACGAGTTGACGTTTTTATTGGTACCATATTTGGGCACATGACATTTTTTTATCACTTTTTGTTATGATTTTTGGGAGGCAGAATGAACAAAAAACAGCAATTCATGAATTTTCTTTTGGGTGGGGCATTTATACCATTCCACCTGTGGTAAAATTGATAAGGCAGTTTTATTCTTTGGGTGAAAACAATTACAGAGATACCCCATTTATATTTTTTTTATGTTTTGGCGCTTTTATACAATAAAAACTATTTTATATAAAAAATAATTGTTTTTGCATCGCTTTATTCTGAGCGCTATAATTTTTCGCTGATGGCACTGTATGGTGGCTCGTTTTTGTGGGACAAGATGATGTGTTCAGCAGTACCATGTTTATTTATATCTGTCTTTTTGATTGCGTGTTATTCCACTTTTTGTTCGGCAGTATGATGATAAAGCATTGTTTTTTGCTTCATTTTTATTTATTTTTTTACGGTGTTCACTGAAGGGGTTATCTAGTGGGACAGTTTTATAGGTAGGGTCGTTACGGTCGCGGGGATACCAAATATGTGTACTTTTATGGTTTTTTTTAAACTGACATAAAGAAATGTATTTATTGGAACATTATTTTTTCTTCTTTATTTAGGAATTTAAAAAAATATATTTTTACACAGTATAATATCTTTTTTTTAAACTTTTTTACTTTGTCCCAGGGTGGGACATCACTATATAGTGTCAGATCGCTGATCTGACATTTTGCAGAGCACTGTGTCAGATCAGCAATCTGACAGGCAGTGCAGGAGGCTTCTCAGCACCTGGTCTCAGCAGGCACTGACAAGCCACCTCCCTTCAGGACCCGGAAGGACCCCGCGGCCAACTTGGATCCGGGGGCCTGCAGGGAGGAGACAGGAGGATACCCTTGGAACAACGCAATCACATCGCGATGTTCTGAGCGTCTCAGGGAAGCACGCAGGTAGCCCCCTCCTTGTGCAATGCTTCCCTATGCCACCGGAACACTGCGATCTTGTTTGATCGCAGTGTTCTGGGGGTAAAAGTGTCGGGAGTGGTCTGTGACCACTCCTGGCACATAGTGCCGGATGTCAGCTGTGAAAATCAGCTGACACCTGGCCGCGATCGGCCGCACTCCCCCCGTGAGCATGGCTAATTGCGTATGGCACACTATCCTGTTGATGGTCATACGTGCCCAGGTCACCTCGATGGGATAGTACATTTGATGTCAGAAAGGGGTTAAATGATAGTGACTACCCAAAACATCCTAATGACCCTGATCAAAAGTTCACATACCCTGGTGATTTTGGCCTGAATTGTCAACGGATCTATGGGAAAAGGTAGTTGAACTGTATAAAACAGGAAAGGGATACAGAAATATATCCAAGGAATTGATAATGCCAGTCAGCATTGTTCAATCTGAGATTAACAAATGGAAAATCAGGGGCTCTGTAAAAACAAAACCATGGTCAGGTAGACCAACAAAAATGTTGTCACCACCTGTCAGGAAAATTGTTCGGGATGTAAAGAAAAACCCACAAATAACATCAGCTGAAATACAGGACTCTCTGAAAACTAGCGATGTGGCTGTTTCAAGATGCACAATAAGGAGGCATTTGAAGAAAATTGGGCTGCATGGTCGAATCACCAGAAGAAAACCATTACTGTGCAAATGCCACAAAATATCTAATCTACAATATGCAAAACAGCACAGAGACAAGCCTCAAAACTTCTGGAACAAGGTAATTTGGAGTGATGAGACCAAAATTGAACTTTTTGGCCACAACCATAAACGTTACATTTGGAGTAGGTCAATAAGGCCTATGATAAAAAAGAACACCATTCCTATTGTAAAGCACGGAGGTGGATCGCTGATGTTTTGGGGATGTATGAGCTACAAAAGCACAGGAAACTTGGTCAAAGTTGAAGGAAAGATTAATGCAGCACGTTATCAGCAAATACTGGAAGCAAATTTGCACTCATCAGCCCAGAAGCTGTGCATGGGACGTACTTGGAAATTCCAACATGACAACTATCTAAAACACAAGGCCAAGTCGACCTTTCATTGGCTGCAATAGAACAAAGTGAAGGTTCTGGAGTGGCCATTTCAGTCTTCTGACCTGAATATCATTGAGCTACTCTGGGGAGATCTCAAGCGTGCAGTTCATGCTAGACAGCCCAGAAATTTACAGGAACTGGAGGCTTTTTGCCATAAAGAGTGGGCAGCTTTACCATTTTAGAAAATAAACAAAGTAATCCTCAACTACCACAAGAAACTTCAAGCTGTCATTGATATTACAGGTGGCAATACACGATAATAAGAAATGATGTATGTGAACTTTTGATCAGGGTCATTTGGATGTTTTGGGTTGTCATTATGATTTCAAAAGAGAAAACCCAGTAGTTTGACTGTAAATGGCTTCACCCAACTACTAACCATGAGTGGAGAAAAAGTTTTGGTGCTATCATTCATATTCTCTGAAAAAAGTCCAAGAAAGCAAAAACTCTGCTGGGGTATGTAAACTTTTGAACACAAGTGTACATATTGGCCCAAAGGCTTGTGGTGTTGGCAGGACAAATTGCCATTACTTGTGTGTATTGAGACATTCCATGCGTCCACAGGAAAAATAAAATGCATAATATGAAACTTCTATCACTGGTTTAACCTTATACCACTTCAACATTCCGATTAGAAAAATAAAAATAGTTTGAGAATTTATCCTAAGATATGGTTTCTCTTAGATTCAGTTTGCAAAAACTGCAGTTTTCTCGGTAGACATTTTACATCAAATTTGATCCAGATGACTGATTGCAACAATTAGGCTGTATAGTTCATAAATAATGACTTTACTATGAAAGTTGAGCTTTCCAACTACATGGAGACTATTACAGTAATACCAGTGCAAAGATGAAGCCACATAGTTTTATATTAACATAGTCAAAATTCTATACATACGTATTTAACTGACACAGGTAATATCATTAATAAGCGTCTATTTAGCTCTCAAAAAACAACATGTTAAATACCTTGAGTGCCAAAGGAAAGTTTTTAACAATCAAAACAGAATTTTATGAATAAATAGCAAACATTTGGAGCAGTTAATCATCAATCAGCACTAATATTAAAACAATTGGCAAAATGTAGAGATGACCAAATATGCCGAATTTTGAATTCTTCAGATTCACTGAAATTCATTCAGGAAATTCTATGACAATTTTGTGAGCTCTGATTGCCGATAAAAACAGTAATTTAACCCCTTAGTGACAGAGCCAATTTGGTACTTAATGACCGAGCCAATTTTTACAATTCTGACCAGTGTCACTTTATGAGGTTATAACTCTGGAACGCTTTATCGGATCCCGCTGATTCTGAGATTGTTTTTTCGTGACATGTTGTACTTCAAGTTAGTGGTAACATTTCTTCGATATTACTTGCGATTATTTATGAAAAAAATGGAAATATGGCGAAAATTTTTAAAATTTTGCAATTTTCAAACTTTGTATTTTTATGCCCTTAAATCAGAGAGATATGTCACAAAAAATAGTTAATAAATAACATTTCTCACATGTCTACTTTACATCAGCACAATTTTGGAAACAATTTTTTTTTTTGTTAGGGAGTTATAAGGGTTAAAAGTTGACCAGCAATTTCTCATTTTTACAACACCATGTTTTTTTTAGGGACCACATCACCTTTGAAGTGATTTTGAGGGGTCTATATGATAGAAAATAACCAAGTGTGACACCATTCTAAAAACTGCACCCCTCAAGCTGCTCAAAACCACATTCAAGAAGTTTATTAACCCTTTACGTACTTCACAGGAACTAAAACAATGTGGAAGAAAAAAATTAACATTTTACTTTTTTTTGCAAACATTTTACTTCAGAACCATTTTTTTTAATTTTCACAAGTGTAAAAACAGAAATTTAACCACAAATTTTGTTGTGCAATTTTTCCTGAGTACGCCGATACCCCATATGTGGAGGTAAACCACTGTTTGGGCGCACCGCAGAGCTTGGAAGTGAAGGAGCACCGTTTGACTGTTTCAATGCAGAATTGGCTGGAATTGAGATCGGACGCCATGTCGCGTTTGGAGAGCCCCTAATGTGCCTAAACAGTGGAAACCCCCCACAAGTGACACCATTTTGGAAACTAGACCCCCCAAGGAACTTATCTAGATGTGTGGTGAGCACTTTGAACCCCCAAGTGCTTCACAGAAGTTTATAACGTAGAGCCGTGAAAATAAAAAATCGCATTTGTTTTCACAAAAATGATTTTTTCGCCCACAAATTCTTATTTTCACAAGGGTAACAGGAGAAATTAGACCACAAAAGTTGTTGTGCAATTTCTCCTGAGTACGTCGATACCCCATATGTGGAGGTAAACCACTGTTTGGGCGCACCGCAGAGCTTGGAAGTGAAGGAGCACCGTTTGACTTTTTCAATGCAGAATTGGCTGGAATTGAGATCGGATGCCATGTCGCGTTTGGAGAGTCCCTGATGTGCCTAAACAGTGGAAACCCCCCACAAGTGATACCATTTTGGAAACTAGACCCCCCAAGGAACTTATCTAGATGTGTGGTGAGCACTTTGAACCCCCAAGTGCTTCACAGAAGTTTATAACGTAGAGCCGTGAAAATAAAAAATCTCATTTTTTCTACAAAAATGATCTTTTTGCCCCCAAATTTTTATTTTCACAAGGGTAACGGGAGAAATTAGACCACAAAAGTTGTTGTGCAATTTCTCCTGAGTACGTCGATACCCCATATATGGGGGTAAACCACTGTTTGGGCGCACCGCAGAGCTTGGAAGTGAAGGAGCACCGTTTGACTTTTTCAATGCAGAATTGGCTGGAATTGAGATCGGATGCCATGTCGCGTTTGGAGAGTCCCTGATGTGCCTAAACAGTGGAAACCCCCCACAAGTGATACCATTTTGGAAACTAGACCCCCCAAGGAACTTATCTAGATGTGTGGTGAGCACTTTGAACCCCCAAGTGCTTCACAGAAGTTTATAACGTAGAGCCGTGAAAATAAAAAATCTCATTTTTTCTACAAAAATGATCTTTTTGCCCCCAAATTTTTATTTTCACAAGGGTAACAGGAGAAATTAGACCACAAAAGTTGTTTTGCAATTTCTCCTGAGTACGTCGATACCCCATATATGGGGGTAAACCACTGTTTGGGCGCACCGCAGAGCTTGGAAGAGAAGGAGTGTCGTTTTACTTTTTCAATGTAGAATTGGCTGGAATTGAGATCGGACGCCATGTCACATTTGGAGAGCCGCTGATGTGCCTAAACAGTAGAGACCCCCCACATATGACACCATTTTGGAAACTAGACCCCTTAAGGAACTTATCTAGATGTGTGGTGAGCACTTTAAACCCCCAGGTGCTTCACAGAAGTTTATAACGTAGAGCCGTGAAAATAAAAAAATCGCATTTTTTCTACAAAAATGATCTTTTTGCCTCCAAATTTTTATTTTACCAAGGGTAACAGGAGAAAATGGACCCCAGAAGCTGTTGTACAATTTGTCTTGAGTACGCCGACACCCCATATGTGGGGGTAAACCACTGTTTGGGCGCATGGCTGAGCTCGGAAGCAAAGGAGCGCCATTTGACTTTTCAATGCAAAATTGACTGGAATTGAGATCGGACGCCATGTCGCGTTTGGAGAGCCCCTGATGTGCCTAAACAGCAGAAACCCCCCAAAAGTGACCCCATTTTGGAAACTAGACCCCCCATGGAACTTATCTAGATGTGTAGTGAGAACTTTGAATGCCCAAGTGCATCACAGAAGTTTATAATGCAGAGTCGTGAAAATAAAAAATATATATTTTTTAACAATAAAGATTTTTTAGCCCCCAAGTTTTTATTTTCACAAGGGTAACAAGAGAAATTGGACGCCAAAAGTTGTTGTCCAATTTGTCCTGAGTATGCTGGTACCCCATATGTGGGGGTAAACCACTGTTTGGGCGCATGGCAGAGCTCGGAAGGGAAGGAGTGCCATTTTGGAATGCAGACTTTGATAGAATTGTCTGCGGGCGTTATGTTGCCTTTGCAGACCCCTAATGTACCTAAACAGTAGAAACCCCCAACAAGTGACCCCATTTTGGAAAATAGACCCCCCAAGGAACTTATCTAGATATGTGGTGAGAACTTTGAATGCCCAAGTGCTTCACAGAAGTTTATAATGCAGAGTAGTGAAAATAAAAAATATTTTTTTTCCCACAAAAAAGATTTTTTTAGCCCCCAAATTTTTATTTTCACAAGGGTAACAAGAGAAATTGGACCCCAAAAGTTGTTGTCCAATTTGTCCTGAGTATGCTGGTACCCCATATGTGGGGGTAAACCACTGTTTGGGCGCATGGCAGAGCTCGGAAGGGAAGGAGTGCCATTTTGGAATGCAGACTTTGATAGAATTGTCTGCGGGCGTTATGTTGCCTTTGCAGACCCCTAATGTACCTAAACAGTAGAAACCCCCAACAAGTGACCCCATTTTGGAAAATAGACCCCCCAAGGAACTTATCTAGATATGTGGTGAGAACTTTGAATGCCCAAGTGCTTCACAGAAGTTTATAATGCAGAGTAGTGAAAATAAAAAATATTTTTTTTCCCACAAAAAAGATTTTTTTAGCCCCCAAATTTTTATTTTCACAAGGGTAACAAGAGAAATTGGACCCCAAAAGTTGTTGTCCAATTTGTCCTGAGTATGCTGGTACCCCATATGTGGGGGTAAACCACTGTTTGGGCGCACGGCAGAGCTCGGAAGGGAAGGAGCGCCATTTTGCAATGCAGACTTTGATAGAATTGTCTGCGGGCGTTATGTTGCGTTTGCAGACCCCTAATGTACCTAAACAGTAGAAACCCCCACAAGTGACCAAATTTTGGAAACTAGACCCCCTAAGGAACTTATCTAGATATGTGGTGAGAACTTTGAAAGCTCAAGTGCTTCACAGAAATTTATAATGCAGAGTAGTGAAAATAAAAAAATATATTTTTTTCCAACAAAAAAGATTTTTAGCCCCCAAGTTTTTATTTTCACAAGGGTAACAGGAGAAATTGGACCCCAAAAGTTGTTGTCCAATTTATCCCGAGTACGCTGATCCCCCATATGTGGGGGTAAACCACTGTTTGGGCGCACGGCAGAGCTCAGAAGGGAGGGAGTACCATTTGACTTTTTTAGCGCAAAATTGGCTGTCGTGTTTGGAGACCCCCTGATGTACCTAAACAGTGGAAACCCCCCAATTCTAACTCCAACCCTAACCCCAACACAGCCCTAACCCTAATCTCAACCCGATCCATAATCCTAATCACAACCCTAACGATAATCACAACCCTAACCCCAAAACAGCCCTAATCTCAACCCTAACCATAACCCTAATCAAAACCCTAAATCCAACACACCCCTAACCCTAATCCCAACCGACGCAAGTGTGAAAGAAGCCTTAGGCTACTTTCAGACATAGCGCATTTTTGAGCGCTATTTTGCGGGCGCTTTTCAAAAATGTGCAATGTCATTTTCGTCTGCCGGCAAAGTGAATGAGAAATTCACTTTGCCGTTCAGACACACCGCAAAAAAACGCGGCGCTTTTGTCTGCAAACACGCCGGCGTAAAAAGAATTGACATGTCAATTCTTTACGCAGCGGCGTGTCTGCGTATCCCCCTAGGGCCCCATATTACCTTCCACACACAGCGCCTTTGTCCTGGGTGTCGGCGTCTTTGTACGGAGGGGTTGACACCCAGGACCGGACGTGACGTCGGACAGGAAGAGGGAAGCCCCCGCCCCCCAGTGAAGCAGCATGGAGTCCTTCTGTGTGTGTGTGTGTGCGTGTGTGTGCGTGTGTGTGTCCCCATGCGACGCTAGTGCCACCATTGTGCTAAGTCGCCGTATGGGACTACTACTCCCATCCGGTATTAGGATGGGAGAGTTGTCCCTGTGTCCGGCGACTTAGCACAATTGTAAAGTTACACAAAACACCTACACACAATACACATACATGACACACAGTACATACAACATATAACACAGAGTATATACTCACCAACAGCACACTGGTAGGCGAAGCCTTCGATCCTCCAGGAAAAAATCCAAAAATAATAAACCAAATTCATACTCCCTGTCCGCAGAATCCATAAAACGAGTGTCCCACGCCGATCGGCTGCTCTCCGGCGATACACTGCCAGGAGCGAAGCTCCTAGCAGTGTATCGCGTACTGTTCCGGAGTTCAATGACTCCGGCGTCTCGGTTAACAGCAGTACAGCTGCGTTGAACTTTCCCACGCAGCACTGCCGTTAAGCGAGAGTGCCGGGGTCAATGACCGCCGGTAAACTCGCTCGCGCATGCGCAGTGACACACCGACAGGAACTATGGCTCCTGTCAGTGTGTTGCTGCAGCCGTGGAGAGCAGACATATCTCTGGATGTGTCTGTTCTCCATGGAAAATCTTGATACGTGGCACTTAAATATGTGGCAATTAAATACGTGACACGTGGCACTTATACGTGATACGTGTCACTTAAATACGTGGCACTGAAATACGTGATACGTGGCACTTTGATACGTGGCACGTGTCTCTTAAATACGTGGCACGTGAAACTGAAAGATGTGGCACGTGGCACTTTGATACGTGGCACGTGGCACTTTGATACGTGGCACGTGGCACTGAAATATGTGGCACGTGGCACTTTGATACGTGGCACGTGGCACTTTGATACGTGGCACGTGGCACTTTGATACGTGGCACGTGGCACTTTGATACGTGGCACTGAAATGTGTGGCACGTGGCACTTTGATACGTGGCACGTGGCACTTAAATACGTGGCACGTGGCACTGAAATATGTGGCACTTTGATACGTGGCACGTGTCTCTTAAATACGTGGCACGTGGCACTGAAAGATGTGGCACGTGGCACTTTGATACGTGGCACGTGGCACTTTGATACGTGGCACGTGGCACTGAAATATGTGGCACGTGGCACTTTGATACGTGGCACGTGGCACTTTGATACGTGGCACGTGGCACTTTGATACGTGGCACGTGGCACTTTGATACGTGGCACTGAAATATGTGGCACGTGGCACTTTGATACGTGGCACGTGTCACTTAAATACGTGGCACGTGGCACTGAAATATGTGGGACACGTTGCACAAAAAAGTTACATGTAGTTTTTTTTGTGTCGACGGTCCGCCGAAGCACGACGCATCCGTCGCACGACGGATGCGACATGTGGCAATCCGTCGCAATGCGTCGCTAATGCAAGCCAATGGAGAAAAAACGCATCCTGCAAGCACTTTTGCAGGATGCGTTTTTTCTCCAACGACGCATTGCGACGGAAGCCAAAAAACGCTAGTGTGAAAGTAGCCTAACCCTAGCCCTAACCCTAACCCTAAATTTAGCCCCAACCCTAACCCTAACTCTAACCCTAACCCTAACTCTAACTCTAACCCTAACCCTAACCCTAACCCTAATTTTAGCCCCAACTTGTCTTCTCCTGCCGGCCGGCAGATGGCAGCAGATGGCGGGCGCACTGCGCATGCGCCCGCCATGATGAAAAAGCCGGCCGGCAGGAGAAGACAGAAGAGGACCCAGGGACCCCGGGTGAGTATGATAGGGTCCCCGAATCCCCCTATTTCTCTGTCCTCTGATGTGCGATCACATCAGAGGACAGAGAAATAACTGATCGCTTTTTTTTTTTTTTTTTTTTTTGCGGTCGCCGGTAAACTGTTAATTACCGGCGATCGCAAAGCAGGGGTCGGTGCAAATCGACCCCGATCATGTTCTTTGGGGTCTCGGCTACCCCCGGCAGCCGAGACCCCAAAGAACATCCGGGTGCCGGGCGGCGGGCGTACTGCGCGTGCGCCCGCCATTTTTTCCCGGAAAAAAGATGGCGGCGCCCATGGGGAGACACGAGGAGCACCGGGGGAGGTAGGTAAGTATTGGGGGGCTATTGGGGGCCATCGGGGACCACATTTCTCTGTCCTCCGATGTGCGATCACATCGGAGGACAGAGAAATTAAACGGCAAATCGCGTTTTTTTTTTTTTTGTTGCGACCGCCGGTAAACGGTTAATTACCGGCGATCGCAACTCGGGGGTCGGTAAAAACCCCCCGAATCATGTTCTCTGGGGTCTCGGCTACCCTCGGCAACCGAGACCCCAGAGAAAATCCGACTCTGGGGGGCGCTATTCACTTTTTCCACAGCGCCGTTAATTAACGGCGCTGTGGTTTAAGTACCCTTAGCGGCCGCCGTTAAAAGGCGTATCGGCGGTCATTAAGGGGTTAATATGCTCTGAAATGTTGCAACCTCAAAACTAGTGATAGGTGAACTTGTGAATGTGAATGTTCATGTCTGGTGGGTTTGGCCAAACAATTTAAAAAAATTGGTTCTGGTACCCAAACCCGAGCCTGGACCAAATGGGGGGCTCAAACATCCGTGGTTTCCCACACTGTCATCTGTGTGACAGCATGGAAAACACCACAGGCTCTGACCAGTGGTAAGATCACTACAGCCGGTCAGAGCACTATGGCTCCTACACTGTCAGATGACAGCATGTGAGCCAGCATAACGACTGACAGTAAAAAGGTTACCACTGGTCACAGGCATCGGCTGATGAGAGTACTGTTCTCATCATCCTATATCTGCTCTCACTGATAGCAGAAAGAGCAGGCGAGGCTTATGAGTGAATTTTTTTTTTTTAAATAGTGTGGGCTCCCCTCTATTTTTTGATAACCAGTGCAGGTAAAACTGACAGCTGCGGGTTGCGACCTCCAGCTGTCAGTTTTATATTGGATGGTTATCAAAAATAGAGGAGTCCCCATGCCATATTTTTTAATTATTTATAGTCTTAGTATATTATAGTCTTATTGTAATAAAGACACAGCAAGTATAAAGTTGTTTATTTGAAATAAAAGTCCTCACCCTCTTTTACAAATTTATTTTAAAAAATATTAAAAATGTAAAAACACTGTATTCCATATATATCCCACTAACAACTCTAGCCTCGGCATGATGCAACTGCTCAGCAAGCCAGCCAGACTATGAGAAGGGAGCATGACTACACTCCTTAAGTGTGTAGTGCTTGCGAGAAAGGTGTCCAGAGTTCATAGCTGATGAACCCCAGTCACCTCATTGACATCACCTATTGCTGCGTGAGAAAGTTCTCACAAGCACTGACATCAGAGAGGTGACCAGGGTTTATCAGCTATGACCTCTGGAGACCTTTCTCACGTCAGTACTACACACTGCAGGAGCATAATCATATTCTCAGTGTGTTCTGGCTGGCATGGAGATCGGTTGCATCACTTTTGTGACTGCTCTCCAATTCACCAGATCATGATGGGACATGGAAAATAATGGATTAAGAATGAATATGGTGTTTTATTATTTTTTGACTTTTACAGTGGGACATGGCATGAATGGATTATCTGTGGATAGGTGAGTATAACTGCTTTTTTATTTTTATTTTTGTGAATAAAGGGGTAAAAGAGGGTGGGGAGTGTAACATGCAGAAAAAAAGATATATTCAGCTCACACTTTAGATGAATTTCCTTAATAGTCCAGGAAATCTTGAGCACAGATCCGCGTCTCTGCAAGACGCCTAGAGATGCACATGTGGAAAAAAGGGAATCCAGCTCCAAGAGATAAAATCACTCAACTTTAATAGATTCATTTAAAATAGAAATAGGCTGTAAGACATACAAAAACCTGATATACCAGAAGGAGAGTGCCTGTCTAAACTGTAAACGTTTCGAACACACAAGTTTTCTTAGTCTCAGTATGTAACCTCTCTGCCATCATCACTGCATGGCTTCCCATCTCCCATCTTACTCACCACTCAGGGCCATGTTCTGTCCTCTGCCTGCTCCATGCTGTGAACCTCATGTCCTTGCTGGCTGCATACATCCTGGCTGTATGCTTAGGGTGGCAAACCCGGCACTTCCTGAGTCTTATGGAGACAGTGTGCACACTCCTAATATGTCCCCAGCTTATTGCCAAGAGGTACCGGGTACTTAAGGCATCTCCACCCACAGGGAGATGCCTGAGCAAAAAACTCTCAGTCTGCTTTCTGCTACTGAGTTGCCAGGTCCTGTCCTGTTTCTGCCACGATTTGTGCATATGACTGGTCCAAGTTTGTGTACCATCAGAACCTAGCCTTATGCTCTTAATGCCAATGTGGTCTATATACACCTTTAGGCCACTTTCATGTAGGAGAATGTTGGTGAGTATTTCGCACCTGTGTCTAGAACATAGAGGGGAAAATGTTTTATCACTATACCTTTTCTCTTGTTTTTGACTTACAAAAGACTGATGCAAGATACAGACCAAATACTGTCATGTTGAGTAGCCTTACCAGGTGGATGACCCAACTGTAGAACTTACCTGGTACCATACCTTTCAGCTTGTCTACAAATACTGAAGGAAGCGAAGAATTAATTGTTTCAAAAACATTTGTTTTGTCACTTTTTTGGTGCAATGGTGCCTGATAAAATTGTACCTCCAGCCACAACTTTGATCTTTGTACTTACTCTATAGTTGGAGTAAGGTCTAATATATTCTATCATGATCAGGAGTTCCCTTTCTCTGTACACACCAATAAAATGATTTTAGTGACCTACAGCTATGGTCAGGGTTAGACTGAGACTAAAATGCAGCACCTAACCTGCTCTTATACTATATTGCACCCCCAAAAATTGCAGAAAAATGATCTTGAAGCACAGTGTATGCTGCAGTGTTGGCTCCATTTTTAGATTTACTTTGTCTTGCCATTTACCACTCTCTTAAATATGTCTATATTCTGACATTCCTGTTATTTCTGCTGGAAATATATGCATAAATTGACAATTAGCTGTTACTTGAATAGCATCTGGGTCCAGTATGGCAATTATCAAGGCTGAAGCTGAATGGGAACATGGGACCAGAGAGGTTAAGTATCCTCAGCTATTAGATGTTGCATTAATTCAATAGATAATGGACATGTAAAACATTGTGCCTATCGCCTTTTCCCTCAAATTCATCAATGCCGGGAGACCCTGGATAGATATTGAGCAGAGATAGGAAAATTATTACTTAGTGATTGCTCCATTAATATTTCTTGTTGGAATAACCATAACATATTTGTTCCTGCTGACTGTAATGCTTTCTGAGAGTATCCATACTTATAGAAATGAATGAATTTATTCAAATGAAATTGAATTCTAGTCACATTGAAAAACATCCAAATTCTCCAGAATACAGCTTTTTTGTAATTCACTCCATGTAAATTCAGGAAAAATGATCGTCAGCTGGCTACCATTTTCCTGAACAAAAGAAGGATGGCAAAATGCAAAGAAACCCCCCAAAAAACTAATACTCACCTTTCCGCTCACCTATCTGGATGCGCCAGCTGATTTTTGCCCATCATCTGGTCATTAGCACCTCTTTTTTCCACCATTGCACCACATCTCAGGCCTTTCAAACTAGGATAGGTCTTCTTGGTGTTTCCAGGTCTCGGACATCCTTGCATTACCTGCCAAACTGGTGCATATTGTGGCATAACAAAGTTAAGATGTAAGTCATGACCTTATGACACACAGGGACATGCGAGTAATGATGAGAACACCTAAAAACCTTGCCCTTGAGTGAGGAAGTTGGAGATGTGATGCACAATGTCAGAAAGGAGAGGCGCAGAGGACCAGACAGCAATTAGTAAGCAATAGGTGCAGTGGGACAGGTGAGCAATGTGGTGAGTATTAGTGTGGTGAGAATAAATCTTATGTTTATTATACTCTGGTCTTTGGGATCTAGATCCCAGATCATAATGAGGAAAAATTGAATTAGAAGAGAATAACTTTGCTGCAATTTAACCCCTAAGGCCGGGATCACACATACACGAGATACGACCGAGTCTCGCAGGTGAAATCCCTCCTCTGG
This sequence comes from Ranitomeya variabilis, assembly GCF_051348905.1. Lineage (NCBI taxonomy): Eukaryota > Metazoa > Chordata > Amphibia > Anura > Dendrobatidae > Ranitomeya > Ranitomeya variabilis. The sequence goes on from NC_135236.1 coordinate 199,717,201, forward strand.
CGCCATCACTCCGGAGCGGAGCGTGCAGCCACACAGCAACACATGGAGCTGCATGCTCCGCTCCCAAGTGCCGGTGCCAGAGGAGGGATTTCATCTGCGAGACTCGGCTGTATCTCGCGTATGTGTGATCCCGGCCTTAGTGACAGATTCAATATTGATCCTAATGACCAAGCCAAATTTTACAATTCTAATTAGTGTCACTTTATCTGGTTATAACTCTGGAACACTTTAATGGATTCCATTGATTCTGAGATTTTTTTTTTTGTGAAATATTGTACTTCATGATAGTGGTAAAATTTCTTCAAAATGACTTGCATTTATTTATGAAAAATGTGATAACATTAGGTTGTCATTTGAATGTGTCATTATTAGTGTTGAGCGCAAATATTCTCTATTCCAGTTTGCATCAGGTGCTCAGGTATGCACACACAGGGACATGCGAGGACTGATGAGAACATCTAGAAACCCTGCCCTTGAGTCAGGAAGTTGTAGGTGTGATGCGTAATGGCAGAAAGGAGAGGCACAGAGGACCAGACAGCAATTAGTAAGCAATAGGTACAGCGGGACAGGTGAGCAATGCGGTGAGTATTAGTGTGGTGAGAATAAATCTTACGTTTATTATGCTCTGGCCTTTGGGATCTAGACCCCAGGCCATAATGAGGAAAAATTGAATTTGTAGAGAATAACTTTGCTGCAATTTAACCCTTTAGTGACAGATTAAATTTTGATCTTAACGACCAAGCCAAATTTTACCTTTCTGATCAGTGTCACTTTATCTGGTTATAACTCTGGAACACTTCAATGGATCCCACTGATCCTGAGATTTTTTTGTGTGAAATATTGTACTTCATGATAGTGGTAAAATTTCTTCAATATGACTTGCGTTTATTTATGAAAAATGTGATAACATTAGGTTGTCATTTGAATATGTTGTCATTAGTGTTGAGCGCAAATATTGCACTGAGTATCGCGGGTGCTTGAGCGACATGCTCGAGTCCCTGCCCCTCATGTTTGGTAGCTGTTAGACACCCAAAAAAATATGCGAGGATCCGCAATATTCTCTGCATACCCAAGCACCCGATGTAAACTTGAGTAGTGAGCACTTGCGCCCAATACTAGCCATCATATCTTCATAATTTTTTTTTTACTCTTGAAAAAACCTTAACCCTAACCCTAATGCAACTCTAACCCCAACCCTAACACAACCCTAACCCCAACCTTAAAAAAACCCTAACCCCAACCCCTACTGCAAACAATGGAAAAAAAATATTTTTTTTATTTCGCAATTTTTATTTGACTAAGGGGGTGACAAAGCGGGATTTGATTTATTATTTTTTTTCTTTTGATCACTGTGATAGGGTCTATCACAGTGATCTAAAGGAACCAATAGGAAAATGTCCCTATTGTTGCCATGTACTGACTAGCAGATCTCGGTGGGCGCCCCAATTTTGTTTCAGGAAGATGAGGGCCGAGGGAATGATCTAAAGGTACCAGGGATGAGCGAGGTATTTGGTGGGTGTGAGGGGCATGATTTCTCTTTCCTCTGATATGTATATCATGTCAGAAGAGAGAGGAATCATTGTAACAGCGGGCACACTCATTTTTTCATGATCGCTGTTATTCACTCAATAAAGGCGATTATGTTCTCCAGGGTCTCAGCGACCCCTGTTATCCGAGACCCTGAAGATTTTCAGACTCTGGGGGGCGCTACAGCCTTACTCCCAATCGCCATTTTAAGATGGCAGTGAGGGAAAAAAGCCCCTCAGCAGCCGCCATTTTAATATGTATTGGTGGTTGTTAAGGGGTTAAAGAGGACTAGAACTCTAGTGCCACCTATAGATAGTAGCAATCCTAAAAATCAATATTGACTTTTTAATGAGCCTTGTCATGTGACTTAGGATAAAGGCCAAAACCAAACTCTTAGTTTGTTGACAATGATGAAAACACCTTGAAGGCTAATTCATGAAAGAAGATTCTTACTACATACACTTTCTCCAGGAAGACTGGAGATCCGGCAATAGTTTTCCTATTTTTTTTATTTGATGGAAACTTCTTTTTAATGGGTTGAATATGAGTGATTATTACTCACCTTTATTTTGCTCTTCTATTTCGGGAAATCTATCATGAGATTAATGCTGTTGAATCCACAGCAGTCTATGTTTTACTCTGTAACGCTGAGATGTTTCAAAGAAAATATACTTTGGATAGTTAGCGAGAGACTATGCATCTCAGATAACTAGTCTGATGCCAGTCCCCTGCAGCTTCTCCTCGTCCAGATGTCCTATCTGTGTGTAAAGGCACAGAATAGGGGAGTGAGATGCGGAGAAACTGCCTGTGAACTGCCTCAGAGTAATCGTCCAAGACGCACAGTCCCCATCTGGCTTTTCAAAGTGTGTTTTCTAAGAAAAATTGGAAGCATGGATCAGCCAACTGGTTTCCATTAATACTGTTAGCACTATGACATTGTGCATTTGCACTCTAAATTGCTTGACAGTGTTGGGACCCAATGTGGCAACTCTTTGGACTGAATATTTGCCATGAGTGAGAAGGATAAGTATTACCATAATTGAAAGCTGAGCATGCTCAAATAAGGTGTTCTCCGATCACGCTCATGTCCTAATCTCTTATTTTCGACGTGCTAGAAAAAAATATTCAAGTTGCCATGGCTGCATGTCTCATGGCTGTTCGACAGCCACAATATATGCAGGGATTACCTAACACACGGGCAATCCCTGCATGTTTGCAGCTGTCCAACAACCAGGAGACATGCAGTTGTGACGATTTGAGCATTTTTTTGGACACGCTAAAAATCCTCAATTCGGACATAAGCATGATCTTATAATACCTTATCCGAGCACTCTCGCTCATCACTAATTAACATCCATAATCTACTGGTTAAAATCAACGGATAACTACTAATTAAGAAGGGAAAAAAATTGCTTTAATCCAAAATACACCTATGTTGCTTATGAGTTTTACTTTACTTCTACACCATCAGATAATCTAGAAATAACAGTATTTATTTTAGCACAATACTTAACATGAAAATAAAAGATATAGTTATTAAAACATAAGAGGAAGTAACCTTGTTAGGGATTGAGTTCCCGCCTCTGCACAGGGGGAGTCTTGAAGCATCTCCGCGGCGGTCTCCCATTCTTCTCCAGCTGCTGTGGAGCCTGCTCAGCAGAGACGTCGGGCCCAGCATCTAACTCAGCCTGATACTGTGTGGATGGGTACTGCTGCCTTTCAAGGCTCAGCCATTGTAGCCAGTACTGGTCAGCGGCGAGCAGACATCTCTGGGACTAAGTCCTGCTTTTCCCCTTCTGATCATGCCCAAGGTAAGACCTCTCATTGGAGGTCAGGGGTCACATGCTCAGGTACTGCAGCAGCTACCATTGGTCCTCTAGGAAGGTCCTGAAGTTGCTAAGGTACTGTAGCAACTCCCATTGGTCCTTTAGGAAGGTCCTGAAGTTGCTGCAGCTATAAAAGGTTTGCATGGCGGCACGGCCAGTATGCGCTAGTATCAAATAAAGTTATGTGCTCTGCGCCAGTGTGGTCTTATGCATGTGGATTCAGGGTTCGGCTGTAATAAGCCCTTAGAATACCGGCACCTCCGGTGAGGAGTTTTGTGTGAGTGATTCAGGGCCCGGCTGAAATAAGCCCCTAGAATACCGGCACGTCTGGTGAGGAGTTGTGTGTAAGCTTTGCTGACTGCATGACCACTGTTGACTATTTGCTAGCTGTTCCCCTGTGAGGTTAACAGGGCACAGCGTTCTCTTTTCTCAAGCGTCTCTGTGAAGTAACAGAGTTCGCTTATACCGCCATCTACTAGCAGCAGGTTCTCTCCTGCACGGTGGACCCCAGGTTACGAACGCACCTACTATTCAATATATATTTACTCGGTGCGTTCCACCATCCCTATCAAACCTTCCCTTTAAACACACAAATAAAATGAAAATCAACCAACAAAAAGTGTAACTAATGTAACATTTTAGCACATGTGAGGAGACAATGGGTTGCTTGCATGTTCATTTCTTTCATTATTGCAAAGCTTTTCTTGGGCAAGCATAAAGTAAGGAAGAAAATATGGAAAGAGAGATATAAGTTTCTGCGGGCAGGTCACATCCTGAGAAATTACATCCTAATTAGACTATGCAAATCACATTGTGTGTTTTGTGTTTTAAGAATAAAGTACCCAGAATATTGCCTTGTTAGAGAACACTTTTCATTTTGATTTTTACAATCTTATCTCTCTTGTGTGTGACTACAGTCATAAATTAGGATTACGTGTTCAGCCATAATTGCCTTGTCTACAAGCACCATTCCCAGTTCTGTGTGCATAAGTCTCCTATATAGTCTCTCCGCTTCTCAATTATATTGATATGGAGCTTTATTTTTGCTTAGTGTAAAGAATGAAACATCACAGACATTTAAAAAAATTGGAGTCATATCAATTATTAAATTTATATTGAAAGGGGTTGTCTAAGATAAGAGAACATGGCTTCTTTAAAAAAAAAAAAAAACAAAAGCGCTACACCAGTCCAGGATTCTTGGAGATGTTCTAAGCAGTATTTGATGAACCTGGCCACACCTCATCTTCCGCCTTGACCCTGCTGATTCTAAGACAGGGTACGGATACGGTGGCTTTTTATTATTATTATTTATTATTATTAAAGCGCCATTTATTCCATGGCGCTTTACATGTGAGGAGGGGTATGCATAATTAAAAAACAAGTACAATAATCTTAAACAATACAGGTCACAACTGGTACACGAGGAGAGAGGACCCTGCTCTCGAGGGCTCACAATACAGTTAGGTCCATATATATTTGGACAGAGACAACATTATTCTAATTTTGGTTCTAGACATTACCACAATAAATTTTAAACAAAACGATTCAGATGCAGTTGAAAATCAGACTTTCAGCTTTCATTTTAGGGTATCCACTGTTGTGAATTTGGATTCTGGGCTCCCCCGGTGGCCGCTTGTGGAATTGGACTTGTTATCCTCTTTCCTGTTTCACCTGGTTCCATCAGTAGTGGGTGTCGCTATTTAAGCTCATTTCTCTGGTGGTTTCTTGCCGGTCAACAATGTTATCTGATGCCTCTCAGTGCTTGTTCCTGCTTCTAGACAACTACTAGATAAGTTGGACTTTTGTCCATGTTTTGTTTTGCCTATTTGTTCCAGTTCACAGCTGAAGTTTTGTTACTGTGTCTGGAAAGCTCTCGTTGATCAGGGATTGCTACTCTGGCGTTATGAGTTAATGCCAGAGTTTAAGGTAATCTCTGGATGGTGTTTTGTTAGTGTTTTTCTGCTGACCATGAAAGTATACTATCTGTCTTCTGCTATCTAGTAAGCGGACCTCAAATTTGCTAAGACTATTTTCCTGCTGCGTTTGTTGTTTCATCTGAACTCACCGTCATTATATGTGGGGGGCTACTGTCTTCTTTGGAATATTTCTCTAGAGGTGAGCCAGGTCTTATATTTCCCTCTGCTAGCTATTTAGGTCTTAGGCCAGAGCTGGGCATCTAGCGATAAATAGGAAATGCTACCTGGCTATTTCTAGTTGCGCGGCAGGCTTAGTTCATGGTCAGTATAGTTCCATCTTCCGAGAGCTTGTCCCTCTATAGGCTTGCTATGATCTCTGCCTGCAGAGATCATGACAGTTTGACCGGCCCATAAAGTGTTAAAGACCCAGGTTGAGAAAGGAGAGTTATAAGAAGTCTGCTGGAATTTTTTTTTTTTTTTTTTTTTCCTCCAGTCTGCCTTGCTGCAGTCTTTTTTCTCTCTCTCCTCCTAATCTCTGTATGCTCTGTGTGCACCTGACAATAATGGATCTCCAGAGTGTAACTGCGGGTTTGAATAATCTCATCACGAAAGTACAAAATTTACAAGATTTTGTGGTACATGCTCCGGTATCTGAACCGAGAATTCCTTTGCCGGAGTTCTTCACAGGGAATAGAGCTAGCTTCCAGAATTTCCGAAATAATTGTAAGCTTTATTTGTCCCTGAAGTCTCGTTCAGCTGGAGACCCTGCTCAGCAGGTTAGGATTGTGATTTCCTTGCTCAGGGGTGACCCTCAAGATTGGGCCTTCTCATTGCCAGCAGGGGATCCTGCGTTACGCGATGTGGATGCGTTTTTTCTGGCCTTGGGCTTGCTTTATGAGGAACCTCATTTGGAACTTCAGGCAGAAAAAACTTTGATGGCACTATCTCAGGGGCAAGACGAAGCTGAAGTTTTCTGCCAAAAATTCCGTAAATGGTCTGTGCTTACTCAGTGGAATGAGTGCGCCTTGGCGGCAACTTTCAGAGAAGGTCTCTCTGATGCCGTTAAGGATGTTATGGTGGGGTTCCCTTTGCCTGCAGGTCTGAATGAGTCCATGACAATGGCTATTCAGATTGATAGGCGTCTGCGGGAGCGCAAACCGGTGCACCATCTGGCGGTGTCTATGGAAAAGACGCCAGAAAGTATGCAGTGTGATAGAATTCTGTCCAGGAGCGAGCGACAGAATTTTAGACGGAAGAATGGATTGTGTTTCTATTGTGGGGATTCTACTCATGTTATATCAGCATGCTCTAGGCGTACAAAGAAGCTTGATAAGTCTGTTTCCATTGGCACCATTCAGTCTAAGTTTATTTTGTCTGTAACCCTGATTTGCTCTTTGTCATCCATTGCCACGGACGCCTATGTTGACTCTGGCGCCGCTCTGAGTCTTATGGATTGGTCCTTTGCCAATCGTTGTGGTTTTGATTTAGAGCCTTTGGAGACTCTTATTCCTCTGAAGGGGATTGACTCCACCCCATTGGCTAATAATAAACCACAATACTGGACACAAGTAACCATGCGTATCAGTCCGGATCACCAGGAGATTATTCGTTTCCTGGTGCTGTATAATTTACATGACGATTTGGTACTGGGATTGCCATGGTTGCAGTCTCACAACCCAGTCTTGGACTGGAGAGCAATGTCTGTGTTGAGCTGGGAATGTAAGGGTATTCATGGGGACGTACCTTTGGTTTCTATTTCGTCGTCCATTCCCTCTGAAGTCCCTGAGTTCCTCTCTGATTATCAAGACGTCTTTGACGAACCCAAGCTTGGGTCCTTACCTCCGCACCGTGAGTGCGATTGTGCCATAGATTTGATACCGGGTTGTAAATATCCAAAGGGTCGTTTGTTTAATTTGTCTGTGCCGGAACATGCTGCTATGCGGGAATATATAAAGGAGTCTTTGGAAAAGGGACATATTCGTCCATCTTCTTCTCCCTTGGGAGCTGGGTTTTTCTTTGTCTCAAAAAAAGACGGCTCTTTGAGACCATGTATTGATTATCGGCTTCTGAATAAGATCACTGTTAAGTATCAATACCCATTGCCATTGCTTACTGATTTGTTTGCTCGTATAGAGGGTGCTAAGTGGTTCTCTAAAATTGATCTTCGTGGGGCGTATAATTTGGTGCGGATCAGGCAGGGGGATGAGTGGAAGACCGCATTTAATACGCCCGAGGGCCACTTTGAGTATTTGGTCATGCCTTTTGGTCTTTCTAATGCCCCTTCAGTTTTCCAGTCTTTTATGCATGATATTTTCCGCGATTTTCTGGATAAATTTATGATAATATATCTGGATGATATTCTGATTTTTTCTGATGACTGGGACTCTCATGTCCAGCAGGTCAGGAGAGTTTTTCAGGTTCTGCGGTCTAATTCTTTATGTGTGAAGGGGTCTAAGTGCGTTTTTGGGGTCCAGAAGATTTCCTTTTTGGGGTATATTTTTTCTCCCTCTTCCATTGAGATGGATCCCGTCAAGGTGCAAGCTATTTGTGACTGGACTCAGCCCTCCTCTCTTAAGGGTCTTCAGAGATTTTTGGGCTTTGCCAACTTTTACCGCCGATTTATTGCTGGTTTTTCGGATGTCGTTAAACCACTGACTGATTTGACCAGACAAGGCGCTGATGTTGCTAATTGGTCCCCTCATGCTGTAGAGGCCTTTCAGGAGCTTAAGCGCCGTTTTGCCTCTGCCCCTGTGTTGCGTCAGCCTGATGTGAATCTGCCTTTTCAGGTTGAGGTTGACGCTTCGGAGATCGGAGCTGGGGCAGTGTTGTCGCAGAAAGGTTCCGACTGCTCCGTCATTAGGCCTTGTGCCTTCTTTTCTCGCAAATTTTCGCCCGCAGAGCGGAATTATGATGTTGGGAATCGGGAGCTTTTGGCCATGAAGTGGGCGTTTGAGGAGTGGCGCCATTGGCTCGAGGGGGCTAGGCATCAGGTGGTGGTATTGACTGACCACAAAAATTTGATTTATCTTGAGACTGCCAGACGCCTGAATCCTAGACAGGCGCGCTGGTCTTTATTTTTTTTCTCGCTTTAATTTTGTGGTGTCATACCTACCGGGTTCTAAGAATGTTAAGGCAGATGCCCTTTCTAGGAGTTTTGACCCGGACTCTCCTGGTAATTCTGAACCCACAGGTATCCTTAGGGAGGGAGTAATTTTGTCGGCCGTTTCTCCTGATCTGCGGCGGTCCTTGCAAGAGTTTCAGGCGGATAGACCGGATCGTTGTCCGCCTGATAGACTGTTTGTTCCGGATGATTGGACCAGCAGAGTCATCTCTGAGGTACATTCTTCTGCATTGGCAGGTCATCCCGGAATTTTTGGTACCAGGGATTTGGTGGCAAGATCCTTCTGGTGGCCTTCCCTGTCACGAGATGTGCGAGTCTTTGTGCAGTCATGTGACGTTTGTGCTCGGGCCAAGTCTTGTAGTTCTCGGGCTAGTGGACTGCTGTTGCCCTTGCCTATTCCTAAGAGGCCTTGGACACACATCTCGATGGATTTTATTTCAGATCTGCCTGTTTCCCAGAAGATGTCTGTCATCTGGGTGGTCTGTGACCGTTTCTCTAAAATGGTCCATTTGGTTCCTCTGCCCAAGTTGCCCTCTTCTTCTGAGTTGGTTCCTCTGTTTTTTCAGAATGTTGTCCGATTGCACGGTATTCCTGAGAATATTGTTTCTGACAGAGGTACCCAATTTGTGTCTAGATTTTGGCGGGCATTCTGTGCTAGGATGGGCATAGATTTGTCTTTTTCATCTGCTTTTCACCCTCAGACTAATGGCCAGACCGAGCGGACTAATCAGACCCTTGAGACATATCTGAGGTGTTTTGTCTCTGCTGACCAGGATGATTGGGTTGCTTTTTTGCCATTGGCAGAGTTCGCCCTCAATAATCGGGCCAGTTCTTCCACCTTGGTGTCCCCGTTTTTTTGTAATTCGGGGTTTCACCCTCGATTTTCCTCCGGTCAGGTGGAATCCTCGGATTGTCCTGGAGTGGATGCGGTGGTGGAGAGATTGCATCACATCTGGGGGCAGGTTATGGACAATTTGAAGTTGTCCCAGGAGAAGACTCAGCGTTTTGCCAACCGTCATCGTCGTGTTGGTTCTCGGCTTTGTGTTGGAGATTTAGTGTGGTTGTCTTCTCGTTTTGTCCCTATGAGGGTCTCTTCTCCTAAGTTTAAACCTCGGTTCATCGGCCCTTATAGAATATTGGAGATTCTTAATCCTGTTTCTTTCCGTTTGGACCTCCCTGCGTCCTTTTCCATTCATAACGTTTTTCATCGGTCGTTATTGCGCAGGTATGAGGTACCTGTTGTACCTTCAGTTGAGCCTCCTGCTCCGGTGTTGGTTGAGGGTGAGTTGGAGTACGTTGTGGAGAAAATTTTGGACTCTCGTGTTTCCAGACGGAAACTCCAGTATCTGGTCAACTGGAAGGGTTACGGCCAGGAGGATAATTCTTGGGTCAACGCATCTGATGTTCATGCTTCTGATCTTGTTCGTGCCTTCCATAGGGCTCATCCTGGTCGCCCTGGTGGATCTGGTGAGGGTTCGGTGCCCCCTCCTTGAGGGGGGGGTACTGTTGTGAATTTGGATTCTGGGCTCCCCCGGTGGCCGCTTGTGGAATTGGACTTGTTATCCTCTTTCCTGTTTCACCTGGTTCCATCAGTAGTGGGTGTCGCTATTTAAGCTCATTTCTCTGGTGGTTTCTTGCCGGTCAACAATGTTATCTGATGCCTCTCAGTGCTTGTTCCTGCTTCTAGACAACTACTAGATAAGTTGGACTTTTGTCCATGTTTTGTTTTGCCTATTTGTTCCAGTTCACAGCTGAAGTTTTGTTACTGTGTCTGGAAAGCTCTCGTTGATCAGGGATTGCTACTCTGGCGTTATGAGTTAATGCCAGAGTTTAAGGTAATCTCTGGATGGTGTTTTGTTAGTGTTTTTCTGCTGACCATGAAAGTATACTATCTGTCTTCTGCTATCTAGTAAGCGGACCTCAAATTTGCTAAGACTATTTTCCTGCTGCGTTTGTTGTTTCATCTGAACTCACCGTCATTATATGTGGGGGGCTACTGTCTTCTTTGGAATATTTCTCTAGAGGTGAGCCAGGTCTTATATTTCCCTCTGCTAGCTATTTAGGTCTTAGGCCAGAGCTGGGCATCTAGCGATAAATAGGAAATGCTACCTGGCTATTTCTAGTTGCGCGGCAGGCTTAGTTCATGGTCAGTATAGTTCCATCTTCCGAGAGCTTGTCCCTCTATAGGCTTGCTATGATCTCTGCCTGCAGAGATCATGACAATCCACATTAAAATTGGATGAAGGGTTTAGGAGTTTCAGCTCCTTAATATGTGCCACCCTGTTTTTAAAGGGACCAAAAGTAATTGGACAGATTAAATAATTGTAAATAAAATGTTCATTTCTAGTACTTGGTTGAAAATCCTTTGTTGGCAATGACTGCCTGAAGTCTTGAACTCATGGACATCACCAGACGCTGTGTTTCCTCCTTTTTGATGCTCCCCAGGCCTTCACTGCGGTGGTGTTCAGTTGCTGTTTGTTTGTGGGCCTTTCTGTCTGAAGTTTAGTCTTTAACAAGTGAAATGCTGCTCAATTGGGTTCAGATCAGGTGACTGACTTGGCCATTCAAGAATATTAAACTTCTTTGCTTTAATAAACTCCTGAGTTGCTTTGGCTTTATGTTTTGGGTCATTGTCCATCTGTAGTATGAAACGACAACCAACCAGTTTGGCTGCATTTGGCTGGATCTGAGCACACAGTATGGCTCTGAATACCTCAGAATTCATTCGGCTGCTTCTGTCCTGTGTCACATCATCAATAAACACTAGTGACCCAGTGCCACTGGCAGCCATGCATGCCCAAGCCATCACACTGCCTCCGCCGTGTTTTACAGATGATGTGGTATGCTTTGGATCATGAGCTGTACCACGCCTTCGCCATACTTTTCTCTTTCCATCATTCTGGTAGAGGTTGATCTTGGTTTCATCTGTCCAAAGAATGTTCTTCCAGAACTGTGCTGGCTTTTTTAGATGTTTTTTTAGCAAAGTCCAGTCTAGCCTTTTTATTCTTGATGCTTATGAGTGGCTTGCTCCGTGCAGTGAGCCCTCTGTAGTTACTTTCATGCAGTCTTCTCTTTATGGTAGATTTGGATATTGATACGCCGACCTCCTGGAGAGTGTTGGTCACTTGGTTGGCTGTTGTGAAGGGGTTTCTCTTCACCATGGAGATTATTCTGCGATCATCCACCACTATTGTCTTCCGTGGGCGCCCAGGTCTTTTTGCATTGATGAGTTCACCAGTGCTTTCTTTCTTTCTCAGGATGTACCAAACTGTAGATTTTGCCACTCCTAATATTGTAGCAATTTTTCAATGTTTTTTTTCTGTTTTCGCAGCTTAAGGATGGCTTGTTTCACTTGCATGGAGAGCTCCTTTGACCGCATGTTTACTTCACAGCAAAACCTTCCAAATGCAAGCACCACATCTCAAATCAACTCCAGGCCTTTTATCTGCTTAATTGAGAATGACATAATGAAGGGATTGCCCACAACTGTCCATGAAATAGCCTTGGAGTCAATTGTCCAATTACTTTTGGTCCCTTTAAAAACAGGGTGGCACATGTTAAGGAGCGGAAGCTCCTAAACCCTTCATCCAATTTTAATGTGGATACCCTCAAATGAAAGCTGAAAGTCTGAACTTCAACTGCATCTGAATTGTTTTGTTTAAAATTCATTGTGGTAATGTCTATAACCAAAATTAGAAAAAGGTTGTCTCTGTCCAAATATATATGGACCTAACTGTATACAAGGGATTGTTGAAGATACAGTAGGCGAGGGTAGAGCTGGTCATGCAGCGGTTTGGTTGATTGGTGGTTACTGCAGGTTGTAGGCTTGTCGGAAGAGGTGGGTCTTCAGGTCCTTTTTGAAGGTTTCGATGGTAGGCGAGAATCTGATATGTTGTGGTAGAGCGTTCTAGAGTAGGGTTGATGCGCGAAAGAAATCTTGCATGCGATTGTGAGAAGAGGAGATAAGAGGTGAGTAGAGAAGGGGATCTTGTGAGGATCGGAGGTTGCATGCAGGAAAGTACCGGGAGACGAGGTCACAGATGTATGGAGGAGACAGGTTGTGGATGGCTTTGTATGTCATGGTTAGGGTTTTGTACTGGAGTCTCTGGGTAATGGTGAGTCAGTGAAGGGATTAACAGAGGAGAGAGGCTGGGGAATAGCGGGGGACAGGTGGATTAGTTGGGCAGCAGAGTTTAGAATATATTGGAGGGGTGCAAGAGTGTTAGAGGGGAGGCCACAGAGCAGGAGGTTACTGTAGTCAAGGCGGGAGATGATGAGGGCATGGACTAGGGTTTTTGCAGATTCTTGGATTAGGAATGTAGGGATCCATGAAATATTTTTGAGTTGAAGGCAGCAGGAAGTGGAAAGGGCTTGGATATGTGATTTGAAAGAGAGATCAGTGTCAAGGATTACCTCGAGACAGCGAGCTTTTGGGACTGGGGAGAGTGGGCAGCCGTTTACTGTAATGGATAGGTTTGTTGGGGGGGTCGCGTGAGATGGGGGAAAGTGTACCTTACTCTTCCGCACCCTGGCAGAAGAGATGTTCTGGAATAAAGTAGCCCTGTTGATAACTTTCTGGCAGGGTCTGTGTGGTCTTATCAAGGATTAGTTCGCAGGCAGAGAACTACAGTCTTCTATGGTGCCATCATTCACCTCACTACTTAGATTAATTTCCAATATCATAAGCAAGCTATAGAACACGCTCAAGAGTCTTCTGTTTTTGGGGAACCTACCAGGTCAGTTCTAACCTTTCAGTACCCTTTGCTGTCACAAGCTCCTCCTCCTGTTGTAGAGCCGATGCAGGTAGGGCAAGCCAAACTCTCTGTACAAGAGTGACAGTGAAGGTATCATGACAACATGTGCATGTACTGTGCAAGCAAGGGGCATCATGTTTGTCAGTGCACAGTGAGGCTCGGAGTCCTCCAGCACCTTGGGACAGTGAGAAAGATAAGAAAAACCAAAAACAGGCAGAGATGCTTACCTGTCTAACTAGGCCTCAATACAAAAGCACTAACAGAGTGCAGCGGACCCAAGTAAAATGGCAACTGCACAGGTGCAATAATACCAAATGAGACAGCCAGCCTTCAATCAGGGATTGGCCATGTGGCACACAAGTGCAAAAAGTCTTACTCATGACACAATTGAACTTTTTGGCCACAACCATAAACGTTACATATGGAGAGAGGTCAACAAGGCCTATGATGAAAGGAACACAATTTCTACTGTAAAGCACTGTGATGCCTCAGGGAGGTGAGTACTAGAGTGGACCCTCTGGACCATGGAACATACCTACCTCTGTGCGAGCTGACCTAACGGAGACTGACCCCTATATAGGGAACATCGGGGGCAAGCCCAGAGGTCTCTTGGACCACAGTAGCTGATACCAAGAGGGGCGGCTTAGATAGTGAACGGGGAGTGACACAGAAAGGGACTCTGGGAGAGCAGTGGACACAAGCGTGCAGGAGCCAGGGGGACAGATTCAGGGAGAACGGACGGGCCCAGGATGAGAACTGGAGGACGCAGAGACAGGGCTCCAGGAGAGCTGCGGCAGAACCTACTGAGGAGAGAGGGGGAGAGTTAGAGGGAAGAGGTATATGCTATCAGAGCAGCACACAGAAGTACAAGTGTACAGGATGCTGACGGGGCAAAGTACGGGGATACAAGTGTACAGGAGTGCAAGTGCACGATGGAGCAGGCGCTGGCCTGAGTCACTAAGCGGAGAGCTTAAACGATAACTAGGCACCTCCAAGAGGAGGCAGCCTAAAATACCTCACGCATTACCCAGATTGGTTGCAGGGGACTTCCGGGTCAGGACCTCTGGGAGCATAAGAACCTGGAGAGGCATGTGGCCGCCCTCTATATATCTCAGGGTGCATGCGCAGATGCCGGGAACTTCCTGCAGAGCGTGTGACCAGACGTCGAGGAGGAGCGCTGCAGGACCGAGCGAGAACAGCACGTCGAAACCCAGGAGCAGAGCCAGAGGAGCCATCAGCAACAGCGGGAGAGGGGGCAGGTGGAGAACCAATGGACAGCGGCAGGCACAGCAGCGGTAACAAGCACAGAGGTGGATTGCTGATGTTTTGGGATGTATGAGCTACAAAGGCACATGAAACTTGGTTAAAGTTGAAGGAAAGATGAATGCAGCATGTTATCAGCCAATACTGGCAGCAAATTTGCACTCATCAGCCTGGAAGCTGTGAATGGGACGTACTTGGACGTTCCAACATGACAATGATCCAAAACACAAGGCCAAGTTGACCTGTCATTGGCTACAGTAGAACAAAGTGAAGGTTCTGGAGTGACCATCTCAGTCTCCTGACCTCAATATCATTGAGACACTCTGGGGAGATCTCAACCGTACAGTTCATGCAGTTCATGCTAGACAGCCCTGGAATTTACAGGAACTTGAGGCTTTTTGCCAAGAAGAGTGGACAGCTTTACCATCTGAGAAAATAAAGAACCTCATCCACAACTGCCAGAAAAGACTTCAATCTGTCATTGATGTTAGAGGGGGCAATATACGGTATTAGGAAATGGGGTATATGAACTTTTGATCAGGGTCAATTGGATGTTTTGGGTTGTCATTATGATTTAAAAAGAGAAAACGCAATAGTTTGGCAATAAATGACTTAACCCAACCACTAACCATGAGTGGAGAAAACGTTTTGGTGCTATCATTCATATTCTCTGAAAAAGGCCAAGAAAGCAAAAATTCTGCCCGGTATGTAAACTTTTGAGCACAACTGTAAGTTCCCTTATCAATCCATGTCAGAAGACTCTATGTCTTCCACCTCCACTCTTGGTCCAAACATTTGTTTCTAGCCTATTTGTTCAGCTAGAGTCCTGTTCAGGTTGTCACTTAGTCACACCCCTTCAAGGTAATCCAAGCCCGTGGCACAGTGGATTTACGTCCACTAGCATCATATTTTCTCCCCAGCATTACACAAACCAATTACAGGTGTAAACTTGCTGGGCTGTAGAGGCTACACCCTTTCTGCTAAGCATCCACTGTTTTTTTTCTTCTTTTAAGAAGGTGGCTTGAAAGGCCATAATTTGCTACTTTTTTCTGTCAGAAAACTTGTGAAGGTGGAAAGATACATTTCTCCCAAGTCTTATAAAAAGTGGTTGAAACAACCCCTTAGGAGAAATGTGTTATTCCCCAGCCAGGGTTCTGTGTCCTACAGGTGAGCGGTCCATAAAACTCTCCAGCAAATTGGGGCATCTGTCCAGAACCCCCTTTTTATATGCCTTTCCTGGCCATCTCACTGTGCTGGCTGTTCCCTCTCCTGCCCTGCGCTTCACACCCAGTGTCCCGAGCCGGTAAACACAGGGTCTGTCAGGCAACATCTTCTGTGTCACCTTGACCCTCAGTGCCCACCTTTTCAACTAAGTAGGTGTGAGATTGGCTGTCACTCTTACAGACATGACAGCCTCCGGATTCCTAGTTGAGACCTGTAGTCCTTCCACTAGATCAGGGGCCTGTTCCCCTTACTGTGACCTGGTCCCTCCACCTGACGCTGGTCAGCCTGGATGCGGGCTTCATGGGTGGCTTCAGCACTTCCCATGCCCCTAAGACTCTTTCTTCTTTTGCTATCAGTGTGGCTGACTGTTGGCCGTCCATGTGTATGTGTGTACCATCTGAGTGACATCAATATGCCGTCCATGTGCACCACCCATGTGACACACACCGGAATGGAATGCAGAATAGAAGTTACATATGTTTAAGTGTTAAAGATGTGCAAAGTATCGGTGACCAACAGGGATGATACTGGACGGAAAGTAAATCTCTCCCAGAAAGTTAAGCTGAGCAACATATTAAAAGCTGGGTATTGGTTGGTGCAGCAGCTTAGGTGTTGAGCTGTTTTACTAATGATAGTTTCGGACCTAGTTTTATTGAAGTGATGAAAAGGATTTAGTGGTGGGGCTCATCACTCCCACTCCAGTAGAAGTTTTGCTCGAGTCTTAGCTGAGAGAGGTTGTCTCATTACTGACACAGAAAAGGGTCACAGCCTGTGGACTGATATGATGTGGTTCTCATAAGTACATGCACAGCAGTTAAAGGTGATACATTCTGAGTTGTTGGAGAGGCAAGCCTGCACATATCCCTGGTAGTGAGAGTCAGAGGTATGGTATGTTAGTTTGCTACTTTTTTTGGCTAAAAATAAAGCCCTACTTTTTCCGTATTTGGACTGTGCCTGCCTGTGTCACTGTCACGATGCCCTACAATGCCCTCACTTGTTACAATATGGTGGAGAATGCAGTCAACGCAAGTTGCTAAGGGCAACAGCGTGACAAACAAAAGCTTAACCGGACAGTGAGAGTTACCATCTGCTGTTGCTGTGAATTTGCAGGTTCACGAAGACTATGGTAAGCAGGAGAAGAATTTATGGGGTGTTGGCGGGTTCCCGAAGGTTCATCTACCGTGCGTTTTGAGGAGTGTCCGGTTGATGTCCTGGATGCAGTTGATGAATTGGACAAATATTAGTGTGCAGAGCTGTTATGAAACTAAATGAAAAAGATCAATTCTCCCATCTCAATTGCTTATTTTCATCTGCTAAAGTGAGAATAATAACCAAACAGTTCAAGATGTGCAAAATACATTTCTGACATTTAAAAAAGCAAAACAAAACATCACTGACCAGTAATAGCCATAAGCCTTCCATCCATGAAGCCTGTCAGTTTCTTAATCTGTTGACAATCAATTTTTTGAGCAGCACCAACCACAATCTCCCAGACACTGATCAGAGATTTGTACTATTTTCCTTCACCACAAAACTCCCATATAAGAAGTGCCCTGAAATTCTAAATAGAGTTAGGTCAGGTGAGGAAGGGGCTATGTCATTATTCAAGGCCTTTACTAGCTAGCCAAGCAGTGGAGTACTTCAATGCATGCCATGAAGCATTGTCAGGCATAAAAATAATCAGAAATTGACTTCTGAAAACTTGCAGTAGGTTTATGTATTGTTCTTGAATCCATCTTGAACCTGAAAAGCTCATCTTTAATAATACCATCCCTTAGCAGTTCCCAACTGTCACCTTGCTGATATGAGTTGAAGTAGAGGTCTGTTGCTATTACTGATTCAGCCATGGACTCGTCCTTCTGGTCCATCGAGAGTCACTCTCATCTCATGAGTCCATAAAACTTGAAAAACTCTCTTCAGATATTTATTGACCCAATCTTGACATTTTAATGCACTCTAGGGAGGGTGCAGTTCTGGAGTATAACAACACTGAAGGATAATGAGTTCCTGCTCGCTACACGTTTGATTATTATTACATTTTTGTCAGTTAATGTGCGTCATTTTTCAATACTTTTTTTGCAAACCTGTTGACTATTTTCAACAAAACTTTTGATGGCTCTGCAATAGTGTTGAGCATTCCGATACCGCAAGTATCGGGTATCGGCCGATACTTGCGGGTATCGGAATTCCGATACCGAGATCCGATACTTTTGTGGTATCAGGTATCGGTATCGAAACAACATTAATGTGTAAAATTAAGAATTAAAATAAAAAATATTGCTATACTCACCTCTCCGACGCAGCCTGGACCTCACCGAGGGAACCGGCAGCGTTCTTTGCTTAAAATGCGCGCTTTTACTTCCTTCCGTGACGTCACGGCTTGTGATTGGTCGCGTGCCGCCCATGTGGCCGCGACGCGACCAATCACAGCAAGCCGTGACGTAATTTTCAGGTCCTCAATGCCTAATTCTAGGCATTCAGGAATTTAAAATTACGTTCCGGCTTGTGATTGGTCGCGTCGCGGTCACATGGGCGACGCGACCAATCACAAGCCGTGACGTCACGGGAGGCAGGTGACGCGCGCATTTTTAAAATTACGTCACGGCTTGTGATTGGTTGCGTGCCGCCCATGTGACCGCGACGCGACCAATCACAGCAAGCCGTGACGTAATTTCAGGTCCTCAATGCAGAAATAGGCATCAGGACCTGAAATTACGTCACGGCTTGCTGTGATTGGTCGCGTCGCGGTCACATGGGCGGCACGCAACCAATCACAAGCCGTGACGTAATTTTAAAAATGCGCGCATCTCCTGCCTCCCGTGACGTCACGGCTTGTGATTGGTCGCGTCGCCCATGTGACCGCGACGCGACCAATCACAAGCCGGAACGTAATTTTAAATTCCTGAATGCCTAGAATTAGGCATTGAGGACCTGAAAATTACGTCACGGCTTGCTGTGATTGGTCGCGTCGCGGCCACATGGGCGGCACGCGACCAATCACAAGCCGTGACGTCACGGAAGGAAGTAAAAGCGCGCATTTTAAGCAAACAACTCTGCCGGTTCCCTCGGTGAGGTCCAGGCTGCGTCGGAGAG